>NW_028321881.1:37056136-37382500 GCF_036245765.1 Copidosoma floridanum
TGCCTCAGCAGTATAAATAATCAATAAATAAATGATAATTTCGGATACCAACACTGATCACAGTCGGTTGTTTGCATTATGCGTATTTCAAGTGTATGCGTATATTTAAACGCTGGCGCCGACACTTAGGAGAACATTTATGTACCTATAGGTGTAACCGTATGAGAAAGAGAGAGAGAGTGTGAGCATAGGGTCGCGGCGGTGCGACGACGGAGCTCGCGGCGTGCGAGTGGAACATGCAGTATTGTGTGAATTGCAGAGAGATTAGGTAGGTGTCGGCGTTTAGCCCTTTTTGTACTTTATGAAAATAAAGCCAACATTATTTTATTCCTGTTTTCTCCTTTGTTTGATTTGTTCCTGTCTTCCTCGTTTCGTCGTCAACAAAGACAATGAAGTATAATGGATGATTAAACAAACTTCAGTGAAGTTCAATCATTTTTGTACGAGTGTCTTGTTCGAGAATATATTCCCACCCTCAAGCTTCCTTTGCTTTCCTTTCTTTTCCTTTACCCACCCTCTTATACATCTTATCTAAACGAAATGAAGTAAATAGGGGCGGGGAGAGCGCCGAGGGCTGCCCAGGCAGTCCTCTCGATTTTTGCGCTCTACTATTTCTGAACGGTGGCGTCATCTGGCGGTGAGGAGGGGTAGTACACATTTCATATTCTCGAACAAGACACTCGTATAATAATGATTGAACTTCACTGTAGTTCGTTTAGTCATCTATTTCATCGTTGTCAGTATCGATATTTTTTTTTATCGTTTCTGTTGGTTCTGGTAAACTGAAATCTTTAAAAGACATATTTTCAGAATTAAATATTTTGTTTAAATGTAAAAGAGCTTTATTTTGATCATCTTTACAATCTTAAATGAAAAATTTTTTGTATTTGCTCAAAAAAATATTACTAAAAAAATTTTCATAATAAACCATGCGAAAAATTTTCGTAGTTAAAAAAGCAGCATAACGTTACATGCTTCTTCAAAACTTATATCGTTTTGAAAATCGTGTTCTACTAATCCCATAGAAATAGCTGTTATTAGTCAGGGAAAATAAAAAGTGATTGTTAAAAATTCATGTAATTAATTATAATCAATATACATTTTTTACATATATAAATTTTAAGTAACAACTAATATAATTTGGGTTTTTTTCCATACTTCGTACATCTAATTTGCAATTACGGGGGTTGGTGCGCTGAGCGCGTAGGGGGCATATATAGTTATAAGAGCTTAGAAGTATCTATTGACACATACAGGATAGACAGCTTATTTAAAAAAGGGAGCCACTAGAAGAAATAATAAAGCTCACCAAAAAAAAGTCAAGAGAACATCTCTCTGTCTATATAGACTTTACCACTTTTATTTAAAATTAGCAGCTTGTTCTTCATATTTTCTTAAAAGCAGACCAGTAATCATTCACCAGCGTAGAAAATTTATTCCGGAGTATTTTCGAAAAACGCCATAGTCTTCCGAATTCTGTAAAATATACTTCGAGATATTATTTTCATACTAACAACTAATTTTATCATTTTTTAAGGCTTTAAAAAATATTAATAAAAACCTTATTTAAAAAAAATTACATTTATACCACAATGAAAGGAGGGGTTGGCGCGCGGAGCGCGCAGGGGGGCAGAGTCCCACTAATATATATATATATATATATATATATATATATATATATATACATATATCATAGTGTTTTACGTCCGGTTCCCTTGATAAGGGCACTGAGGTAAAGTAGGTAGTACTAAAGTGGCATCAGTACTGGAACGGCACTAATAAATTAATGTTACAGACGTTATACTACTGTAAATTACAATAGAAAAAATATATTTACATTTCTTAGAATACTATCTGTAATAATACTCTAAAATAACAGCACCTAATTGTAAATAAGAAAAGTAAAAAAAATTTTATTCTACCCCTTAGGTGATGCAGGTTACTTTACCTATTTTCCTCATTTTGAATCCAAATATAAATTTCGCATTTTGCGATACAATATCAAAAAAATCGTGACCAGTACAAAAATAATTGTTGATTATCATTGATATGGCAATAATAATTGAAAAAAGGTATTAAATGACCAACAAAAAAAATTTTTTAAGTAAAAATCACTCGTTCCAGTATGCTTCCCAATTTTAAAATGAGTATTCAGTACTGGAAAGAGATGGCATACCTTGTTCCAGTATTGCTACTTTTTTTTCAGCTAGGAGCAGAACGTAAACAAGTGTGCAATTGACCGATTGTCTAAACTATTGCCCTAATCGTAGATTACATTAGATTAGATTCTTTATTTAGGCTTTAGGCCTTGTGGCTATGCCATATCTGGCCCTCAATTAGCAGTACAAAGAATACACATAAAGTAACTCTTGAAGATACATAGTAATTTACAATATATGATAAGCAGTATTGGTAAACATAATTATAAAATATAGTTACAATATGAAAAAATTACAGAAAGTAAACAAGTTAGAGCAAAGTAAATTCACATAGTATTGAAAGTATAAATGTAATATATAATAAATAAAAGTAATAACAGTATTATTCTAAGCAATGTGTAATAAAATCGAGTAAATATATCAAACAAAAGTACACCAGACGCCGTAAAGACGCAGTTATCCACAATTTGTAAGTAGATTTGATAGAAATGGTTTTAAGAGGAGCAACTGCGTCAAACGATGTCAGAATGATGCTATTGAAATCAGATATTAATTGATCAACATTTTTGTTAGGAGCGGTATAATTTAATTTTTTTAATGTATTTAAAATAATATCGTTTAGATTGTGAGTATTGATGTAATTAAGCGGTCTAGTTACTAATGTGATTTTATAGATGGTAATGGTTTCAAGAAGCTGAGTAAAAGAATTATAAAGTCATCTCCTGCAATGAACGACGAAGAAGATTTAGTAAAGGAAACTACATCGGTGAGAGAATATACTATAAATAGATCAATCCAAGTATGTGATAATTGGTCATGGTAAACAGAATGATGGGTGGGTCCAGAGGGTACTAATTCAAGAGAAAATGAGTAGTTAGTATTTATGAGGCAAGATTGAATAAATATTTGTGATAACAGTATTTTTACTTGGTATTTTGATTAAGTGTACATGTAAGTGCAGATGGGTGAATGTGAATGGGCAAAATAATACATTACGACTTCCCTTTCTTTGAGTATAACCCCGGTTAATTTGTGGTGGTAACAATCGGCTAAGAATATTATCTGTACCGAGGAAACTCTAAGATTAGGAACCAACACACAAACAATGATTGTGTTTATATGTCGGAGGGCGGGTTCGTTGCCCTGTGTAAAAGAGCGAAATTGCTCAGATTGCCGATTATATAGAATACTTGAAAAATAATTATTATAAAGTTTCAAAATTTATCTGTTGAATAATCAATTAATTCCTGCACCATATACAGCAATTGTTTATTGATTATTACTTTATTGAATTCTCCTGAATATTCCCTTAATTTAATGAATTTAATAATTTAATATCTTTTTCAACTTATTCAATATTTTTCTAATCTAATATCTTTTTTATTTTATTCCTGTACCTTTTTGGGGTCCAGATAATATTTTCAGTTTGTATAAACGATTTCAAATCTTAACAGCTATTTTTCTAGTTTTTATCTTAAACTATAAAAAGGAACTCGCAATCTTACGTGGAGGGGAAGGTTTGCTAAATAAGTACAATTAATTTATTTTTAATTATCTTATATTTATTCAATCATATGATTCTAAGGAAATTATATCTTCAATTTCTTACATGTATTAATTGTATTTGAGGAATCGCAATTATTTACGTTAATAATAAAAAAAAATATAATATACTCGATAATTTACTTAAAATCTATCCGCCCTTTTAATAGAGAATTTTACATAAATCACGATTTGAATTTTCCCTCCTTAATATTATGGGATATGGTGTGTATGTAGCCTATGAATCGGCTAGAGGTGACAGTCCCATGGCTGCCGTGTCCAGGAGTTGAGGAGGAAGGTGAAGTAATTAAACGCTTGTTAACATTAACAAGAAAAGGTTTAATATTCACTGGTAAGAAAGGGCTTCTCAAAGAAGCTACAAAATGTGTGCTCGCAATGACGGTCGAGACTTCTCTGCTCGCGCAGCGGCCTGCACGGCGAGCAGAGACGCTGGAGAAAGAGAAGCGGAGGAAGGCTAAAGAGCCTACTCTTTTACCGACGGTTGCGCAGCAGGGTCGGGTCCCCACACTACTCCCCCCTGAGACATAACAAGAAAAAAGAAAGTGGAAGGCTGTGGCCATCGCAAACTGATATGAGTTACAAAAATAATGAAAAAAAATGTTTGAACGCAGCTTGACAAAAACATCACTGTTTAAATCGCAGTACAACACAAATTGGATTATTTTTACTTAGTTACAATTAACGTTGGAAACAATTTGTTTTAACGGAACAGAGTCTTGACACATAAGAGAGAGAAAAAAAAAAGAAAAAAAAAAATAATTTACAGAGTGTGTGTAATTACGCTGTGGCCGCGCAGGTGTAGGCCATTATAAAGTTGTAAGACTCAAATGATAAATATAATTACAAAATGTGTTTAGACACTACTTAAAGTCTATGTAGATCTGACTAATGATAAATTAGACGTAAAACATAAACGTTGCTAGCGCAAGTTAAAAAGATATTTGAAAGAAGTTTTACAGACTGTTTTCACAATTAACATTGACTTGACAATAACGGAGATATTAAAAACTATAAATTCGCAGTCTCTGAGTTACAATCGGCCAACGCAAGGCACTTTGGTGTGACTAAATATTAAATGTAACGCATTTTACAGTAATGGTATAACTGAGTAAATATAAAATCACAGTTGGCGTTAAGTAAGCTGAGACTATATTAATTAATTTTCCTTAATATTAGCAACTAGGTAACGAAGAGACCAGAAAACAAATTTACTTAGAACTATTAATGGATGTGCTGAAATGAACTTTTTTGTTGCATTGTTTATTGCACGGATAGGTTTTAAGTACAGGAATGGGCCTTGGAGGCAGAATGCAGGGTGTGGTGAGATCCACAGTAGGTGCCTTAAGGTCCTCCGGAACAAAGTGAGCTGATTTGAGTTGTTCTGTTGAGACAACTTTGAGTGTACCGTTTATATCTATTTTATAATCGAGGTCGGAAATTCGCTCGATGATTTTGTAAGGGCCCGAGTAAGGACGTTCGAGTGTGATTTGGCAGCTAGGTTACGATGAAATACATGTGAGCAAGTGCGAAGATCCTTAAAAAAGAATGGGCAAGCCTTGTGACGGTGTTCAACGGGCACTGGTTTGAGTGTTTTCATGTGTTCCCTGTAGTCCTCAATAAAAATTTGAGGATTTGCAAAAAAATTGTCAGGGATGAAGAATTCACCGGGCAGGCGTAAGGTTGTACCGTATAAGAATTCGGCAGGGCAGGCTCCCGTGTCAGTCCGTACTGCGGTGCGGAGGCCAAGCAGAACTGTGGGGAGAAGTTTAACCCAATTAGGATCATTGTGACACATGAGTGCGGCCTTGAAACTGCGATGCCAGCGTTCTATGAGCCCGTTGGCAGCCGGATGGTCAGCAACGGTTCTTTTGCGCTGGCAGCCTATGAAGGAAAGGTAGGCGTTAAATATGGTGGATTCAAATTGAGAACCCTGATCTGTGGTCAGAAATCGTGGGGCACCGAAGCGAGCGACCCAAGTCTCTTGGAAGGCACGAAGGACTGTGGAGGCTTGAATGTCCTTGAGAGGGACAGCCTCCACCCAACGAGAGAAACGGTCTATGATGGTTAAAAGATACGAGAAACCCTCACAGGTCTTGAGAGGACCAACGATGTCCATGTGAACATGACGAAATCTGTCGTCCGGAGCTATAAATTGACTGGGTTCATTTTTAACATGACGAGAGACCTTAGATTGTTGGCAATCGAGACAGCCATGACACCAAGATTTTATATCTCGGTGCATGTTGGGCCAAACGTATCTTTGACGAATCAGTTGATCTGTAACTTAAGCGCCAGGGTGAGAAGAACTATGAAAAAGATCAAAAATTCGTTTACGTAAAACTTTTGGAACGTAGGGACGAAGAATTTTGCCCGTGAGGTCGCAAAAGAGACGAAGATGCTCGTGACCTAGTTCGATGCTTTTAAGTTTTAATGAGCAGTCTGAAGACTCGAGGAGTGACTTTAACTCGACGTCGTGCTGCTGATGCTGAAAAAGTTCGGGCATCTCGATATCAGTAGGTAGGCGAATCATGTCGACGCGAGAGAGAGCATCTGCTGCGACATTATCTGTGCCGGGTAAATGTTCGATCTCTGTGGAATATTGAGAGATGAAGCACAGCTGTCGACACTGACGAGGAGAGGCTTTGTCAGCCTTTTGCGCGAAAGCATAAATCAGGGGTTTATGGTCAGTGAAGATTTTAAAGCACCTACCCTCAAGAAAATATTTAAAGTACTTTATGGACGTGTAAATGGCAGTGAGTTCTTTGTCATGAGCGCTATATTTGCACTGAGCCGGAGAGAATTTTTGCGAGAAAAACGCTAAAGGGTGCCAGGTTCCATCAGTCAATTGCTCGAGGGCTGCACCCATGACAAAGTCTGAGGCATCGGTTACAAGACGCGTAGGAGCAGTGGAAGAGGGATGCTCGAGATGACAAGCGTTAATAAGACTATTTTTGGTGTCCTCGAAAGCCTTGATGGATTCTTCCGCCCAATCAATTAGCCGGCGATCGTTTTTTTTGGAGTCGTGCGTGAATGCATAGAGAGGAGCCTGAACAGATGCAGCATTGGGAAGGCTGCGCCGATAAAAATTTACAAGGCCCAAAAACCTTCAGAGCTCGAGAACCGTTTTGGGTCTGGGGAAATCGGCAATGGCCTGAATTTTCTCTTTGCACGGCCTTGAGCCATCCTGATCGATGAGGTGGCCAAGAAAAACGATTTCCGATTTGTGAAATTTGCATTTGGCTAGATTGAGGTGGAGGCCGAATTTTTTGAGACGATCAAAAACCGTCTTGAGATGAGACTCGTGTTCCTCGGGAGAGGAAAAGAAAACTAAAATGTCATCAAGATAAACAAAAATAAAGTTCAGATCACCCGAAGCCTGATTGATATATCTTTGAAAGGACTGCGACGCGTTGCGCAGGCCAAAAGGCATAAAAACATACTCAAAAAAACCAAACGGGGTCGTGACTGCAGTCTTAATAATGTCCGTAGGCGCGATAGGGATCTGGTAATAGGCTCTGTAAAGGTCAAGTTTTGAAAAAATTTTTTTACCCTCTAAGAGAACAGAATAATCGTGAAGGTAGGGTATGGGGAACTTATCGGGAACCGTGCGAGAGTTTAGACGGCGATAGTCCCCGCAGATTCTCCAAGAGCCATCCTTCTTACGCACCATGTGAATTGGGCTGGCCCAGGGGCTCTTGGAGTAGCGGCAAGTACCATTTCTGCCAAGCTGCTCGAATTCCTCTTTGGCTATTTGGTATTTTTCGGGATCGAGACGACGCGTGCGTTCGGTGACCGGTGGACCGTGAGTTTCTATATGATGAAAAACGTCTTTAGCCGTGATAAACTAAGCAGGTTTTTCACCTGTGACTTCAGGGAAGTCAGCAAGAATTTGAGAAATTCGAGAGCTAGAAGAAAAGAGACTGACTATGGGCGAGTCGGCCTCTCTGAGACAGCCAATTGAGTAGAAGTTCGAGTGAGGGTCAATGAGCCTGCGGCGCGAAACGTCAACGATAAGACCATAAAAGTGCAGGAAGTCTGCCCCCAAAATAGGGCTAGGAACGTCGGCACGATGGAATTTCCAGGGGAAACGGCGTTTCAAGCGCAGATTAAGCGCCAGGTCTACCTCACCGTAAGTGTGGATTACGGAATCATTGGCTGCGAACAATTTAAAGTCAGTGGGTCTAGCTGAAGGATCAGTCTTGGGCAGCAAGGAGATTTCTGCTCCTGTGTCAACAAGAAAAAAAAAAAACCAGACGAGATGTCGCGGATACGGAAGCGTCTTGCTCCAGAAGAAACCTCGCTCGCAGCTTCCACGCGAGGAGGAGAACCTAGTTTTCCTGTGCCTTAGGCCAAGAGCAGTTGCCCTTGCAGCGAAAAGCCCTAGCGCCATACTTGCGATGGATGCAGCAAAGATCATCAGAATTGGGGTCGGGGTTGGACTCAGACTTAGATAGCCTTGTCATCATTGCGGCGAGAGTGGTCGTTACGATTACGCGACTTTGAGCGGCCGCGGGAGGGGCTGATCCAATTTTTACCTATAAGGAGATCGACACTTTTTTTTAAGGTATCAACATTGTTTGACAATTTTTCAAAAAGCTGAAAGGATCGATCATCCATGGACGAAATCGAATGGTTTGCTACCGGGCTAATGGGTCGGGTCGTGGCTTGGGCATGAGTTTTGAGAGCGGAGATATTCGTGTGTTCGGAGGCGAGGGAGTCACAGTACCTGTCTGCTGCCTCTGCTAAAGCTGTAAGGGATGTTATATTATGGATCGAAAGGGCTGCGCGACAACCGGGAGAAAGTTGCTCCAGGAACACGATCCTGAGGACCTCCTCCCCACATCCTGTCTCCAAGGCACGCATTCTGCTCAAAATCATGGACGGTTTGCCTTCTAGCGAAACCTGGTTGCGCAAAAGCTGACGGAGACGCTGTTCCAACGAGCCCCGAAAAGTAGGAATTATGCGTTTTTTAATTTGCTTGTAAAGATCTGGAGGCCTCGGATGCAAATTTAATAAATCAAGAATGGACATCATAGAATCCGCATCTAATTTTTCGGCAATGTAATCCGCTTTGGTCGTGGAGACCGTGATACCGCAATTTCTAAGCGTAATTTCGGCTTGAGCAAACCACGCCTGAGGGTGAGAACGCATAAAGTTCGCTATTTTGGGTGCTCTCGCAGCAGCCACTACCTGAGGTGTCGGATTTTCGCTGTCGTCACCTCTTGCGTTTAAATTGTTAGATCTACCCTGCACCTGTAGTTCGAGCTCTGCGATTTTGTCCATTGCTTGCTTGAGCGACGCTTGTAGTTCTTCGGCGGACATGATTAAAAATTTCAATATAACAAGCCAAGTGAACAAACAAAACAAAAAAATTTCAACGCAAAATGCACGTCGAGAGTGTAGGACTGCAAGGGTTTAAAAAAAAAAAAAAATGGAGTATTTCAATTAAAGAGAAAAATAATAACGTTAAAAGTCTGAAAATACGCAGAGCCTCATGTTAAAATCGTGTTGAACGAGATAAAAATAAACAACAGCAAGCACGGCTTTAAGCGAAACACGAGGTGATTCCAAGAAAACGCTGAGAGTTGTGCACGCGTGCGCGCGTCGAGACACGACATATAATACGCAAGTTCACGTGGGCCCGCACAAAGGCTGTAATTGTAAACAACGCGAGAAAAAGTATATATGTATATACAAGTAATCAAGCCGGTATGCAAAAAAAACAAAGCATGCAAACACTATTGAATCACCTTAATTATAATTGCAAATGTTCGGCGAAATCGCACTTCGCAAGGTCACGCATGAGTACCTGTAGGAGCTGCGGCAAGACGATGAGCTGAGGGCCACTGCAAGCTGGAACTGGTATGATGAGCAGCATCGATGATGGGCTGTTGCTGGGCAATGCCGTTGGCCGGCGTAAACACGCAAGAATGCTGCACGGTCAAGATCACTGTACTGGAAGCGTCCAGAAGGGCTCGGATGGCTCGGTGATTTTGGCGTCGAGAGGCCGAGACGATGTATTTCGGGAGAATCATCGACGAGGTGTTAGCGTGCGCCCCAGGAAAGCTAGCTCTCGATAGGCAACAATAATGGCTGCCTAAACACAAACTTGCTGCTTACATCTTCCGGGAAGTATGATAATACCTTTCTTCTTCCTCGAGACAGTCGGGGTCACCGATATGGGATATGGTGTGTATGTAGCCTATGAATCGGCTAGAGGTGACAGTCCCATGGCTGCCGTGTCCAGGAGTTGAGGAGGAAGGTGAAGTAATTAAACGCTTGTTAACATTAACAAGAAAAGGTTTAATATTCACTGGTAAGAAAGGGCTTCTCAAAGAAGCTACAAAATGTGTGCTCGCAATGACGGTCGAGACTTCTCTGCTCGCGCAGCGGCCTGCACGGCGAGCAGAGACGCTGGAGAAAGAGAAGCGGAGGAAGGCTAAAGAGCCTACTCTTTTACCGACGGTTGCGCAGCAGGGTCGGGTCCCCACAATATCTCTGCTTAAACACGTTAGGTTAGACTAATACGAATTTTTATTACAACCGCGGAAAGTTAGTGTTAGGTAACTACCTATCCTATAGAAATGAAACATATGTATAAAAAAAATGTGTACTGTTGAATTATCTATGAGACGGATTTTTTATTACAAGAAAATATAATAAATAAAAGAATATAAATATAAATGTAAAGCGTGTATTATAAATTCTAGGTGATAGAAGTGCCCCCTTGCAACATTCTTGCTTATAACGCAGTCTAACCTCAAAACTATTTACTCTGTACATGTAACGGTAGGTTGTTTATCATTAACTTTTACAAGTAAATGGTTAAGTATTTGCTTAATCCTTTTTTTAATAACAAAAATAATTAGACTTGACATACTTGTATTTCAGTAATTTTCAACTACAGTTTAAAAATGGTTAAAAAAAAGAAAAACGCATAAAAGTAAGAACATTAAGAAAAGTGGAGTCATTCAACAAAACAAAAAGAGTAAAAATAAATTGATCAAATCAAAAGTAAGTGTAAAACATTGCCACACAAGAGAACAGCATTGTAAAAATTAATCCTTTAATTAGTACCAGTGAGCTATACTGTGTGCCGTTCATAGTTTTTTATTTATTTATTATCTGTTTAAAAAGAATATTCATTCAAGGTGATAACGAAAAAAAACTAATTTTACCTAATTTTAATCGGGTATTTTCTTACCCTGTCTTTCAAGCACAAAAAAGAGGAAAAATTATACTTTATCAGAAAAACTTCCACCAGCAGACGTAGTTGATGATTTGCTAGTAGCTCTTCAGCGAAGAGAAAATGAAAAAAAAAATAAAAAGAAGAAAAAGTTTTACTGAAGAAACAAGAAAAAGAAAAGGCCAAAGCTATTAGAGAAAAAGAACAAGATGCCAATAAAATTTATCAAGAAACGAAAAAGACATTGGTGCAAAACAAAAAAGATTGTAATTTACAAATAAAAGAGTTTAAAAAGTCATTAAAGAGTGAATCTATTAAGGAAAATAGGGATTGCTTTTAATAACAAATAAATAATCTTTAGGCTAAACTAAACGAGATCAATAAGAAGTTGATGTCTGAAGAAGTGCAAGTATTACAACTTAAAATGAAAGTAAAGCAAGAAAAGCTATAAATTTCATTGTATGATTATACAATGGTAAACCATTAGTTAATATATTTTTTTACTTTTGTAAGTCACCATTAGAAGTCATTGTTTTAAAATAAATTAAATTGTGATTGTAATAACGTATCAGTGTTTCTAACAACCAAGAGTTCTCACGCATGCGCACAACGGTTTTACTCTCTCTCCGACTAGGCTGGCAGTGGAGGGAGAGCTCCCCCTACCTTTACCTTTAACCCAAGCTCCCTTCGCTCTAACAGCTTAAATATAATCTTATATCTTAGAGGGGTACACTCGTCGTTGGTCGAGTGGGCTACGTCTTTTGCCCGCATATAGAATCTGACCAATATGCCATCGATTCTTCATCAATGCATTTTTTTTTTTTTTTTTTACTTCTATCATTCATTCAAGCGACATTTTTTACAATAGTCATTTTATTTATTAAATACTTTTTCGAAAAGCATCACATTTTTTGTTAAAAAGTAATCTTTAGATCCCATTAAATTCGATTTATAATTTAAATAATGTAATGTTAAACATTAAATATTTTTTGGTATGTTTATAATAATATTTTTGACTTATTTATAAACTTTCTCTTCAAGTGAAAAAATTTTTTTATCATGTCTTTACATGCTTGTGCAGCAAATAATATTTTTTCCATATTACCTTACGGTAAGTATATTGGTGCGTGGTTTTTTGAAGAAAAAATTAAAATTCCACAACAATACTTAATTAAAAATAAAAACTAGATAATGTGACATAGAATTTAGTAAAATTTATTTAAAGTAATGCTTAGCACTACTGGAATAGCTATTTTTTTTCAATATTTACCATTCATAGTAATAGTCTCCTTTAGTAATAAAAATATTTATTATATAAAATATTGATTACGAGTGGGATTAGGCGTAGGAAACCACTTGAAGAAAAAATAAATCAGCAAAGATAATTACAGTGCCAAAGGTATTTTTTATTGAATTTTACTAAATTCTATGTCACATTATCTAGTTTTTATTTTTAATTAAGTATTGTTGTGGAATTATAATTTTTTCTTCAAAAAACCACGCACCAATATACTTACCGCAAGGTGGTATGGAAAAAATATTATTTGCTGCACAAGCATGTAAAGACATGATAAAAAAGTTTTTTTACTTGAAGAGAAAGTTTATAAACAAGTCAAAAATATTATTATAAACATACAAAAAATATTTAAAGTTTAACATTACATTATTTAAATTATAAATCGAATTTAAAGGGATCTAAAGATTACTTTTTAACAAAAAATGTGATGCTTTTCGAAAAAGTATTTAATAAATAAAATGACTATTGTAAAAAATGTCGCTTGAATGAATGATAGAAGTAAAAAAAAAAAAAAAAAAATGCATTGATGAAGAATCGATGGCATATTGGTCAGATTCTATATGCGGGCAAAAGACGTAGCCCACTCGACCAACGACGAGTATACCCCTCTAAGATATAAGATTATATTTAAGCTGTTAGAGCGAGGAGAGCTTGGGTTAAAAGTAAAGGTAGGGGGAGCTCTCCCTCCACTGCCAGCCTGATCGGAGAGAGAGTAAAACCGTTGTGCGCATGCGCGAGAACTCTTGGTTGTTAGAAACACTGTAACGTATACCATTACTAGTGTTTCACTACTACTTTTGATATTGTTCCAGTATTCATGCCATACGAGAACACTAGTTCCAGTACTACAGCAAAACAGTTTCTTTTTAAAATCAAATTATTTATCATTTAAAAGATTACTTGCTATTTTTTTTAATTTGTAATTAGTTTAATAAATACATAGTTTACTAAAAAAATTAAAATACATCAATAAAAGTGTTACTTTCGTGAAAAAATAAAGGATTGACAACTTTCGTTATAGAATGTGTTCCAGTACTACCTACTTTACCTTACTATGGGCACTTAGCACTTGGGAGAAGGAAGGGATGAGGGATGGGGAGGCCTCCCATTACAGGAGGGGAGTAGGGGAAAATTAGGCAATTTTTTCTGCGAGAAGGTTGCCTAAACCCTCCTCAAGGAGCATTGTGTGGTGAAAAAGCACATGTGAAAAATCACAGAGGTACTTGCCCAAAAAGTTGCACTGGCCGGAAATCGAACCACGGTCTCCCGCGGGCCAATCCACGACCTAGCCGACTGAGCCACCACGTGCTCGTGTATATACACATACGTCTGTTGTGCTGGACGAGAATCCGAGCTAAGACTTCCAGCAGGAGCCGGTGCGAGAACCATACAACAACTTTCATGTAGATATATACAACTATGTATGCATGCCTTTAGATAACGAGGTATACTGTGAAATGCAGTGAATACATTGGGTCAAGAGTGATTACATCTGATCGAATTTCTTTTCTCCTGTGATATAGTATAGCACCCCATCTTTTTTTGTGTTTCCTGTTAGAAAGGGCTCATTTTCTCTAATGGGCTACCTTCAGCAGAGCTCTTTGGTTGAGAGAAGTCCAGGTAGAAGGGAGGAAAGTCAGTAAGGTAGTTTCTGAAATTTGTAGGGATAAAGCAGTTTAAAAATCTACAATCCAGTAATTACACGAGCTGAGTTCTGATGGCACTACATGGCTAGCTAAGAAACGTCATTACAAATCCAATATGGTGTCCTCCCCAAGATGGTGGACTGGTTATTTGAAATGCACCTTTATGATATGGGTATTAAATGAGAGGGTTTGCTGAATGGGATACGAAAAAATTATTACGTGGCCTAAATCCAACGTAGCAGCCGATGCAAGGTGGCAGATTGGCTATTTGAAATGCAGCCCTATGATTTAGGTAGAAAATAAAAGAATAATATATTTAGACTTAATCTTGGTAATTTGGAGGGTGACTATTTATTTAGAATGAAATTATACGGTTCAATATTTCGCTGTCCTTCTGGCAACCTCTTTAGGATTAACATTCTACAATCATACAGTATAAAGAATAAAAACTTAGTGGAAATTCAATACATATTAAATAAATAAAAATGTATGTAACATTTGATAACACAATATACTTTTACATCCTGAGTTGATACGAATTATATTATAACTAAAAACTATCCCCCCGTCAAAATTCAGATAAGACACGTATTGTGAATATAAAGCAAGCTCATATGACAAGAGGAGCTCGTACGTCGTTTATTTGTGTGGGTGTGTGTGTATTAGCTTTAAGGTGAATGCTTTATAATATGCTGACATAGAATATGGCTAGCCTCATTGTAAAAATGCATGTATGTATGACTGAATAGTTACTTGCTTATTAATTGTTTAATTCTGATAATGTATACTAATTAAAAATTTGTAGTACATACATTCTCAGTCAATAATTATTAGCTATTATTTTAACTATAAATCATAGCTATATTTACAGCTACAATCAGCTACAACAATAGCTATAATTAACAACAAAGTAGCTATAATCATGTACAAATAACATCTAAAAAAAGTAGCTGTTTACAGCTATAAATTTCCAGCGAATTTTAATTAACAGAATTTATTCAATAATCTTTTTTTTTGTAAGGTATATCAGCCATATAAAGTGATATCATCTGTATAATAACATTAAAAGTAGGGGGTTCAAGTATTTTTAAACAATAAACGTAAAAAATTTTAACAGTAACATTTTTTGTTCCTTCGTTTATTGTTAAAAAATACTTGAACCCCCCACTTTTAGTGTTATTATACAGATAATATCATTACATAAGGCTGATATACCTTACAAAAAAAAGATTATTGAATAAATTCTGTTAATTAAAATTTGCTAGAAATTTATAGCTGTAAACAGCTACTTTTTATAGTTGTTATTTGTACATAATTATAGCTACATTGTAGTCAATTATAGCTATTATTGTAGCTGATTATAGCTGTAAATACAGCTATAATTTATAGTTGAAAAATAGCTAATAATTTTTGACTGAGATTACTTCATTATATTCAAAATTGTTTGTAAGCGATTAATTTCAAAATTTGTAATCTTACTGTCATAATTGAACTTGTATTTGGCGTTTTTATATTGCTAATACGAGCTTTCATCATCACTGACCCGAAAACTCAATCGCACTTGTCAGAAAATGCGATTGGTACTGTTGTATTGTTATTTCCTAATATGTAAAATCATAACATGTAACATCATCATGCAACTGTCAACGTAGTTTGCAAGAACATTGCTCATTGATCAACCAAAGGCCTCTTTTACTCGCTCTGATGCTATAAAAAAATATTATTTAAATACAGATTATTATTCAATACAGAAAAAAAAACAAATAAAGCTCACGAGCTGAATTCTAAGAACCCCACGAATGACACTTTAATAAAACAGTTAAGATCTCAGTCTGAGCAAGTCCGGTCATAACAATACCATGCAGGTGCTCAGACAGCGTGCATTATTGATACCTATGGCACTTATTACTACGTTTACATATTACAAAACTTTACTTAGGTCTAATAATAATCACGTCTTTTAAAAGTAAGTTAAACACATAAAATTCTTTTTTGGAAAAGACATACGCAGACCGCACTGACTAGGAGAATATAAAAAAAAATCAAGGTTGGTACACATACCTATTATTATGGAGAACAGTGAACCCCGAAGGCGGTACAATCAAGGATGTAAAAAGTAATACTCAGATCACTTCACCAGGCGAATATAAAAGCCAATCCAGGTCGGGGCATGTAGTAGTATACGTCATAGAAAGCAGTGAAACGCAAAGGCGGCACAATCAAGGATGTAAAAAGTTATGTGGAATTGTATATATTTGTAACAAACATGAGAATTTCATGTGTGTGTACAATATAAAAATTACCTCTTGTAACCTATGATTTAATATTAATATTATTTTTTATTTGAAATAAAAAATTTTTATAAGAATTTATTAGTTTTTGTGTGTCCAATCGTCTATTAACATTATCATTATTCAATGTTATAAAAATCATTTCAGAAAATTCGCGCTTATACCTATTGGGCTCTCGATCAAGAATCACTGTTTTCTCGAATTTGAAGCCCTGCGGGCAGTGTATTGAATGACAATAGAACCTGACCTGTTGTCCTTGTTCCCCATGTAACACTCGTGCTCGTGCAACCGTATACGTAGGTGTCTCTTACTTTGCCCAATGTCGCACATACTTACCGCACCCACATGTTATCTTACAGACTCTGCCACTCATATTTAACTTGTTTGTGGAGTCCTTTTCCAATCTGATAATGCGAGTTAGGTTGCCTGAACTCGTATAGACCATCTGTATGTTGTATTTAGACAGGGTCTTACGGAGAATTGCTTCCATAGGTCGTAAAAAAGGAACGGCAAGGAGGACATTCCTGCCTAAACCTGATCTTTTTGAAAATCTAGAGCCCCTTTTTGTATCACATTCATGGAGATCCTTAAAGTCGGATTTATGTGTACCTTTCTTCTGTTTATTAAGAAAACCAACTTTAATCTTTATACATTTGTTTATAAAAGATAAAGGATAAGCATTGTCGGTAAGAACATTACGAGCTGCTGTAATAACTGTACTAAGTAAAGTGTTGTAATATATAAACGTAGTACCAAGTGCCATTCGTGTCAATGATGCGTGTTGTCTTAGCACCTGCATGGTACATTATATTATTAAATATTGCACATATTTTTGTTTATTTTATATGTATTAAATTTCCACTAAGTTTTTATTCTTCATGCTGTATGATTGTAGAATGTTAATCTTGAAGAGGTTGTCAGGAGGACAGCGAAATATTGAATCATGTAATTTCATTCTGAGTAAATAGTCATACTCCAAAATTGCCAAGATTGAGTCTAAATATATTATTTGATGACAAAGGAGGAAGTGAAGGGAGTTTGCCGGTATTTATAAGTTGGACAGTTGTGGTTGAAAAAAACTCATCTGATACTACCCGGTGTTATTTTTGGGAATTTCTATCTAAATCTAAAGGATTTTAGACATGCGGTTGGAAAGATTGACTCTCGCGTTTCTGGTGCTGCTGGCGCTGAGTTTCTTTATGGCTTGCAACTATGCTTTGGTACGAAATGACATCTCTGAAGTTCTTACGTTGGACACTGTCATTATTACAAGGTTGAATGGTGACCGATTTTATTCAGTTCTTTCTTTTTATTGTCAATTAAAAAGATCCTCAGATTCTTATTCTTTTGACCCGTGTAAACAGTATATTGATACATCTTACAAATTGGCCAACACTAAATTAAAAACTACCTTTTACTAAGATGTATAACATATAGAATCTCGCCAAAACACATTAACAACAGTATGCGGTATCTAAATCCTCTTTCCTTCAAAAATGTCAGTTCTTTCAAGGAACATAACAGTTATGTGAAAAAACTCCAATTGTCTATATTGAATGTTGAGATAAAGGATTGCCATAAATATAATACTCTCTTTAGGAAAAGAAAAATGTTTTTTGAAAGTTAATAAGTGTTTTAGCAGAAGTTTCTGTCTTGCGTTATCTAAATTTATCTATCATATGCATAATTACTCGATTAAAATTTAAAACATAGATTAGGGAATAAGTTTGATAGAAGTATCACAGTAAATTCAAATGTACACTAAACAAAATTACGTGTTGATGATACTAATAATTTTATACTAATAGAATTCTATAAAGAAGAAATGTTAGTTTTTTACAATTTTGCAAGAGCTCATAGTAACAGTTCTTTTGTTAAGAATTTTACTAATGTTGTGCTCCCTGATTTTGCTGTTTTCACTTTCAAACTGGGAGCCAAATTCAATTCTATACTGGTTCCAGATTCTCAATTTATTATAAAATATTTAAAATCTCTGAACTGTACCTTGACTCTTAACAAATTAGACAAAGAAATGTGCAAAAATATCAACAAATCGTGCATAGTATTTTAAAAAATCCGATAGTAAAAAATTACAGATCTTCTTATTTCGATTATACAATTTTTAATAATATAAAATTGACAGAAATTTTCCATAGGATCACACTGAACTATTAGTTACTAGGGTGAATAAGGAAGTCGTCACTATTGTTGTGTACAAGGATGATTATTTATGTAAAGTCAATGCCATTTTATCTGACGTTTTATATTGTAGTAAATTACAAGATAATGTTAGCAAAGGGGTCCTTTTTTATATGATTTCTACAGTAAAAAGTCTCATCAAAAAATGGGATGAGAGGAGTATTTTTAAGGCAGTAGAGATTCCGGAGCCTGGTATTTCGAACCTAAATGGAAGCCAAATGTCTAAAGCTTATGGCTTATTTAATTAAGGCGCATAAGGATGGCTTAATTTCTGGCAAGGTTAATCGTATCTTCAATTGGTTCCCACATTTATCAACTAGATAAATGGTTTTCAACACTTTTCAACAAATTTTTGAACAAATCCAAATATTCAGTAAAAAATTCTTACGAAGCTAGAGAAAAAATCAAGAAATTCATAATCCCAAATAACTATTCTTTTATGTCCTTTGACGTAGTATCACTATATACAAATCTCCCTTTTTTTCTAAAAAGCTGTGTTTGGCGAAGAATTAATAACTTCATCAACCTTTTGGGTATTGATAGAGCTCAGTTTTTAGATGGAATTGACTTTCTCATAAATTCTAAATATTTCTCTTTCAATGGCAACGTATATAAACAATCTTGCGGAACTCTCATGAGAGATTATTGTTCACCTTGGTTCACAGAAATCATATTGGAATTCTTGGAGAGTTCTGTATTGAATCGTTGGCATGAGTCTGTTTTCTTGTATTTAAGATATGTAGATGATTGCTTGTTGGTTGTAAAAACTGATCAAATAAATCATGTCCTAAACCTGTTCAACAATTTTAATACCTTTATATAGTTTACAGTTGAATATAAAGTCAATAATTCAATTCCTTTTTTAAATACTTACACTGCACGTATAATAAATTACATTAGCACAATAAATTTATACAAAAAACCTTCAGATTCAGGTACAATACTTAACTTTTTTCACACAATCCACAATGACAAAAAAAAGCCATCGTATTTTCTATGATAGACAAACCTTCAAAATAGCAGGCTCTTCGTTCAGATCCAAGAATATAAAAAACATGTGAGTGTGGTATGTGCTACATTGGGCAAAGTAAGAGACACCTACGTATACGGTTGCGCGAGCACGAGTGTTACATGGGAAACAAGGACAAAAGGTCGGCCCTCTATAAGGTATTTTCACTTGTGACGTCATTCCAAGATGGCGCGATCACTGGGTTTTTTTTTTAAATTTGCACCAGATGTGCAAAACCAGCTGTGAAATTCACGAGGACGTCCAAACTAATGATAATGCGTTTAAAAACTTCAGGTTTTAATAAGCTATCGAATGAGCACTAAATTTTTTACATCTTCACTTGGTAAGCAATGCAAAAAAATGAATGAAATTATCGCGGGCATAAAGTTGATTAGAAAAACATTTTATTTTTTGTGCTTACCATGATCCAGTTATAACGAATTTGAAATATAGTCAATAGCGATTCCCGATGCATTAGAGGAAATTTTTCGTTTGTTTGCCAAAAGTGTAGTTTTAATGAAAATCAGTACAGAAAAAAAAGTACTGCAATCAGGCGGATTGTACCCGTCTACTATACATATATATATGGTTGCAAGCTTCCTCGCCTCCGTGATCATAACAAAGTCCCATAACCTCTGACGAGCTGTTAAAATTGAAGCAGTGTGTGGCAAAAACATGAATAAAAGTTGTTGTATAAGTGGTTGTCACGATAAATCTGCGAAATCTTTTTTTCGTATTCCATCTGTGATTTCTCCGGACAATAAAAAATACAAAAGTATCAGTGCAGAGGAACGAAATGAAATTATTTCTTTATCTATGAAAAGACAACATTATTTTGCAGATTTATCGTGACAACCACTTATACAACAACTTTTATTCATGTTTTTGCCACACACTGCTTCAATTTTAACAGCTCGTCAGAGGTTATGGGACTTTGTTATGATCGCGGAGGCGAGAAAGCTTGCAACCATATATATATATGTATAGTAGACGGGTACAATCCGCCTGATTGCAGTACTTTTTTTTCTGTACTGATTTTCATTAAAACTACACTTTTGGCAAACAAACGAAAAATTTCCTCTAATGCATCGGGAATCGCTATTGACTATATTTCAAATTCGTTATAACTGGATCATGGTAAGCACAAAAAATAAAATGTTTTTCTAATCAACTTTATGCCCGCGATAATTTCATTCATTTTTTTGCATTGCTTACCAAGTGAAGATGTAAAAAATTTAGTGCTCATTCGATAGCTTATTAAAACCTGAAGTTTTTAAACGCATTATCATTAGTTTGGACGTCCTCGTGAATTTCACAGCTGGTTTTGCACATTTGGTGCAAATTTAAAAAAAAACCCAGTGATCGCGCCATCTTGAAATGACGTCACAAGTGAAAATACCTTATTGTCATTCAATACACTGCCCGCAGGGCTTCAAATTCGAGAAAACAGTGATTCTTGATCGAGAGCCCAATAGGTATAAGCGCGAATTTTCTGAAATGATTTTTATAACATTGAATAATGATAATGTTAATAGACGATTGGACACACAAAAACTAATAAATTCTTATAAAAATTTTTTATTTCAAATAAAAAATAATATTAATATTAAATCATAGGTTACAAGAGGTAATTTTTATATTGTACACACACATGAAATTCTCATGTTTGTTACAAATATATACAATTCCACATAACTTTTTACATCCTTGATTGTGCCGCCTTTGCGTTTCACTGCTTTCTATGACGTATACTAGTACATGCCCTGACCTGGATTGGCTTTTATATTCGCCTGGTAAAGTGATCTGAGTATTACTTTTTACATCCTTGATTGTACCGCCTTCGGGGTTCACTGTTCTCCATAATAATAGGTATGTGTACCGACCTTGATTTTTTTTTTTTATTCTCCTAGTCAGTGCGGTCTGCGTATGTCTTTTCCAAAAAAGAATTTTATGTGTTTAACTTACTTTTAAAGGACGTGATTATTATTAGACCTAAGTAAAGTTTTGTAATATGTAAACGTAGTAATAAGTGCCATAGGTATCAATAATGCATGCTGTCTGAGCACCTGCATGGTACATTGTATTATTAAATGTTACATATATTTTTGTTTATTTCATATGCATTAGATTTCCACTATATTTTTATTCTTTATTCTGTATGATTGTAGAATGTTAATCCTGAAGAGGTTGTCAGTAGGACATCGAAATATTGAATCATGTAATTTAATTCTGAATAAATAGTCATGCTCCAAATTACCATGATTATGTCTTAATATATTATTTGATGACAAAGGAGCAAGTAAAGGGAGTTTGCAGATATATATTAAACGAAAGGGTTTACTGAAAATAATGCGAAATGACATTTTCTTACCAAAATATCATGTCATGGGTATCAATCAGTAAGGTTGGACGAGAGGAATACAAAGACTGGACTTTGAGTCTATGAGATTCCACCTAACCCAAGGTAGGATACGCGGCGAGGGCTAAATGGTATGAGGGTGGTAAAAAATATCATGTTGCTAGCATCACCTTAGGGTACTAGGCGCAACCCTATTGTAATTAGCCTTGCCCACCTACAAGAATTTCTGTGGGAGTCGATCGTCTATAAGACTATAAAGTGTAAAATAAAAATAATAGCTTAAAAAACTTAAAAACACGCTTTTAGCACGCACTAAAAATTACAGAATAATTTCGGACATTTAGTTTGATGACTCAAGAGTTTTCTCTTTACCAAATCTTAGTAGATCGCAGGGTTATATAAAAAATTTCAGTTTATGATGAATAATAAATAATTACGTATGCGAAATGGTTATAAGTCGGTAATAATCCTTATTCAATATTTACTACGGTTTATTATGAAAGAAAGCGTGGAGCGTTTTGTCTAAAAAGAGTAAAGACTACGTAAGCGCTCTACTCAACGGAGTATTAAAATATTACGTAATTACAAATACACTACTTAATAAATAACTATGGTGTTTATATTACCAATTTAAATGATGCTGTCTTAACCAATAAAGTGGTCAAAAAGCATCCCGGATCATGTGGTATTTGGCGCTAGTATTACTAAGTGACTCTTTAATAACTAATGAAATAAACAGCAAGCATTTTGAGGTATCTAGTTATCAATGCCAGTGTTGTTTATAGTTTTTCAATAAATTTATTCATTAGCCAGCAAGTTTCTCAAGTATTGAGATTAAAACTTGTGATATTTAAATGTGCTTTACTAATTCATAAAGTGCAGTAAACTCCCTGGGTTACGTAATGATTTGCACTTGTGTTTGAAAGGAACAATTTATTAATTAATAAAGTAGAAAGTAAGCGTTTTAACTTACTTGATAATTTATGCTAGTGTTGATGATCATTTTAATAATAATTTATTAAGCTGTCTGCAAGCGCCCAGAGGCACCTGGTAATTGGCACTTGTATTATTTAATTATACTTCATTAATTAATAAACTGGCCAGAAGTTGCCCTAGGTCATCTGGTGATTGGCGCTTGTATTAAAAGTAATAGTTGATTAGCTTATCAAGTAACTAGTAAACGCCCTTAGTTACTTGATAGTATGTACTTGTGTTAGGAAGTTAAAATTGATTAACTTACAA
Source organism: Copidosoma floridanum (assembly GCF_036245765.1). Taxonomy (NCBI): domain Eukaryota; kingdom Metazoa; phylum Arthropoda; class Insecta; order Hymenoptera; family Encyrtidae; genus Copidosoma; species Copidosoma floridanum. Next base: position 37,079,088 of record NW_028321881.1, read on the forward strand.
TGCACGCTGGCGTTATTCTTTGTTTTTATATTGATTCATTTAGATGCAAGTAAGTGGACCAAAATATCTAATGATTGTCTTTTGTGTAACGAAGTATTGCTTCATACTCTGATAATGAAGTGCCTATAGTTAGCACCCCGAATTTACTAGTATTTTGGGTTTGTATCCATAATTATAATTGTTCAAAAATTATTAACGTTGCTCGAAAGTGCTCGAACTTACCTGCTGTCTCGTGCTTGTATTGTTAGTTAATGTTGAATTAAGTATCCAGTTAGTGCCTTGAGTTACCTGGCGATTAACACGTGTATTTTTAAATCGTTTTTTATTAATTAATAAAGTTTCCACTAGCTATCCTAAGTCATCTAGTGATTGGCACCTGTATTAAAAAATAATAATTTATTAACTTATTAAGTGACTAGTAGGTACCTCTGGTTACCTGGTGATTTGAGCTAGTATAATTAATTACTAATTAATGCATGTACGACTGTTTATGGCAGCAGGTAATGAGGTTAAGCAGTAATTGGTAAATTGGGTTCTGTGGTTTAAGTGGTTAAAGAGCTTGCGATAAAGTTTTCTGATTTTCCCGGGATTCTGGAACCACTTTTAAATTTTATCCTAATCGTACTGAACCGTGCTGTATACTAGGTGTTTCCTATTGATAGCGCTAATTAAGTATGGTTAGGACATTGGGAATAATTTGCTACGCAGCTCGTGAAAGGCTTACTGCACAGTTCAGTTCGCGTTCAGTAGTCGCTCAACCGCAGTCGCTCTGGGCTCTACACATAGCTCGTGCCACCAGGCACATGTAACTAATTTGTCGAAATAAACTAGTTGTTGTTATCTTTATAAGAAAAGAAGCACTTCATTTTCCTGGTCTAATCGACCTCCTGGAAAGTTCTTGAACACTGCAGAATTGGGGCTACCTTCATCCTGGTTGGCGATATATCCAGCCCTACAGTACCGAATAACCAAACAATCCCCATATTGTTGTCTCTGAAATTCAGTACGCCAGGACTACGCTGAGCAAACAAACGACAAACAAGCAACGCTGCAATCTTCAGGTGCATCTGCAAGGGCTAAAAAAGTAGGAAAATATCCTCTACTTTCGCTCATCATCGCTGCCTCGACCTTCTGCACAGCAGACAATGCATCACCTGGCACGTACGTTCCCTTATCAACAACCATCCTCTGATGCAGCGCACCAGCTTTTTGATCAAAATCGTCGTCGAAAAAGTTTCAGGTATGCATGTGCGATAAAAAGCAAGCTGCTGCTTCCTGAAACAGTGCTACTGCCATTTTTTTTTTTTTTTATTTCTTGGGCACGTACCCGTGCGAGAGTTGAGTTGTTTATGCATGTATATATATATATATATATATATATATATATATATATATATATATATATATATATGTACACATGAATACGCAGACGCGCTACTGTGACAACCGTCACTATTCAAAGAAGTGTTTACTTGCATGCGTCTCTTACTTTTCAGTGCAGATTTGATTTTATTGTTGTAATCATACACCATCCTCGGTTCCGTACGCTTCAATTTAAAATACTTGCTTTTATACTCCTGTTGCAATAACCGAATTTCATTTTCAAATATTAAGCGAGCGAATCTTATAATTGGGATACACTAACTTAATAATTTTTGTTTTAACTGCATTTTACTATTAATGCCCTATCTGTCATTTATTTGTTTTAATGGATTAATTTTTGTTTTAGTCTTTTATTTTGTCTTGCGTGCTCTATTTCCTCGCTTGAAATTATAGAAGTGACCAAAGAGCAAATCGATCAGCTGATAGCATAGCTGATTACAGCAAACAATAAAATTTCCGAACTTGGACGTAGGTTCACCGAGAATTTCGATAATCCTTCGTCAAGCGTAGCATCATACCACGCGCTCAAAATCTTACTGTTTAATGGAACCAACCTACATGCTTGGTTTGTAATCCTGGAAATTCCTCTTCAAAACGCTCGAGTAACTTTAGTCACGCAAATGGTATTTGTTGCAAAAAAAACTTGGAGAACATGTTCTCTGTGCTCTTGACTTGTTAAATCAAACCCCTTGTCTGGCGGATCTCTACGATCAATTAAAAAAGCACGTTTTAGATACATATGGTGGCTCAGTATAGAAACGCCTTTGATAATTTTTCGAAATCAAGTCTCTCTTGAGGGAAAACCTTCGCTTATTTTAGTTCGTATGCGTGCCTTGGAGACTGATTGTGGGGAAATCATCCTTCAAGTGGTTTTTTTTAGAGCAATTTTTCCCTACGTATTTCTCTGCCGTGGCCCTTCACAACATAACCTCAGTAACACAATTAGCTGAGGCTGCTGATTGTTTCTACGCATCTCTTCCACTAGATGGTTCTCATGTCTCGTACGTCAACTCACATGCTACGTTTCGTGATTTTGCTACCTCAATCGAATCGTAAATTTTGGTCTTACTATCTAAAATCTCAGCTGGTCGTTTTCAGATTTCGTCGATAGACGATAAGTCATTTGAAATTCTAAAGCAGCTGTCTTTTAACGTTAACAACCTCAAAAAGCAATTAGACATCATTATGGGTAATACTCCCAGTCCTCCACGGTGAAACCGTTCTCAGTCATGGAATCATAAAAATTCGAGCAGAAACAGAAGCAAAAGCAACCAAAAAAAAACCACCGGTGATCAGCTTTGCTATTATCAAAAAAAGTTTGACGACAAAGCTCGTTTCTGTAAAAGCGGCAACTGCCCAAGAAAATCTCCTCCGAAGAACTAGACCCTCCCTTTTTAGCAGAAGCGTTGAGCGGGATCACAACTTCAAAACGCTTTCACATTCAGGATATCGACTCCAGCAAGGTCTTCTTGGTTGACACAGTAGCGGAGATCTCCCTCCTTCCTAAGCCTTCTTGCCACTCATAATTTGATTATCAACACCTACAGTGAAGTTGATACTGCTCTTCATTGACGCATCTAACGTCGTTTCCCTTTGAAATTCCATTATGCTGATGTCTCAAGCTCAATCCTTGACGCCGACTTCTTGAATTTTTTTGGTCTAATTGTTAACGTTTACAGGCGCAGGATTATTGATCTATTTACTTACACATTTTCTATCGATTCCGTTAAGTTGACTGACTGTTTTTCTTCATTCAGCATCGTGGAACAAACATTTTTACTCCAAGCTTCTTTTAGATTTTCCAGAGGTGACTGGCGAAAAGTCAGCCTCGCCCGTGAAAGCTATAGTTGTATTTCATCACATCTAAAGCAACGGTCCTCTGGTCACGGAGTACACTAGACGTCTCGATCCTGAAAAATACAAGGCAGTACAAGAAGAATTTGAGAAGCTGGTCAATCATGGTACTTGCAGATACTCCAAGAGCCCCTGGGCCAGTTCCATTCACGTGGTCAGGAAAAGAATGTTTTTTGGCAAATCTGCGGTGATTGTTGTCGTCTCAACTCCTGTACGATCCCAGATAAGTTTTCCATTCCTTACTTGCATGATAATTCAATCAATCTACTTAGAAAGAAGGTCTTCTCGAAGCTTGATCTTTACAAAACACACCATTAAATTCCCGTAGCTCCTATGGATGTGGTAGAAACTGCCTAAATAAACGACCAAACAGTCATATACAGATCACCCGAAGCTGTACAGGCCTTTGAAAAAATCAAGTCAGACCTAATTAATACCTGTCATCTGACTTATTCCTCTCTAGATGATCCCACGCATCTTGTCACCGATGCCTCAGATTTTGCTATAGATGCAGCCCTTGAACAACTTTTTGACGGAGTGTGGAAAGCATTAGCCTTTTTCTCACAAAAATTCTCTGCGACTCGACGTAACTACACTGTTTACGATAAAGAACTTACGATCATCTGTGGATCCATCAAATACTTTTACTATTTTCTTAATGGTAGAAAGTTTCAAATTTTTATTGATCACAAACCTTTGATCCATGCCTTCTTCCAAAAAGCCCACAAAGCTTCACCCCAAAAAAGTCGAAAACTCTGTTTTATTTCATAATATTCGATCAATGTCAAGTACCTACCCGGGCCAGAGATTAGTAGGGAGATTGCCAGTGCCTATGGTAGAGAGTGTGTGGCTTTTTTTCCACTGATTTGAGCGCACCGTCGCAGCAGACCAGTCAAACTATACGGACGTTTACAGCAGCGGAGGGGAAGACCAAAATGTGCGTACGATAGGTACCTAGTAGAAGGGAAAGGAATATGTGCGTACACATGGGTATAAATATATATAATTTGGCTGCCTCCTGCCTGAGCTCTCGAGTCGAGTCCCTCGGCTCTTGGCTATCGCTGCAGCTCTCGCATGCACGTATATACCTATATATGTGTCGGATGCGCTGTATTTCCTCAAAAAAGATTTTGTTATGAATGTTGGACAGTTAAGTATGTTATTATGTCCGGTAATGTATTACTCGTTAAATAGGTAAGTATTGAAAATATTTTTACAGCTAAATATCGTTTAATACTGAGTTTTTTCTCGTTTAAAGTGATAAATCGAGTAATGATTACGTGAATCCCAATATTTAATGTAAGTTCTCGGAACTTCTGAATAAAATTATTATTTTTACAATTCGCATAATGTATGTTATTATAGGTACACTTAAAAAAAAAAATTTTACATGATATATAAATATGACGTACCGTAACGTTGGAAATTATTAATTCTTTAATAAATATTTGCTTATTAAAATTTTTTCAATCAAATAAGAGCTCTTTGATTTTATCTTAACGTTTATTTAGCAATAAATGACTTTTCTAGAATTAAAATGTCGTTCTTCAACAGATGTAACCTTTTCAATAAGAATAAGTATTTATTGAAATATTCAGAAAATTATTAAATCTGCTTTAAATTTGTTATATTTAAACTCAATTACCAATAGAGAAAAAAACTTCAACTCAAACCTTGGAGCTTCATTATAAAGGTATGTCACTTTATGCACCCGTGAGACCAATGTGCTAGTAGTCAAGGCAGCTAAGTACTATGCCATGACTCTCTACTTTAATCACTCCCGGGTTCAAATTTCCGGCGAGGTGAAGTTTTTTTTTTACATTTGGTTTTTTTTCCCCTTTTATTTCCATAATACTTAGAGTAAAATTTTTTTAATAATTCTATTCTATTTTCATGTTCACGTTGCGTAACGAATACTCATAGTTTATTCATTCGTTGGGGGATTTTTTTAAATTTAAAGTATTTTTTGTAACAATATATTGCTAATAACGAGGCACATGTTAATTAACATTTCATCCTCGTTCAGAGGGCTATGCAACTATTATTGGTATATTTAAAAATTATTCAAATCACTCAAGCTATTTCACGCCAGATTGACAAAGTGCTATTATTGACACTTTCAAAGAGGATCACACCTTTTATAACCTAATTAACAATCATATAAAATGTAGCAAAATAATTATAAGACTATTAAGAATCAGAGAAATTATACTAAACTTTTTTCTGGATGATTTTTTAATCAACAAATTGATAAAGTGGGATGTCGCAGCACAAGCTCTCGTCAAGAGCAGTGTTTCTCTGCGTTACTTTTTCGAGAAACAATACGTAAATAAGACTAATACATAAACCAAAGATTACCTCCGACTCCTGTTATTTTTAACAGAATTTTATTATAAACATTTTAACTGGCCATTTCTGCTCACGCAGCTTGCATATCAAATACATGAATTTATTATGTATTTGTTCTATAATATATAATTGGTCAATAATATTTTCCCCTTACGTAGATATATTAATGAAAAGAAACAGAATCGTTTGCAACGGCGCAACGACAATTTTATTACCCAACCCCTTAAACATTTATGAATTAGCATAAAAACTTTAGCTTTTACAAAAATACCTTTCATTCTTTGTTACTCCAACGTCAGCCAAGTTTTACTTTCACTTGAGCCTTGAAGCTTTGTTATGAACATGTGTTACATTTAATCACTACGTGGACAGAGTTTTGGTAGCCTAGTTGGTCACGCCGCTGAGCGAATTTTTTGCCTCAACAATCTTGGGGATCAATTTTCACTCAAAGCATAACAACTTTTTTTTTCTTTCGAAATTTTTTCATCATACAAGTATGTAATTTTTTTGACTATAGTATTTATTTACGCTTCATATATACGATCCGTAATAAATACTTACTTGTTCATCACATCTTTCATCAACTTACAAATATGCAAATGTTAAGTATAAGATTTATTTTAGTAAAAAGAGGTTTAATATAAGCAATGTTAAGTACCAAATTACAGTTAAAGTTATGCATCAAAACATTAGTGACCGTATTAATTTTTTACTGTGCTTAACTGTCATTTGGAACTAAAAGATTACATTTTTTTGTTAATTATATGTAAGATTATCCGCTGATAAAGATTATTGTAAGCATTGTGGTTGAAAACAATATTTTGGCAAAAGACTAGTTTTGTAAATTTTTTTTTTTTTAACAGATTTCCACACCAGCCAGGAGCTACTGTTATTAAGCATTGTTTGAAGAAGTGATACTTATTATATTATTTTCATAAAGAAGATCACACAAAAGATAACTTATACATAAAAACGTTCGTTAACATAATTTTACTCGTGAACATTCTTGTTTAATGGGACTTTTTTTTAAATACTATAGTCAAAAAAATTACATACTTGTATGATGAAAAAATTTCGAAAGAAAAAAAAAGTTGTTATGCTTTGAGTGAAAATTGATCCCCAAGATTGTTGAGGCAAAAAATTCGCTCAGCGGCGTAACCAACTAGGCTACCAATACTCTGTCCACGTAGTGATTAAATGTAACACATGTTCATAACAAAGCTTCAAGGCTCAAGTAAAAGTAAAACTTGGCTGACGTTGGAGTAACGAAGAATAAAAGGTATTGTTGTAAAAGCTAAAGTTTTTATGCTAATTCATAAATTTTTAAGGAGTTGGGTAATAAAATTGTCGTTGCGCCGTTGCAAACGATTCTGTTTCTTTTCATTAATATATCTACGTAAGGGGAAAATATTATTGACCAATTATATATTATTGAACAAATACATAATAAATTCATGTATTTGATATGCAAGCTGCGTGAGCAGAAATGGCCAGTTAAAATGTTTATAATAAAATTCTGTTAAAAATAACAGGAGTCGGAGGTAATCTTTGGTTTATGTATTAGTCTTATTTACGTATTGTTTCTCGAAAAAGTAACGCAGAGAAACACTGCTCTTGACGAGAGCTTGTGCTGCGACATCCCACTTTATCAATTTGTTGATTAAAAAATCATCCAGAAAAAAGTTTAGTATAATTTCTCTGATTCTTAATAGTCTTATAATTATTTTGCTACATTTTATATGATTGTTAATTAGGTTATAAAAGGTGTGATCCTCTTTGAAAGTGTCAATAATAGCACTTTGTCAATCTGGCGTGAAATAGCTTGAGTGATTTGAATAATTTTTAAATATACCAATAATAGTTGCATAGCCCTCTGAACGAGGATGAAATGTTAATTAACATGTGCCTCGTTATTAGCAATATATTGTTACAAAAAATACTTTAAATTTAAAAAAATCCCCCAACGAATGAATAAACTATGAGTATTCGTTACGCAACGTGAACATGAAAATAGAATAGAATTATTAAAAAAATTTTACACTAAGTATTATGGAAATAAAAGGGGAAAAAAACCAAATGTTAAAAAAAAAAGTTCACCTCGCCGGAAATTTGAACCCGGGAGTGATTAAAGTAGAGAGTCATGGCATAGTACTTAGCTGCCTCGACTACTAGCACATTGGTCTCACGGGTGCATAAAGTGACATACCTTTATAATGAAGCTCCAAGGTTTGAGTTGAAGTTTTTTTCTCTATTGGTAATTGAGTTAAAATATAACAAATTTAAAGCAGATTTAATAATTTTCTGAATATTTCAATAAATACTTATTCTTATTGAAAAGGTTAAATCTGTTGAAGAACGACATTTTAATTCTAGAAAAGTCATTTATTGCTAAATAAACGTTAAGATAAAATCAAAGAGCTCTTATTTGATTGAAAAAATTTTAATAAGCAAATATTTATTAAAGAATTAATAATTTCCAACGTTACGGTACGTCGTATTTATATATCATGTAAAATTTTTTTTTTTAAGTGTACCTATAATAACATACATTATGCGAATTGTAAAAATAATAATTTTATTCAGAAGTTCCGAGAACTTACATTAAATATTGGGATTCACGTAATCATTACTCGATTTGTCACTTTAAACGAGAAAAAACTCAGTATTAAACGATATTTAGCTGTAAAAATATTTTCAATACTTACCTATTTAACGAGTAATATATTACCGGACATAATAACATACTTAACTGTCCAACATTCATAACAAAATCTTTTTTGAGGAAATACAGCGCATCCGACACATATATAGGTATATACGTGCATGCGAGAGCTGCAGCGATAGCCAAGAGCCGAGGGACTCGACTCGAGAGCTCAGGCAGGAGGCAGCCAAATTATATATAGTTATACCCATGTGTACGCACATATTCCTTTCCCTTCTACTAGGTACCTATCGTACGAACATTTTGGTCTTATCCTCCGCTGCTATAAACGTCCGTATAGTTTGACTGGTCTGCTGCGACGGTGCGCTCAAATCAGTGGAAAAAAAGCGACACACTCTCTACCATAGGCACTGGCAATCTCCCTACTAATTTCTGCCTGGGCTCAGAGAATGTTACGACTGACGCACTCACTCGCATCGACTCGGCTCGACGCCTAGTTGAAGTCCAACACTCGGTCGACCTTCAAGATACTGTGGCCATTGTGTCTCCTAAACTTGATTCGTCTTTCTACTGACATTGAAATGTCCGAATCATTCCAAATCAGCAACATGATATCTAACTCAAATCTCTTCTTAAGTCATCAAAACGATCCTTGAACCTTAAGAGTATCGAACTTGGTCACAGCCATCTACGACTTTTTTGTGATTTAACTGGAAAAATTGTGCACCCTTTCAGTCTAAAGACACCGCAAATGCATTCTTGACCCTCTCCACTCATCTTCTCATCCCGGCCCTAAGGTCACTCACCAGTTAATTAGACAACGCTACGTCTGGCCCAACATGCATGGTGACATCAAAACTTAGTGTCAAGGATGCCTTGACTTCCAGCAGTCAAAGATTTTGTATCATTTTAAGAACGAGACCAGTCAATTTGTTGCCCCTGATGACAGGCTCCGTCACATCCATATGGATATAGTTGGTCCCTTAAAAATCTGTGAAGGCTATTCTTACATTATTACGATCATTGATCTTTTTGTTGTTGGGTAGAAGCTGTCACTCTCAAGGATATTTAAACTTTCACAGTAGTCTGTGCCTTCTAAGAAACTTGGTCTCTCATTTTGGTGCCCCAAGATTCATTACTACCGATCAAGGTTCACAATTCGAATCTGCTATTTTTAAGGCTTACCTTTCCTTTATAGGCTGCCCAAGAAATCAGACCACAGCCTACTACCTGGCTGTCAGTGGCCTCATTGAGCGCTAGCGACGTAGTTTGAAGGCTGCTCTTATGTATCACAACAGTCCCAACTGGGTCAAACTTTTACCAACAGGTCTCCTAGGCTATAGCTTTGTCGTTTGAAGCGACATTTGATCTTTACCAACTGAATTTTTATACGGTACTACTCTTCGTATTCCAGGTGAATTTTTCGTCCCGAATAACTTCTTTACTGATCCTCAAATCTTCATTAGAGATTATCGTTAATTTATGAGGGAACTCAAACCTGTGCCAGTCGAACACCACCACAAACCTCGACCCTTTTTCTTCAAAGATCTCCGATCTTGCTCTCACGTCTTTTGTCGCTCTCACGTGACAAAATCTCTCGAGCGACTGTACTCGGGGGCTTACAAAGTTTTAAAGCGGTTTTCTAATCTTGATTACAAGATTGACATCAAGGGAACTACAAAAGTTGTCTCCACCGAGCAACTCAAGTCAGCTCACTTTATTCCCGAGGATCTCACCACTCCAATGCTAGATCTCACCGCACTCCTGATTCAGCCTCCAAGGCCCATACCCATCCTGAAAACATACCCTAGTACAAGTAAGTGCAAGGAAAAAATAACTTTTAAACTTTCATATAATCGTTAAGATTCAATTTTTCTCGATTATTTTTGTAAACTTAGCTTGTAACTTTTGTGATTAAAGATTACACATGTAAGTAATTTTAAGCTTAAAATGTTGCGTCCTAGCATTAACCTCTTCTTTGTAAACAAATTTTATATATTCTTGTCAATAATGCCTTTGCGATTTGGCTAAAGTACAAAAAAAGTATAACGGCGTTTTACATCGACTTAATAATTGTATTACTTTTATAATACTACATGTTTTATAATACATCATGCTGCATTACTAGGAGGGTAGGGGGAGTGTGTGGGAACTCAGTTCTGTTGGACAAGAGCCCGGCCGTCGATGTTCTCATTGGTGCAAAAGAGACTGATGCAAGGGTTCTCTGTGTATGTCTTTCCAATCACAGGAGTTAGATAGAGACACGCCAGGAATTTTTGCAGCGTTGTCACACCGTGGAACACAACTTAGTACAGGATTGTAGAAGTTTAGCACACTATTCTTATATTTATGGATTTGTCGAACCGAGCTGCTGCGCAGTTCAGTTCACGCTCAGTAGTTGCTCAAGCGCAATCGCTCTGAGCTATGCATATAGCTCGTGGCACCAGGCTTATGTAACTAATCTCTCTAAATGAATCAGTTGTTGTTATCTTTATAAGAAAAGAAGAATTTTATCTTCCTGGCTTAATTCACCTCCTGGCAAATTCTTGAACACGGCAGAATTGGGGCTGCCTTCATTCAGATTGGTGATGTATCCAGCACTGCAGTACCGACTAACCCAACAATCCCCATAACGCAATTGGCTGTGTTACTGACAATAAAACACAATTGTTACGATGACTACCATTAATAGCTCATATAAATGGTTCAAGCTTATACAAAAAAATTACCACTCAAATCTAATCACGAAGACTAACCTAACTTGCTTTTACAAATACAAACACAGTTCACTGCGTTCCTATGAAAGCTGATACACGGCTTATTAAGGCTCACTGTTTGGTTAGTCGACGGCTCTTTTAATGATAAGTGAACCCTGAATATACAGGTTATTTTGGCATACGTCTTACGTTGACAAAAATTATTCATTATCGAATAAAAATGTTTGTGATAAAGGTACCTGCTTAAAACAGAAATGTCCATGGCAATGTCCTTAAATAACATAAAAAGAGATTTTAAATATTTAATAAATAAAATAATCATACGTATCGTTATTTTATTTGATGAAAAAGGAAGGTATTCATCAACTTACACTTTCACAATTCTTACTTTAAAAGTGTACATTCATACTTAAATATACAATATTTTAAAATAATATGATTTTTCTGACTTCACTTTGATTTTGATTAATGCTGTTGTAGAAGCTTTTCACCTTGAGAAGCAATATCTATAATTAATATTAAACTAAAATGATTATGAGAGCTTAGTACATCAAGGGTGCCCGCAACTCCTTCTTTCCCTACGGCATTCCATGTAACTATAATACTTGGCCGTGGTATATCAATTATATTTAAGTTATGGTTATTACATAAACTAATTTATTCAAACATATGAAAACTATCACAGGTAACTAAAAATAATTTAAGATAAAATGTAAAAAATTCTTATTGTATATTTTAAACATAAAAGAACAAATACAAATGAGTCTGACGATATTACTTAACATGTTTATTTATTCTCGTGTGATATAAATTTTTTCTTTTCGGTTTCTATTGCAATCAGTAACATTGTTAACTAGTATACCAGCGGCTTTTTCAAAGGTACTGCTTTCCACAAATCAATTTTAGAGTTCTTATCGTACACACTTATGGATCCCATACTTACAATGAGACCATACCTGGACGTACGCACAACCTATTCGGATCGTGCGACAATTTGAACGAGCGTCACCACTGGCGATAGCCGGAGCAACTGTACCAGACATAACACACAACAGCATACAAAATTGATTTTTAATTGTGTTTTAACATTCATTCGCTGTTACTGTTGGGAGTAACTGTTACGTACGCAAAAATAGAGTATAAAATATTTATTGAAAGTGATATTATTAGTTAAAAATTATTATCTTATCTATGTTATTGCAGGGAAAAATGATAACCAGCCAACACTCGGAAAAACCATGGACGAGACAATTGAAAATTCATTATAACTTGTATAAACATCGTCTAACCCGATAAATTTGTTAAAGAAAAATTGTAACTTGCTTTCATGCATTATCTTTAGTTCAGTGACTCCGAATATTAACAGTGGTGGTACTCTTTCAAACTGTTGCACGTTCCGAATACACACGGTTCACGTAACCTACTCAGTTAAGTTGTGAATTAGAAATTCAAAGAGCAAATTTGCTTTTTTGACATTAGGTAAACTTAACTACGCTTATTACGAAAAAAATAATACAACATTCTTCAAATTGGTGGAATGGTTTGTATTTGCACTCATTGTGGCGCTAAAAAATGGAGAGATGAAGCTCTAGGGCTTTGTTGTTCTGGTGGTAAAATTTCTCTTGATCCATTGGAAAAGCCTCCTAAATTGGTAAGGTGTCTGTTGATGGATGAACACCCCCGATCAAAACATTTTCTTGATGTCAGACGTTACAATACTGAATTTTATATGACATCATTTGGAGGTAAAGAGATCAGAGGAGAAAACTTTAGGCCAACTTTCAAAGTTCAAGGTCAAGTATACCACTTAATAGGCAGCTTACTTCCTGAACAGAACAAAAGCCCACAGTGCTTACAAATCTATTTCATGTCTGAAGCAGAACAAATTTCTATTCGGTCAGATAAGGTGAAGTACCTAGTAGTTGAACTCTTTTGACAGTCAAAATTTTCGTTGCTGATTTATAAGAAACTAACAAAAAATGATGTTCAAGAAAACATTGCATTAATTATTTAAAAATTTTTTTTTTTTTTTATTAGAAAAAAAAATTTAAAAATATCAGCTCAATAAACAAAGAAAAAATTAATATCAAAGAAAAATCGTCAAGACTCAGTATCTGGACACCAGTGTCCATGTACTGGGACCAACATAAGACTTGGGACCAATAGTTGGATACCCCATGTTAATTAAATGGAAAGGAGGTCAGGGTAGACCTAATTTCAAAATGCTTTCTCACATCTCAACTACTCAATGGTTATAATCTTTTTCACTACATGGTATAGTTTCTGATCATCATTTAACTTCATTTTAGTTTTTAACAGTAATATCAAGATATTGTATTTTGTAATAATTGATAATTTTAAGTGTTTTTTCCTGTCCAAGTACCAGGTATAGAAAAAATCTTATGTTATCGAATGGAAGCTATTCTTGGACAGATTTTTTATATTTTTCGATGTGTTTAACTCTGATAAACTCAATAAAAATTATAATAATATCCATTTTGCAATGTAACTTTAGTTAGAAAATAACTTGAACGTTCTATGCCCAACCATAAATTATAATTTTTAGCGATTTTTTCCGTGTTCCAGCACTGAGTATAGGAACACTCCTATTTTATTAAAGGGATCTATTATTGGACAGCAAGCTTACATGCCTTTGCATTTAAAACATATTTTTTCACTTAAAAACGAAAAAGAGTTTTCAAGACAATTTTTTCATCAGGCATTATTATGCATTGATAGATTATAAATAAATTGGTTTTTTTTTTTGAAAACGTCTTCTATTCTAAAATGTTAATTAAATTAGACTGTCCAACTACTGGTGCTATTTTTATTTCTATCCAACTACTGGGTACTTTACCTTAATGCCTTAAAAAAAACTTTGGTTGAATCTTTACAAAAAATTAAGCATGATTGCAATCCTCTTATAAAAACTTTAAAATCCAATTATTTTTGAACAGAAGATGAATTTGAAAACTTAAAATTGATTATTCATGCCGACCGACTCCCTGTTGGGGAGCATCGAGGACAATTCAATGCACCCAGAGTGAATGAAGTTGCTGTACTAATAGTTGACGAGAAAAAAGGCCCTAGAGACATTATAAGACATGGTCGACATGGGTGGTTGGAGCGAGTTTATGAGCTCCATCGATTATACGACTTCTTGTAATATTCTCTTATGTTTGTTTTCAGAAAAAACGGATATTCTATTCATATACCACTTCACAGTCTTCCAAACAAAACTGTTTCTTGTATGCACTTCTACTCTTATAGGTTTATGTTGAAAAATGATGGTATAAATTATCTACTTTATTATTTAAACTTAATCAATTTGTTGTTGATATGATGGCAAAAATGATCACAGAGCGCTTACTTTATTTGCGAAAACATCAAAAACAACTGCGTGCTGAAAATTACGTTCATCTACGAGATGCAATAAATAATGACAGTAACATTGAACCCTTCAGTATCGAACAGCCTGTAATTTTACCATCCTCATTCACTGGCTCACCGCGATATATGCATGAAAAAACTCAAGATGCAATGGCTTAAGTACGTGCGTTTGAGCGTCCATGTTTATTTATCACCTTCACATGTAACCTTTAGTGGTTGGAAATAAAAAATGAATTACACAAAAATCAAAAATCTTTAGACAGGCATGAAATTGTTTCAAGGGTTTTTCACTTGAAATAAAGAAAACTTATAGATGTCCTCACTAAGAAGGTAATAAACGGCGATGTTGATGCTTGAATCTATAGTGTTGAATAGCAAAAACGAGGCCTACCTCATGTGCACATACTTTTATGGCTTAAAACAATAATTCAGCCAGATGAAATAGACAAGATCATTTCAGCTGAATTACCAGATCCTCAACAAGATTCCTTGCTATTTAATATCATTTCAAAAAGTATGATTCATGGACCTTACGGCGAATTCAACATGGCTTCACCATGTATGGATAATGGAAAATGTAAAAAAAAGTATCCTCGAAGCTTAGTTAGAGAAACCCTAACTGCAGATGACGGCTAACGAACCTATCTTAGAAGAGCTCCTGCAGATGGAGGTCATAGTTCTGTAATTACAATTTGTGGCAAAGATGTACCCATTGATAACCTTTGGGTTGTACCGTACTCACCCGTCTTATCTCGATGTTTCAATACACACATTAACGTCAAATTTTGTCACTCAGTGCAAGCAATTAAATAAGTTTGTAAATATATCAACAAAGGATCGGATCGTGCTACTTTTTCAGTTGGAAATATTGACGAAATTGCAAACTATATCAATGGACGCTATATTTGTTCCTCTAAGGGATTTTGCGTGTTTTTGATTTTGAGATTCACGCATGGTATCCTACAGTCTTATATTTAGATGTCCAACTTGAAAATTATCAAAGAGCTTACATCAATCAGCAAAACGTTCAACACATTCTTGAAAATCCGAAAAAACAACGTTGATTGCGTTTTTTGAACTTTTGCGTAATAGATGATTTTGCTAAAGCTTTTTTGCATTCCGAAGTTGCCGTGTGTTACCGATAGAACAATAATAAATTTATAAAAAGAAAACATGGAAAAAATGTTCTAGGCTGGCCAGGAGTAAAAAAAGATTCAGCCATAAATAGAGTTTATACGATTCATCCCACCCAGTCGGAGTGCTTCCATCTTCGAATGTTACTCCAATATGTTTGAGACCCATCTTCATTTGAGTACTTGAAAACCGTTGATAGTGTTACTTACGCAACTTTCAAAGCTACCTGCTACGCACTTGGTTTATTGAAAAATGATGATTAACGGAAAAAAACACTTGGAGATGCTGCTTTGTATGAAAATCTATTTAAATTACGTGACTTATTTGCAATTATTTTAGTTTTTTGTACCCCATCGCAACCTTAAATTTTGTGGGACATGCTTAAACAGCAATTATGTGAAGATATTCTTCACTCTCGACAAATCCAACTAAACGATTTTGAAATGGAATTTTCTGAAGAAATGTTAAACAGAGGTTTAATTAAAGTTGAAGACAAGATCATCTCTCTTTCAGAAAAAAATTTGGCTGCATTTGGTCTAAATTCACAGGTTCAGGATGAACTTTGTACTAATGATCCTTTTGAGCATTCCATCAGACGTGGTTATAATTATAACTATTTACATACTTACGTTGAACAAAACCAAAAATGGTTCCAGACCAACGACAAGCTTTTCATCGTATAATTGATAGTGTACTAAACTGTAGTGGAGAAGTCTTCTTTCTGGATGCTCCTGGAGGCACTGGAAAAACATTCCTTATTAATGTTATGTTGACCCAAGCAAGATCGGCTGGAAAACTATCCCTTGCTGTCGCATCTTCTGGCATTGTTGCCACTCTTTTGAGTGGAGGTAGAACAGCTCACTTAACTTTTAAATTCCCATTATGTGTTTTTTCCGAAGAAGATTACGCGTGCCTGATACACAAAAATGGCCTACGTGGAAAAATTCTTCAAGACATAACATTTATTGTATGGGATAAGTGCACAATGAGTCACAAAGCTCACATTTAAGCAATTAATAAAACATTGTAAGATTGAAGATTAAACCAGAAACTAATGGGTGGCATTACATTTGTTTTTGTTGGTAATTTTAGGCAGGCGTTACCAGTTAATTCCGAGAAGAACTAGAGCTGATATTATTCATGCCTGTTTCAAATCATCGTTACTCTAAAATTATGTAGAGTCTCTTCATTTACGTACTAATATGAGAGCACATGTCTGTGGAGAAAACACGGAATTTCCAACACAGCTGTTAAAAATTGGCGATGGCACGATGGAAAAATAAAAACGGTTTTATCACCCTAGATCAATCCATTGAAAAACTGGTTACAACTGTCGATAATTTTATATCTGAAGTTTACCTGAACATTGAAAATTTATCAAACAAATTATACCAATGGTTATGTGAGAGAGCGATAATTTCACCGAGAAATTCTACAGCAGAGGAAATTAACTACATTATTCTTCAAAAGTTTGTAGCTAATTCTTGAGAGTACCTCTCTATCTATTAATTAAGTCATCGCAACTGAAGATGTTGTTAATTATCCTCAGAAATTTTTAAACTCCCTAACTCCATCAGGATTCCCACCTTATTAGTTGAGTTTAAAAGTTGTATCTCCAATTATGCTACTACGTAATCTTCAACCCCCGAACGTGTGTAATGAAACCAGACTGAAAATTAAAACTCTGCAAAATAATTTTATAGAAGCTGCTATTTTGACAGGTCCAGCATCTGGTCAAATAGCTTTTATTGCAAGAATTTGGATGATACCAACTGATTTTCCTTTTTCAGTTCAAGCGTTTACAGTTTTCTATCAAAGTTTCTTTTGTCGTGACAATCAACAAGTCGCAAGGACAAACTTATAATTTTGTGGGTGTAGATTTACGATCAAACTGCTTTTCACATGGACAACTGTATGTCAAGCTTTCAAGAACTGGTGATCTACTTCATCAGATAGTTTTAATTTCTTCTGGAAATAAAACTAAAAATGTTTATAATACGTACTGAAATTTTTTGATTGAAAAAATAATTATAAATTATATTTTTATCTTTACAGCTTTATCTACTTTTATTACTAACTCTTTTTAATGTTATAACGTTAATAAGTACAAATCAACGGCTCTTTTTAGGGCCAATACCTATTTTATGACGTAAGGAATGCAATGTACTTTTCAGCATCATAACATTTTTTTCCTTTTTACGGTATTTTCAATAAGAAGTTTTTTTTTCAAGAACTATCAAAAATAGATGTTAAATTTTTTACTAAAAACGTTCTATATTATGTGTCAACAGACATGTGTTCCATTCAGCGACTCTCAGGTGAAGCCGAGACGGGGGGCTGCTAGTAACTAATAAACCTGGGTCTACTTGGGGGAGGTTTTTTAGAGAGTACAATGCAGTAGCATTATTGTTTAATAAAACCTTGAAAGCTTGATATTTATTGTCATAATAAGTTGAATCAATGTTGGTAGCCAAAAATTTTATCTCACGATTAATACTATATATTTTATCGATTTTTACAAACTTTGGACCATTATCATCTACTTCTCTTACAAAAACAGACCCTAAAGAAAACACATCTGTAAACAAAACTACTCCCAGTAGTCTTGTGTGGAACTTCATGGTAATAAATAATAACAAATTATGAAACGTATTATTATATAAATTCATACGTTTATATAATAATACGTTTCATAATTTATTATTGTTTATTACCATAAAATACGTTACTCAGAACTTTTTACCTCCACGAGTCAACGTTCAACACGCTACAGTTCAAGATCTCACGTTCACTCGCTGGCCCAAAATTTCGCCTCTCAGGTGCCAAACTCTGAGCTGTGGCATCCCCACTACCAACGTTCTACAGTCCATCTGGCGTCGAGCTGTAGTATTTCAAATTTTGAGGTGAGCGCTGATAGTATTTGGCCGCTTGCGTACTGTTTTTATTTTGACTCACACAGTATGGTATTCGTCAGTTTACATTCTAGAGTGTCCAGACCTGCAAGCACCGTAAGTTTTTGATCCGCAACGCAACACCATTTCTTTCTGTGTATACTGTAGCCTAGCTGTGCTACCCCACCGCTTGCTGCTCGTGGCTGATATCTCTTCTTCTTACTTACTTTTACGGCAAGTGCGAAAAATGCTTTGTAAATTTTTTCTCTTAACTTTGCGCATGTAAGAAGATAAGTAAAACACTGTATTAATTGACAATTTTTGCCCTGCGTGCTGGTATTTTTATTTTTATTGTATTTGCTACCGCTTACGAGATGGGAACCTAAGAAACTTTAGATATAATTTTCACATTGAGCCACTAATTAAAAAAACGTTGTGTTATTTTTCTCGTAGTTAGCATAGTTAAGTACACATAATATCAAAAAAGCCAGTTTTCTCTTCGAATTTCTAATTCATAGTTTAACAAAGTGGATTAATGGCATGATTGCAATTATTTATAGCTAGCCAGAGATAGCCAATATACTTAACATTGCATGGAAACCCATAGTTTCGTTTTGTTTGGGAAAGGGTACTCTCGTAATAACACATTCAAATATGTAAAAATTAAACATCGTTAAGGAGGTTCAATCCCTCGCTGTAGTCCATGCGACACTCTCTACAGTTTGGTAAGTCATCTGTCTTTCTCATTCTCCAGTGATAACATAACCTTTTATAGTTCTTACCTCGCTTATTAATTAATTTCTTTGTTCACAAGATATTTTTTTATCATTTATAAAACTTTTATCTAAAGTTCATTGTTAATAATTGAGGCAAATGCAATAGAAGCCCTTAAAAGGGTGACTGCCCATTAGTCTTCATGTAAAAATTATCTAAATATGAATACTAATTACTCGGCTTCTATGGACCCTCGTGCCTCCAAATTTTGACAGTGCCATTTTCGTGACTTTATTCATTTGTAAATAAATATTTATTAATTCCTCATTGTTAACTTTGTAACTGATAGAACTCCCTTAATTAAAATTATTTCCAATTCAACGTGAGATCCATGGTTAAGGTTTTAGTTTCAGTTATTGATGCATGATGCTTTTTTACATTATAGAATGGCGCTACATTCTTACGCTCTTCTTTTGAATACGTAAAATGGTTAAGGTTTCAGTTTCAACTTTAGCTACTTCATCTACTTTTGTACGGGCTCTTAAGTACTAGAGAGTTAGTAGTTGCGGCTCACCTCGAATGAATTGTTTAAGAAGAGTTTCAATATCTTACACATCGTTTCCACGGTTGTTAAAGGTGAAAAATAAAAATATGCTGTTTATAAACTAATGAGTGAGATTTGAAAAATTGTTGCTAAAATATTTCAAATTTGTTAATTTACGCATAAATATTGGCTAATTTACTAAATAATCGTGTTGAATTATGTTAAAACAAAATATTTTTCAGAGTATGAAAATGGCTTCTTAAAAACAATTTTATGAGGATTTAGTTATTAAACAATCAATTTATTATTTACTCATTATTGAACTACAAATTTCAGTTAATACGGCCAATCAACTTTTTTAGGTAAAAAAAAATCATTTTATATAATATTCCGTGTGAATAAAATTTTATAACATGTTAGTAAAGAAGTCTATAGATTATTTCACTTTCAGTTTGAGTATATTTAAACTATCATTTATTATTCATACCCCCCGAAGGTAAGGACCTGGACATCCAATCTTTTAATCAAATTTAAAAATTTTGAACTGCTTAAGCTAAAATTGGACAGTGGACAGTGGGTGCTTGCGTTCCCAAGTAAGAAGTTATACTTCTATAAAATTATATGACAAATAATATAATTATAAGTATAAGTATACCTCGTATGAAACGATATTATGTACGAAAATAATGTAATTATCGTTGGAATGAATATACCTACGTTAGTTGGGTGTGGTTTCAATAAATATTTTAACATCTAATAACAGAACAATCGTAAACAAAATTGTATGGCACAATACAATATAAACCATATGGCAGCCAGCCAGTACAAGATTGTGCTCTTTCATCGAGTCTTCCTATGGTTTCGAAAAAACTTCCTGAGAAAATAAGAAATATCCTTATAAAATAGCAGACAGTTCAACAGTACCCATTTTCACATGTTTATTTTAAAGAATTTACAACTTAACATGTAACCTTATGGAAAAATCACTTTGAATGGGATTTATAAGATCTACATAAAGCTCTCATTTTTTTGTTTGTATAAAAGATTACTATTAGATAAACCTGTTTCATTTTCAAATAGATCTATGATATATATATATATATATATATATATATAACCCTTCCCATCCAGTACGAGATAGCCAAAGCAACTCTGTTTTCAGTTAAAACTACAAATTTGTAGAAAAATTGTCATACGTAGCAATCGAAACAAAGTGCCACTTCGACCAGGATTTGAACCTGGAATTCTTTTCTTTCCTGGAAAGTGAATTACCAATTTCGCCATCAAGGTCTCAGTGACTTCTCTTTCCAATTGCTGCTATGTTTTATAATTTCGGCTATTTTTCAGTCGACGCCTTGCTCATATGGTATATAAGAATATTATAAATTAATGTAATTTCATCAATGGGTAAGTATTAATCTCGTACTGAATGGGAAATGTTGATAAATTTAATTACTCGCATACAATTCATCTATGAAATTACACTAATTTCTAGTAAACTTTGTTGTTTTGCGTCCGCTTAGTAAGACGTAAAGCGGCAAATGTACGGCTGCGGGATTTCTTTACGTCCGCTGAGCGAGGCGCTTCTACAAGGTCTGTGTTCTCAAGTGTGCAACAAATATCTATCTGTATAAATGGTATCTATAACGAATATCCATATTGATATCTATATGAGTGTTCATACCTCAAACGAGGTCAGAACCTAAAAAAAAAAAAAAAAAAAAAAAATCTATGTCTATATATGGTGACCAAGTGTTTTTTTTCTTGGCAGCCAGATGCATGTACGCATCGTCTTTTCAGTGCCTTCTCTTTTCTGACTTGGTCGTTGCGTCAAGTTAGTTCGCTCCTATCAACTATAGCGTTGCCCAGTTTTTAACCTCCTTTTACTTATAACTTACTAATCATTTACCGTATAATCTATTTCTTGTCTCTTGTGCATGTGTACTCAAAACTATCACTACGTGCTTTTACAAACTTTATTTCAAGTTCAGAGTTACTAATAGGTACTGGTGAGTAAATTTTAATGGCTATCTGAAAGTTTTGTACAACCTCAAAAAGAGTAAGGAGGGATAATAACGGTTTTTCGTAGCATTGAATTGTCAATACAACTACTCTTACATAGTTATTAAAAATGTCGTCAGACGATTCGAGTGACTCTGAGTTTGACGAAAAAAAACTGTCAGATACTTGGAAGAAGAGGCAAAGTCAATCATTGCGTTCGATTATCCATAGTTCATTCATTCGCACTCCATTAGAACTAACGTTTAAAGAACGTACGGCTTACTGAACAATTTATTTTTCCTTACGTTCCTTAAGCATTGATTCTAATGGAGTGCGAATGAACGAACGATGGATAATCAAACGCAACCAATTATTAATGGACTGCTACCTGAAAAGTCTTGGGTTCTATATGAAAAAACAAATATATTAAATACATGGACTGGGAAACCAAGAATAAAGCATCGTTTGATGAAAGTTCTTTTTTAGTGTCCTTTGAAGAACTATGAAAAAAAAATGTATTTTTTTAGATTTTACTATTGAATTATATCAACCTATTGAAATTAAAATTGAATAAACTTTCCTATACGGGATGACGAAAAATCGTATACATCACTTGGTCGTAAGATGGCTGCGGACAGCCGCTTGATGCCGCCCAAGGCAAAGCTGAACTCGACACGGTCGTTCATCAGCCACTTTCTGGCCTCATGACGTAATACAATAATAATAATATACCTACTGCTGCATGATAGAAATCGTAATGTGGCTGTAATAAGGGCTAAGCTGAGCCTATGCTACAGATAAGGTATGTTATGGGGTGCAACCGAGGTGAAAACTTCGACCTTGACCAGGCCTGTGTTGCCCGGACACCCTCAGCGACACTTCC
The DNA here is from genome assembly GCF_036245765.1 of Copidosoma floridanum. Taxonomy (NCBI): domain Eukaryota; kingdom Metazoa; phylum Arthropoda; class Insecta; order Hymenoptera; family Encyrtidae; genus Copidosoma; species Copidosoma floridanum. Next base: position 37,101,610 of record NW_028321881.1, read on the forward strand.
TGTAATATGTATATACGCGAGTCTCGCTTTTCGAGTCGCCGCTGGGACTAGGTATCGTGGCTACAGGTGTCGTCGCTTCTCGTGACGACTTTAGTAACACAATACAAGGGGGGAAATAAGGCATACGAAGGAGTGAGCACTCGCAAGTACTTACAGGTGCTATCCTGAAGTACTGGTACCTCCGGTCGTCGAGAAGTTGAGGACGAACGACGAAGTCAAGTCAGCAGGCATCCCTGCTGACAAAGGCTGATGGTCGCTCAGGGTTATTCCTCAGCTCTTTTACCTGGTTCTGTTCGGTGCCTGGATGTTTTCCATGGCGGTTCGCCCGCCCTGGTGAGATCTGCTCTCGCAGTGGTCACCGAATATCACGGGTTGTCGCAAACACCACCACAACGAGAAAAAACGCTTCTCGCGTATAACAACAACAACAAAACAAAACCGCTTCACGCGCGCTCGCAGGCCCAAACTAATCTATCCTCTCCGCTTTTCCTCTTTTCCCTCTTTCCCCAACTGTCTTCTTCGCTTTTCTTTTTTTTTTTTTCTTTCTCTATCGGTCTATAAACATAATAAAAATCGTTCTCCTTTTTCATCTAATCTTATATACATATACACATTAAGATAACGTCAATTTTGTTAGGCTGATGCTAATGCAATGGCTCAGTCATCTGTTGCATAACTATTTCATTATGCCTCAGCGTTGTAGGGCCTTTGAATTTATTGTCAACAGTAATAAATTCAACTCAACTCTCTTATACATTTGACCACTGCATGAAACTGTTATGTATGTGGGTTCTTTCTCTGTCTTCCTACTACTCTCAATATATTTTGGCGCAGCGTGACCTATTTATACGTTGTCTATATATATATATATTTATTCCTACGTTATCCATAGGGCACCATAACTTCAGTTTAATTTATTTACAATTTAATTAATAATATTTATTTCTCTTATTCAATATTCTAAGTGAAAAACAAATATTGAATTAGTTGATGTAGTTATCTAAGCATAATCGTTACAGTTTGCAACTGTACGCTGTAATTTTCTTTTACTTCCGTTCGTGCAAAATGACGAATGGTCTTGTCCTTCAGTGATCAACGAGGTTTTTGTAAAGAGCGAATATTTTGTGTCTGGCTGAGTTCGTTTGTTATGAAATAATTAATTGACGTGTACACGAAATATACCATACATATAATACAGCCTTTATACCTATTACCTATATCTATGTGACAGACCTGCATGTGCACTCTAAGCAAAAGACGGAGCGGTGGAACGATGTAGCGACAGCATTTTTTTTGTTTCGATAACTTTCTCGATTAAAAAATATCATTCAAAACTATGTTGTGAGTCTTTTCCTCCGGATATGAGAGAAGATCGTATACGCAGCTCGGAAGGAATGTAAGCTTCCTCTTCCACTTGGGTGGCAATCCATACGAGGGAGAGAAAGCTTACTTCTCTTCCACTTAGCATAATGTACTATTATTAAACCCTCAGAGAAAAATATATAGCAAAATAAAAAAATTATTATAACTATTCAGAATCAATTCCAAAATTATTTTATGACAACATAACTTTAAAAAATGAAAAAAAAACCCGATATCTCGAAGGGAAAGCGAGATGGGCCAAAATTAATAATTTTTACGGATTTCCTGAAGGAAATGAAATTATCAAGGCACACAAAAAAAGAGGTCTTCGTTGACGTTAAAATATTAAAGAGAGAGGTGGGTAGAGAGAAGAAGAGCCAGGTACGTTAATGATCAAGTATTTCAACTACATGCGAAAGGAACTTCGTTCCAAATGCGTATCCCATGACACGTTCAACTAGTTTTCAATCTTTTTCGGTCACATACCATCAAGAAATGATGTCAAAGTCAGTTAAGATAAAATCTACCTCAATCATATAAGCAAGATAATGAACATTTTTCTTAACCCCAACTACTGTATACTAGTTTTGCCTTGTCTTAAGCATACTTTTATGAAAAGAAATATTATAATCACAAAAAACTGTACAGTCATGTAATATATATATATATATATTCTCTCAAAATGATATCTTACAAATGTGTACTCTAATTTTTTTTTAAATGACTTGCCTGCTAAAACGGTCAAGGGTTAAACTCATAGTACTATTTTTATTAACCAGGTGACAGATGACATAGATAATTCTCCAATCTAATTTGATTAAATTAATCTTATATTTAGAACACATGAAATAAGTTATAACAACGGTAACTGAAGAGAGTAAGCATGTAATATGTTTCTAAACATCTAGTAAAAATCTTTTAAATTAGCAAACAAGCAAACAACATTTGTTTAAAACATTTATTTAAAGTCAGGACTAAGACGTTGCTTAAAATTTTTTAAATTCTGTTTCTTTTCAAGCTTCGCCCAGATGCGTCAGTGGTAAAAGCTTCTCCTTTTAATTTTCTTGACAGTGGGCTGGCCTCCATGATTCTCCGTTATTTTTTTATCATTTCCCTTCTACTCTAAGGTCCTTTTTATTGTCTTCTAGGGAATGAACTCCTAACTGACTGGTCTCGTGCAAACAGATTAGTAGATTAGTTTCAATTGATAGTCACTCTTCAGAATCTAACACTACGTCTGGTTTTCTGATTGCAAAATGTCTTCTAAAAGTTCTTTTTCTTGCCCCCTTATAAAAAAAAAAAAAAAAAAAAAAAGAAAAAAAAAAGAAAAAAAAAGGAAAAAAAAGGAAACTACTAGGAAATTTGTTAAAGGCTACATATTACATTAGAAAGCAACAGTAATCACAACCTTAAAAGGTGTCTTTTAGTCACACGGTAGGATTTCAGTTTACATATAATATAATTATTTTTTTTTAGCATGAGTAGTAAAGTAAGCTTTTTAGTTTTAAGAACTAGTGAAATTTGGTGTCTATTGCTCTTTGTTTTTTAACAAAAAAATACAAATTTTTTCAATTGAATGGGCCTTTCAAATCTTATAGTATTGTTTTTGTCCATTTACCAGAAAAATGTTAAAATTATGACATAAAGAGTGATGAAAGCTTCGGTAGTAAAAGATAACAATTTTCATACATAGATTGTCACAAGTAATTACTACCATGTACTATAATAAAACATTACAATAGATTTTCCACATATAAAAAGTATCAACAAATCCTAAGTTAAATAATTCAGTTGATAAAACTAACGATTAAACATTATCTTATTAACTGACAAATTAGTTACAAGATTTAACTAGTGTTTATAATACAATAATTATAGTTAAAATACTTACAATACTTATAATAACAATAGTCATCTTTTAATAGTTTTTTGCAATCCTTATATATAATCTAATAAACTTTCTTTACTATACTAAAGTATTTCCTAAAAAAAAAAAAATCCAGTGAGAAGTTCCCCAAAGTTAAGAAGATTTGTTTTTGAGGATATCTTAAAGAACAAAGAATTGGATTCCTTACATACGACTAGGAATACACGAATGGTTGTAAACATCAAATGATTTAGGTGTATAAAACGTATATAACACTTTTTTCAACCCTTGCTCTCATCTGCAGTATACTTAGTAAATTGTGTCCTAGTAGAACATCGTAAGTTTTGAGAAGCAGACCCGCGTACTTCTTACGAAATTTTTATGCAATTGCGTAAGAAGTACAGGGGTCCACTACTAGGGGACTGGTTTGAAATAAAAATTTTCTTCTGATTTTACGTTAAACAATCCTTTCTAATTTATGTTAAAAATAGTTCTAGTAAAAAATTACTAAAACCTATTTTAGTTACGTTTTGTGAATTTTGTTACATGAACCTTGTGAGAATCAATAAAAAATTTATATGTTTTGTTTAATAAACATTTTTACGTAACAAAATAAAACATGCTTGGTTTTACATAAGCTTAAAAAATTTTCATGTTTTTTAACATAGACATAGAATTTCAGCAATATTAGTTGTATGATATCTATATCGAACTATGATATCTACCTTATGTCTAAATTTGGGCTCTAAATATTCATTAGACCGCGAGTGACTAAGTTTTCAAAAATGGTAAAAAGGTTTTTTTGGCAATTTTTGAGAAAACGGCTGAACCAAATGAAGTAAAACGTGGCTTATTCTTTTCGTCTTAGAATTCTGTAACTTTTTTCTGTTTGACTTTTTTTTGTACGATTCATAGTTTTTTTTTTTCTAGGCGCAAAAAATCTGTTTTGGCCACTTTTACAATTTTTTTTGAGGCCTTTGCTGAAATTTTTGGGTATTTGAAAGTTAAATAATTTGTTATGAATACAAAAAACTAGCAATAATAAATTTTCTCATGCTATTATTAATTTCCCGAGATTTGGTACGTATAATGTTTTTAGTAGGCATTGGCCAAAAAGTGCTGTTGAATAGTGAAAAAATCTTCTTAATTTTGGGGAATAATATGGTATTTTGTGTAAAATAATCGTAATACAGAAATACATCGAGCTGTGTATGTATGTCACAGTGGTCACAGTTGTTCATTCTCTACCTGAATGTAGAATGTTTCTATAGAATGTCACATCGTCGACTTAGGATCAGGAAGAATGTACGGTTGCGTTTCCACTACCAGGTTCATGGAGATTTGCACTTGAGGGTATCCGAGCAGTTGAACGACAAGGCTTGAGGTTTGCTTGGCTGCCGTAAAAAGATGTGAAAGCTGTATCTGAGCTAACACTTAACGGCAGAGAGCTTGCATCTATAGTTTCACGTTCGCTGCCCAAGGTAGAGGCTCTCATGTCTAGGGTGCCTGATACGCCAGACATCCCAGAGCTTGTTGCCATCTCGACTTCAGTAACATCAGGGTGTGTTATGTGTCTTGAAAAAAAAATTTCTATTATTGTACTTGGTAAATAAATTTTCTTAATTATAAAAAATTATAAACAAAGTTTTTTATGGCATCAACGATGGATAAATTTTTAAACTGCACAATCAAAGTAGAACTAACATTGCATCAGTTTTTATTTTGGCACATAAAAATGATTGATTTAAAATAACAAAATAATTGAATATCTGAAAGTAAGAAAATACTTTTTTAGTTCTGTGCTATTTATTGATTATACTTCTCAGAAATAATGGACTTTTGCAAACGGACTACTAAGAAGCAAAGAATGAGTTACTAAAAATTACAGCTTTCTTTGAGTTGTATTGTGGTTCTCTACGTCAATATCCAAAAAGTATCGGTGTTATCTGCCGTGTTTTTAAATTACTGTATTCACTATACAGCAATAAATCAAAAAATCTTGTTTTAACAGAATAATTGTTATTTTCATTACAAAATATATACAAATGCGTAAAAAGAAGATACAAGTGTGTTCGATAACTTTGAAAAAAAACAGTAAAATCTGATTAGGGGTGTCTTTACATGTATACTTGTATTAAGGTGACTTGGGCAGTTGGTACTGTACCTAGGGTAGGGTGCCATGAAGGCCCCAAAAAAATGAGTGCTCTTCGACGGTAAATTTTTCAATAAATATAGTTATTTCGATGAAACCAATGTACAAGGTCAAGAAATTGCCAGAAAAGTACCGTGTAATTCTAATTGTGAAAATTGGGCGATGTTGCGAGGCAAACCAGATTAATATTTCATACTTTTTTTCTGATTTCTTCTTCAGTTAAATCGTTGACCCTATATTTTTTAGAACTTTATAGATTCTTTGTAAAAAAGTACACAAAGAATATTTAAAATTTTTGAGGTTTATCAAAGATTTCTGAAGATATAGTCGATTTTGTGACCACTGTCCATAAAAGTAGGTGTTAAATTGGTGAACTTCCAGTAGCGATTTGCGAAAAAATTAAGTTGTTGACTCCAGTATTTTTTTATCGCAAATGCATTTGGCATACTTTATTTACATAATCCCAGAATTTCAGAGATTTTTATCTAGTCGATAAAAATCGCCCAACCCACTGTTCTATCGAGAACATTTTTGATGGCGCGATGGCTGGGACCGTTTTAGGGTGCTCTCTGGGTGCTTAAGGGGTGTGGGATCGAGGCGTTAGGCAGGCAGTAAAAAAAAGGCAGCAACGAGAAAAGCACGTGAGAAGGCGAGAGTTAGCACGTCAACCACGAGAAGTCTCATCCAGGTTTTTTATTCAAGCGATTTATCCAGGACGGCTGGTTAACCAACCTACTTGCACGTCATATCGTAACACAACTGCGCAATTTGCAAGGTTAGCACGCAAACCTCGGCATCTCACGTGTACATATGTATTCGTTCCTGGGACCTTAAAAATTCTAGTCGTAATAGACGATAAAAGAGCGATCTCACCTTGTAAGGTAAAAAAAAATACAAACCTATTATTCATATCATAAACTGTTGAATTAATCTCACGTGTCGATTAGTGAGAGATCGAAATACGAATTGCATGGCTCATGTGGACGTGATGAATTCATACGCGTATTCTAAGAAGTAAATGGTTGTAAACATTGTCGTTTGTTTTCGCATCCAAGGTCTTACGAGTTAAAACTTTCACAATTCTAACATGTATTGTAGGTATATGTAAACTTAAGGGAATTTGCTGTTAGTGTTTGCGTCGATATTTGTTTTTTTTGTTGTGTGCGTATGGCAGTGGTGAACTGGTATAAGATCATCGCGCATTTTTTATTCTTATTGTTGCGAGTTGAACCACATGGATTCTATAAGGAACTGATTAAATATATCGTACATGCTCTGTTTAAATTCTATGTGATTACAAGAGTGACTGTGTTTGAGTGAATCTTTATTTATTTATTCATATTTTTTTATGTATGTACGAGGCAGGCATTTTACAACTATACGCAATGATTTAAAAATAGTCATGCATAGAAATTAAGTCTAAACCTGTACATGAGTAGCATGCGTCATAAAAAGATGTAAAATTTGCCTACTAGGGCACACGAGTAAATTTTTATCTGCGTTTTCATAAGTACTACGAAACATTTGATTGACATGTTTTAAATACTTGACAGGATCAACATGCATACTAAGATTGGATTGAACAAACGACCTACACAATCTCAACATTTGCTTGCACGTGCAAATACAACACACATAATCCAATAGGATCAATCAGAAATTGTGCAAGGACCGTTGTCCTCACAATCAATATTCATGCCTTGACAGGTAAAAATTATCCTTTATTCTCATTAATTACTCGTTGTATGTATTTGTACTACTATGCTGTAACATGGCAAACGAAATGATTATAAGTTTAACAGCTCGATTTGCAATCTTACTAATACATAAAGCAAATTCGCTAAAATCGTTGTAATCGCTAACCGCGAAAACTACTAAACCGATTTTGCTGAAATTTTGCACACTGATTCATGATACTTCCTAGATGGTTTTAGTATAGTTTTTATCTCAAAAAATTTAATAACAATAGCAATAAATGAGCTCAAAGTTTTGCAAAAATACGCCAGCTTTTCACTTTAGTTCAGTAAAATCCGCTAGGTGACGTCAACATAAAATCGAAGCTACCTGCAACATAATTAAATAAGTGTGGTTATAATCGGCCGGAGCGTCTCGATGATGTAGTTGAGCTTCGGCAGTTCAACGGGCTGTATAGAGAATGCTGATGACAGTCTTGCAGCTGGGTATTCTGGTTACGGACGACACTCTTTTCGAAGAGGGAAGGGACCTAGGTGTCCATTCACCCTGAATTTCGACGAATGCGATCAAAAAAATAAAAATTACTTCCAACCGATACCGTCTCTGCTACAATACCAGGAGACATATCTAGCCAGAGCACAATCTGCACCAACTCTTCAGAGTTGTGTGGCAGTCCAACCATCCCACCTGGTGCAGTTAGAGAATTTTTTGCTATAAATTTAAGCCAGAAAAAACAGCTCTGAAGGGCACGGGCAGCCACAACGGCTACCTTCTTGATCGTCGCGTCCCCATCGCGCTTACCCACATGTTCCCGTCTAACGATAAGCGGTTGGTTATCCGGGGAATGACCCAAGACGAGATATTCTTTGGTCAGCAGCGTACCTCCCTCCATCACAGTCTCCGTACATCGAGACTCCCAGGGTAAGAATCAAGCAACCCGTAGCCGGCTCTTCATCATCAGGAATAATAATAAAGAATAGCCTGGAAGTTTCACCACTGGCGATTTTTAGGGCCATTATAAGTATTTACGTTCCTTACTTAACCATCCATTTCATCGGTTCTTTTTAGGATCCACCTAAGTGTAAACTACCTTGCCAACGAATACATTTCTATTACCATTTCCGGAAGCGATTCGTCGACTAAAAGACTATATTAACTAAAGACGGGCACTATTAAACCAAGTCAGCCATTCACTAGCAGACGCACAACGTCACCTGCGGAGTTGTTCTTCGCAAGGCTGGAAAACCCAGTGACCGACGACCCTATACTACCCTCTCGACTCTAAGCATTCAACCAGGAATCACTGATCCACTCCAAGGTTTGCGTTGGGCAAACCTATAACAGCTATGAAGGAAAAAACTGCAGTCAAGAAAGAGTTAACTTAAGAAGCTCACCGGTCTTTTTTAGGGCCATCGGACGTTGAACTACCTTGCCAACAAATGTATTAGAACTTAACAAAGTTAACATAAAACAGCCTTTAGGGGTCACAAAAATTTAAAGCATGCCAAAAGTCGCAAGAGGGTGAATTGAAAGAAAAACTTAAAATGTATCTAATAAATACAATTTTACTTTGACGTCAAGAAACTGACGTAGAAAATTTAATGAGATTGGAACAGCAGCGTAAAAATCGACAAATAAAGAATCCATTACGTGAGAGATCAGTTTTTTATTGTACCCTCACAGCAATCTCTGAAATCTTTAAAGATCCTACTTCAGATTTTTAAATGAGTAGAAAATGAATTTGTGTTTTTGTGGCAATAAAAATGTAGGGTTTAAGGTCCAGGACTTTGTTGCTCTGGTAATGAAGTTGTGAGATATGAGGAAAAAAATTTTTTTTTTAATATAAATTCTTTGGGGGTTTAAAATCTTAACAGCTTTAAAAAATAGCCCTTTTCGTGAATCACACGGGAGAAACTGTAAATCAACGGCTTCTTATGGCCACCGATTATTTTATGGCATAAGGAACGCACGGTACTTTTGAGCATAATTATTTTTTTGAATTTTTACACCTTATTATTTGACCAAATAAACTATATGGATTCCGAAAAAATATGTTTTTAATAAGAAGATTTTTGTTCTGAGATGTATCAGGAATATGTGTAAAATTTCTAACTGAAAATGTTTCACATTACATGTCAACACACTACGGTGTTTTATTTAGTAAGTCTCGGGCGAAGCCGAGACGGGGGGCTGCTAGTAATTCTATAAGAGAATTAGTTACTTCTACATTTGTAACAATTTGCTTTATCAACAAAAAAAGTAAAGTTTTAATTCTTTATACCGTGGTTTAAATTTTTTGCTGATTAAGATTTATATTGCTGATGTTTGTTTTTATTACCGGTTCTATTTCATGTTTTATTTTAATGTTTATGTTTTGATTACTTATTACTATATTATTCGCATCACATGAAAGAAATCAATTCATGTAATTAAAATATGTACATTCAATACAAAAACTGCAAGTGAATTATCGCGTTAATTGATAAATGATGATTACGTCTTTAATCAACAAATAAAATATTCTTAGGTAAACCAAAAGGGTTTACTAGGGATTTTACGAAACACCCACCTTAAGCACTGCAATGTCTAGGACATCTTATAACGTCCTCAAAACAACTTTCTGTTAGTTTTTTTTTGCAATGTCCAAGTGTGGTTATGATTTTACTAGAGCAATAAGATTATGGATAATGAGGTTCGAACGGCATACAATTTTTATTTTTTATTTTGATTGTTATTTGATGAATAAGAGTTCTTAATAAACTAACTCAGTACGCTGGAGGCCTTACACTTTGAATGAATAAGACTAGTAATTAAAAAACTGAATGTTAGACGATATTTATTATTTAATAAATAATATTAGTAAATAATAAACAAGCACCTTTAGTCAAATAAGTAACAGTGCTACAGACCTCCCTTTTCTAATAACTTGCTTCGTTTATAAATGAATAGGAGCCTTTCATACAATAATTAGGTTTGCTGAAGGCCTCGCATTTTTAATGAATAAGATTAGTAAATAATTAATGAACAAGCCCCTTAAACCAAAAAACTCTGAACGCTGAAGGCCTTACGTATTCTAATAAATCATGTTAATAATTAATAAGCAAGCGTCTCTTAGCAAATAACTTAGTGCAATGAGGGCCTTTTTGAATGAAATAGAAATCTGATAAAGAATTAAAGCACATTAAACAAGCACCTTCAATTAAATAACTTAAAACGCTAGAGAGATTACATTATTATTATTAAGTTGCATTGTTAACCAACGAACAAGAGCGTTTAACCACATAAATAAGAGCGCTAGAGTAAATATTTTTTCACTACACTACGTTTTTCAAAAAAAATAAAAGCTTTTAACCGAATATCTTAATGCGCCAGACATCTTCTATTTTCGAAAAATAATGGGGTTTACTATCGAAGAATTTTTGGTTCTAAATAAATCTAAATTAAATGTAATCCGTCAATTTATTATACATTGACCTTCTCCATCTAAATTGCTTTATCTAAATTTTTTTTCATATTTTAATTCATAGAAACGTCGCGCTTATGTTTATAGTAAAAATCGCAGGAGTGCAAAAAAACTTTGTCGATTAAAATCACAAAGCAGTGAAAAAAGTATCCACTTCGGCCAGGAGTCGAACTGGGGCCTCCTTCTTGCCAGAAAGACACGTTAACCAACTTTGCAACTGAAGTCTTGGCCGATACCCTTCTCCACTGCTCTGCTTATGCGTGTTTTAGGTCGAATGTCGATATCATAGACATTGATATTATTACTCGACGGGTAAGTATTATATGTAATCAGTCAAGTTATTATACATTGACCTCCATCCAAATTGCGCTATATATTTTTTTTTATATTTTAATTTATGGAAGCGTCGCGCTTATTTTTATATTGAAAATTAAAAATCGCTGGAGTGTGAAAGAACTTTGTCAAATAAAATTATAAAGCAGTGAAAAAAAGTATCCGTTTCGGCCAGGAGTTAAACCTGGGCCTCTTTCTTACCGGGAAGGTTCGTATGATATCAACGTTCAACCTAAGACACGCCTAAACAGAGCAGTGGTGGAGAAGGGTGTCCGCCAAGGCTTTGGTAGCGAAGTTGGTTAACGCACCTTCACGATCTGAAAAATCATCACCAGCGCAAGCGAACGGAATAATAGTCGAGGTAACTATAACTATTGACGTGTATATGTGGTCTTTTTTATATTAATGTGTACTATCGTGTACTAATCGTATATTATGTATATGTAGGTGTATAGAAATATATGTATATATTTTATATATGTATATACTAGTGGGGCTCCGCCCCCCTTGTGCTTTGCGCGCCAACCCCCCAAGCATTGTATTAACTTGTTCTACGGAATAATGGATTTGTTATATAATTGAGTACAACTAATAAGTTATCTCTGTATCGTTCTGCACTCCAACCCCTCGCTCACAGATTATGCTAGAACTATAATCTTGTCTGAATGAGTTTTGAAAGTTTTGATGAGTTTAATAAGTTAAAAAGTTAAAAATTTAATTTCGTGAATTTTGAGTTACTTAAAGTTCATTTTTTTTTTTTTTTTTTTTTTTGCATTATTTTGGAATATTGAAAAACCACAAATATAAAAATTTTATTCATTTCAGTATTCCCTACCAAGTATACAAATGAATATTCGTAATGTTTATGTACATATTATGTTTTTATTGATATACCCAATAAAATATTATAAAATCTTTTCGTGGTATTATTTTTCTTCAAAAAACACTTTCATTAATATTCTGAAATAAATGAAATAGTTATATTTCACCATTGTATATAAGAGAAAATAATACTTCCGAACAACATGTTTATAAACTTTGGAGGAAAGATAAAATTTTAGTAGATAATTCAATGGTTGTACCGTACAATAACTTTTTGTTTATGAAATATAAATGTCATATCAACGTCGAATTCTGTGCATCTTTTCAAAGCATATTATGTATTTACGACTACATACATAACGGTAGTGACAGAGCATATATCAAAATTAAAAAATTAAAAGACCAAGACGAAGAAATCCTTGATAAAATTAATATTTACGTTGATGCTAGAAATGTAGGTCCAATGGAAGCAGCTTGGAGATTACAAGAATTTCTTATTTGTGGTAGAAGTCATACAGTTGTAAATTTAGCTGTTTACCTTGAAAACAAACAAAAACTTGTATTTAAAGAAAATAATATTGAAACTGTTATCGAAAACTATGAAACACAGTTAACAGCTTAGTTTAAATTAAATAAACATGATGATTTTGCAAAATATATTAAGTATGTGAAAATTTCACAATACTAAATTTTCAACAATGAATTAAAAATTTGGAAACAAAGAAAAAATGTAGTAAAGAAAATTGCAATCGGTAGATTAAACATTGTATCTCCAAAAAATCATAAAAGATTTTTTTATAAACTTCTATTAAATGAATAAATTAGTTCGACATCGTTCAAAGATATTAGAACATATAACGAAATAACACATGAAACATTCAAAGATACTGCGATTGCAGTAGGTTTAATAGACAATGATAAAAGAATAGATGCCTCTTTTAAAAAAGCTATGGTTGTTATGTTTCTATATCGATGAAGACAATTTTTTGCTTGGTTTTTAATTTCAGAAAACGTTCAAGGTGATAAAATATGGAATAAATACAAAGAATTCTTGACGGAGGATTCACCTGATGGTAAAGAAAATATAGCTCTTTTACATATCGAACAAATTTTAGAATCAGAAGATAAATCATGTAAATGCTTTAATTCACCTACACCAAAAAAAAAAAATGTAGAGTAAAAAAGAAAACATAAATAATGAAATACGTTTCAGTAAAGAAATATTTAACTCGATGTATAAAAGTTTAAATAATGACCAAAAATAAATATTTCATATTATTTGCGAACAAAAAAATAACATTTTTTTTATGGATGTTCCTGGAGGGTCGGGAAAAACTTATTTATATGAAACGTTAATTTATTTTTATATTTCTCAAAATAAAAAAAATTTTGTCAACGGTATGGACTGGCATAGCATCAATTTTACTTCCAAAGGGGATGACAATTCATAGAATTTTTAGACTGCCTTTAGACCTCAGTAATATAGAAAAAGACTTTTTGGAATTTGAGTCTGATAAAAAAAAAATTAGGAGAATCGATTTAACTATTTGGGATGAGGCTTCAATAATTCCAAAAAAAGCAGTGAAAATAGTGGACAAAACGTTAAGAGATTTATGTAATACTGAAAAATATTTTGGAAATAAATAAATTATCCTAGAAGGCGATTTTCGTCAGATTTTTCAATGATAAAAAATGGTAAAAAAAAATTATTACTCAACAAATTATTGAATCTTCATTTTTATGGAACTCATTCCAAGTTTTAAGACTCGAAATCAACATTCGTTCTAACGATAACGGTTTCAAAATTATTTAATAACGAGTACACCGATTATTTGAATAAAAAAATACTTTAAAAATTAACTGGAAAAATTAAAACTTACGATAGTATAGATAACGCAACTTATAAGGGAGTTGATAAATCGGACTATAATATTTATTTAAATATTTTGGTGGAAATGTTGAAAAATATTCGTGAAGGATGACCACCTCATAAACTAAATCTAAAAATTGGTACAATAGTGATGCTACTTAGAAATTGAGGTACATCAGATGGACTGTGTAATGGAACACGTTTCCGAATCACGAAATTATTTTAGTATTATACAGAAGAAGAAATAATAGCTGGAAAAAAAATTGGAAATAGAGTCTTCATTCCAAGAATAACCTTAGACACATAAAACAGCTCAACATTACCTTTTATTTCGTATCGTAAACAATTTACAATCGTTGAGGCATTTGCTATGACAATAAACAAATCTTAAGGTCAAAGTTTTGATAGTGTAGGTTTGTATTTAAAAAAACTCTTATTTTCTCATAATCAATTATATGTGGCTTTATCAAGATGTAAAAATGAAAATCATTAATTAATTTAAGTAGAAATAGAAAAATATAAAAAAATGAAAAATATTGTTTGGAACAAAATTTTGAATAATTAAATGATTTTACTTGATAATTCTTATAAGTAAATGATAATTTTTAATGAATTGACAAAATTTATGGTAATAAATGAAAAGTTATTATATTTATGAATATTTCATCGTTTAACAATAATCGTGACATAATGAACTCTTTTTTTATGATGATACTTTTTTATTACAAAAATTTTATCTTTAACTTTTCAGAATAAAGAATCTGTAATTCTTATAACAAAATTTATTGTTACATAGTAGGTTAGTATACATATTATGAAAAAATTATTATTTATTACAATTATTATTGATACAATAAATGTATAAATTAGTAATATTTATAAATATTTCAGTTATTTTCCTTATTTGAAATTGGGTACTGGGAGTTCTGTCTCTTTGGGGTTATGATATAGCTGAATTTAATTGGTTATTTATTTAACCTCTTTAAATTAAGCGATACTTCCACAATCGTTATTATTATTTAATAATTATGTAACAAATTAATTTTTAATGTATTTTTATCATGTCACACATATACATGTAAGAAATAATGAATGTTACGTTGTTCTAAAATAATAGTAACACAAAAAAAGTTGAATGTACCAAGAATTACATGCTTATTTATGAATTAAAAAAACTTTATGATGAACATATTACAGTATGTTATTAATTAATGATTTCTTGAGGTTTTGTGCATAAGCAATTAATTAATATTAATACATAATAAAACATGACTTCTATATATCATCAATATTTATAAAGTCCATCTATATGCCTCCTTGGTGGTGTGGAAAAAAAGATGACAATTATTTTTTTTTACCTTTACCAAGAAAAATGGTGTAGGGGGCTGTAGAGGGGCTGGGGGGAGGTTTTAGGAAAAAGGTAAAAATGTCAAATTAACGGTGAATACGGTCGAATTTCTGGTTATGTGTGGAGGGACTGTAGGGGGGTTGTAAAGGGGCTGTTAGGGGGCTGTGGGAGGATATGTGAAGTGTCCCACACAAATAACTATATAATATAGGGAGTTATATATATATATATATATATATATATATATATACATATATATGTACATATATACGTATAAGGTAACTTTCAAGGACTTTTCGTATGTATAACGTCACTATCAAGGATTTTTGCATACTTCCAGGACAGTCCTGGAAAATTATTATGTTTAACGTCATGTTCCAGGACTGTCCTGGAATATTCAAGGACTGTCCTGAATAATATAAGACTGTCCTGGAATATTTTAGTGATGTTCTTGAAAATACTTATGTCATTGAAATTTTGAACTGTCCTGGAAAATTTTAGGGCAGTCCTTGAAAGTGTAAATACTGTCCTTGGAAATTTTAATCAAGATTATTTAAATTTTAATAGATAACAATAAATATAATTACATAAGATAAATAATTTAAAATTATTATCTTGTAAGTAAGGCCACTAGTAAAATAGTGTAAGTATTCAAGTATACTTTCATATTCATTGCATTTTAATCTAAGAATTTTAGTATGAGCCGTAATCTATTATTCTTTTTTTCAACTACTTTTCTTTCATGAAGGTTTTGTCGTTTTTGATAAGATGTACTTACTCACTAAAAAAATCATTATGTTGTACTTTAGCATGTTAAAGTACACATAAATTTTTTTCATTTTTTTTACCAGCCAAAATTTTTAAGAAAAAAATTTTTAAAATCGCATTATCTAACATTGATCTCATGGGCAAGAGCGATTATTCAGCCTTTGTTGCACAAATTTTGAGGCAAGAGATAGATTCATAATAGGGAGAAAGTTCGATTGGAGAACTCAACTCTTAAGGAAGACTCTTATAGTGAAAAATATGCACTTATCAGGCATTTGGAAGAAATATATATGCAAACGTAAACAGAGTCACGAGCAGGTCATGTGCTATGTGTATGGGAGAAAACCAACCATCGTCTGCTGCCACCTGGTCTTTCCATAGGCAGCGAGACATCTTTACCAAATTGTGTCTAGAATTTATTAAACTTAAAATCATGATCTGAAACTTATCACAGCCCTCCTCAAGACCTCAAACTGTAATGTTGTGCAAAATAAGTTTGTTTTTCGAAAATTTATCGAGTCTCTTTCAATTTTTTTTTATTTTTATAATGTAAACAGCGTATTTTTGAGTTTTATACTACACACATACTATCAGAAACTAGCTGTTTTTAAGTACGTACGGTAATTTTTTTATAAGTAATTTAATTAACCATGATGCAGTAGATGGTTGTTTTCATGCACGGTTTGTACAAATCACTTTAACGCGTTGTCATATAAGAGCCCTCGCATACCTGCTCACTGCCCCACAAAAAAACAACCGATCCTCTTTAAGGATATTTTGACGCTAATGCACAGCATAAACAAGTAGAAAAATCTATCAATAAAAATGTACTAACCTACAAAAAACCATCTGATTTCTTAATTGTGAGAAAAGCATTTATATTGAACTTGCCAAAACTACATAGTACATTAACATTAAGTAAAAAGAATTACAGAATGTATTTAAACTCGTTTATTTTTTTAAATTTGAAGACTAATAGCATAAATACCTTTTACTATTGATAAAAAAAAAATTTAAATCAACATTTGGTCGTTCTTTTATTTGAGATGTTTTATAGATTTCTGAAAAGTGTAGTTGTTTGGATAGCATCAATGTACATAGTTTCGTATAGTGCCTCAGAAAGTTTTAAATCATTTTTTTACATAAAATGGCTTCTTTAAGGTGTTTTCCAAGCAAATGCGTGAAAATAAAAATTGTAAATATATGTTGCAGTTTTAACCCTTCTTTTTTCAGCGTACAAGTCATTATCCAATTTTATTTATTTTTGGGGAATACTTTTAACTGCAGACAGTATTTAGGGTAAACATTCAATTCGCATTACTAAAGTCTTTATTTACAACCTATCGATTTCTCAGAACGCTATTAGCGCTACATCAAGCATAGCAATTGTTTCTGACAAAGTAGTTTTTGTCGAATAAGTGCCATCATCGCCGACGCTATTTTGCGGCCCTAGATAACTGCAAAGCAGGGCTCAAAGAACGTTAGGTAGCTACGGTGCGATGGTACTTATGTTGCAAATCTTATATTTTCTACCAAGAGCACACTAGCCTCTTAAAAAGTGCTAAAGGTAGAAAAATAACATATACGAGTTTTCGCATGTTTTTTTACGTAAATATAAAAACTTTAGGATAATAATGTTACAATAAACAATAGTATGTAAGCAAAGCTTTAATTGCATCTTTACATTGCACTTATTTATCGTTAAATGAACGAGTTTTTTTTGTATTTTCTACTGCTGTCAGCATAAAAGAAAAAAATTTTTAATTTCTGTATCAAGAACTAAAATCTTTTTAGATAAAATCCTTGATTGCATTTTGCCTTATAATTAACAAAAAACATTAGAAGTAAAAAGTAAACTGTTTATATTTCATGTTATATAATAAGTTAAGTGTAGCCTTCTAGAAGTAGCCCTGTATGCAAAAATGTGCTAAACACAACCACATATTTTAATCTGATAAACTAATTGCGGTGAAAAATTGCTATCGTTTCTTTAAAAATTCAAAAATTAATACAAAATTTTATATCTGACAACCTCGAAATTCATGTCCCTTTATTAAAGGTCCTAGGAAATGCTAGTGGTGAACCCAAGAACGACTTTAATTTAAGAATATACTTATCTACTTATTCCGCAAGCATAACAATGTTGTTATTGTACATTAAGTCTGAATTTTGTTGTACTTTATTCATTTAACTAGTGTTACATGTTTTTTTTTTTTTTTTTTTTTTAGCGTACTCGTACTAAATATTGTACTTTCCTGATCTACTATTTTATTAAAAAGAATACTATTTACGTATTAACATATTTTTGCTGACAGTCAACGCAGAAAATAAAGTTTTTAAACATTCTGTATCAAGACCTTACATATTTCTTGATATTCAAATTAAATGAATTCCACCTATTTATTGATAGAAAATATTATAGTCGTTTACTTAGCCATACGACTAGTTAATAACACTGTACTTTTGTGACATGTGATATAAGTAAGATTACAAAGATCATTCTAGTCCTCCTAGAACTTATAACGAAATTTGACTCCGTTTCGTATAGAAAATCATGTTACGAAGCATTTTATACAACAATTTTGAGTCAAATACTTTTAAAAACAAACCGCACGTACGGTTACTTTAAAGGTACCTTAGCAACCTTACGTATTTTATTCAAAGTTAAACAATTGCTTCTTTTAGAATTGACCAAAATTCAAATACAATTATAATAGAAATGCCAGTAAACATTTTGCACACAGCAAATATTACAACTAAACGCAACGGTACTTAGGTCTGAAAATTAGTTATGCCAAGAGTCTAAAAGTTTGTGTTGTAAGCAAGCATATACTTAATACTACAGCATAATTTGCTCTTGTCAACTGATGACAATAAGAAAATATGATTTTGATTTTAAGTATTATTCTACAACATAATTAATAACGACTTATGTTAGGTATTATGTCACTTTTAAAAAAGTTTTAAATAATACGAGCGGTAATTTTGAATTTGACACTACTTTTAGATTATATGTATCTACTTGTCTGTTAGGAAAATCTAAGTTGCACAAAAAGCGTAATTTTTTTACGTCGTTAAATACAGGTGACCGGCAGTTTAAAACCTATCATTTGAAAAACAGTTTTTATGATTTTAACTGTTTTTTAATTTATGATAATATCATATCATCACACTAATCTATGCTTTAATCATAAAACATTTTATAGCCAACTACTCAGTAGTGATGATATGAAAAAGTTTATTTTGACTTAGCGTTGACTAAAAAGATTTGTATATAATAGTTCTCACTACCTTTAGCTTAGTATGCAGCACATGTGCACCCTGTTAAATAAAATGTACTACAAAATAGAGTATATAGCGAATGTAACTAACTACAAAGTTTGACAATGATGATATAAGAAATTGTATGTTAGCACACAATTAGCAAATAAATAATAAGATCCTCATCATACTCCTCGTTCTAGCGACCTTAAAAATTATTTTAAAAACAATAAAAATATCTTAGTTCGTAGTTATCCAAAAATTATAAAAGGTTGAAATAAGTCAGTAGTTAGAGTACAATATAATTATCATGCCATGAAACTTTTGGGGTTAACATTAAACTTGCTGTGTTCTATATTCAGAAATAAGTGACGCGAAGCCTACAAAAGTATGTTATCTAGACAGTCGCGTACTGGGGCCCAACCATATAATTAAACTTGCACAACTGATCGCTTCAAAAATATACTGTCATTTCCCTGTGTAATTAAATGTTTGCATAAGAATTTTAAAATGCTGATCTAGAATCTCTTGTTCATTTTTTTAAGTCCTGAATAATGCAAGGAGTGAACCCAAATCGACTTTAATTTCATAAAGCACAAAACATCATTTTGCACAAGTAAACCCATGATATTGTCTAGTTAATCCTCATTTAATATTCCTGTAACTGTTGAATTATTTTTGTATTAACTAAGCTTTTTAATACATTAAATTTTATACACTCAAACTTTTTGCAATGGAACATTAAAAAGTTTTTTAAACACTTTTAAACTGCATTTCACCTTATTTGTGATATAAAATATAATGGTCGTTTTCTGAGCTATACACCTACTTAATAACACCGCACTTTCGCGACCTATGATATTCGTTATATTATGAAGAATAGCCTAGTCCTCCTAGACCATTTTCTATAATTCAAATCTGTTAATGAAGAAAATAATGTTCCACAGCAAGTTATCGAATATTGTTAAATCAAGCAATTTTCAAAACAAAAGGAACTTTTGCGACCTAACCTTTTTTTTATCGTTATACAACTGCTTTTTTGAATAACGGCCATAATTCTACAAAAATAGCACCATAAATGCCAGTATACTTTTTTGAACTAATAAAAAATGTTAATCAAACTGGGTCTTAGGTTTTATAATAAATCGAGCAAAGCTAAGATTCTCTGTTATAAAAAAGCGTGCGCTTATCACTTTACATAATTTGCACTAAACAACTTATTGCAATTAGAGAATTTGTCATTCTTAATTATTAAATTAAAAGAAAATCAATAACAGATTTTGTTAAGCAATATGTCTCTTTCTGGACGGGCGTGAATCAAAAAAACATTCTTGGATTGCTTTCACCCTATTATAAAAATAACATATTATAGTCGCTTACTAAGCTATACACCTATTTGATAACATCACACTTTCGCGACTTATTATGTTACTTATAATATAAAGGTAAGCCTAGTATTCCTATAACATTTTTGATCATTTGAATACTTTAATAGCAAAATCATGTAAAAAACATATTATTGAATATTTTTTAGTTAAACACTTTTTTATAAAAACCGCACTT
This sequence comes from Copidosoma floridanum, assembly GCF_036245765.1. Taxonomy (NCBI): domain Eukaryota; kingdom Metazoa; phylum Arthropoda; class Insecta; order Hymenoptera; family Encyrtidae; genus Copidosoma; species Copidosoma floridanum. The sequence goes on from NW_028321881.1 coordinate 37,122,114, forward strand.
TCGCAACCATAGGTATTTGTCTTAACGCTAAACAATTGGTTTTTTAAATATCGACCATAATTAAACAACAATACCTACATAATCGCCACTACACTTTCTGCACTAATGAAAAATGTTAATAAAACTATATAAGCTTTAGGTTTTATAATAAGTCGAACTAAGCTGAGCATTTTTGTTGTACAAAACATGCACCTTACACTTTCTCATAATTTGCACTTATGAATTTATCAAAACTGGGAATTGTGTTATTATAAATTATTAAACTAGAAGAAAATAAATAAAAGATATCGTAAGGTCTTATGTAACTTTCTTGACGGGCGTGAAACAAAAAAAAAACCTTTTAAATTGAATTGAGCCTTATCATTAATAAAGAATATTATAGTTATTTACTGAGCTAATATACACCTATTTAATAACACCACACTTTCGCGACCTAAGTTTTTTTTAAACGTTAAACAATTGCTTCCCAAAGCATTAGCCACAATGCAACAACAATAACACCATAAATTTCCTACACTAATCAAAAACGTAAATTCAACTGAATAGGTCTTACGTTTTATAATAAGTCGAGCCAAGCTGAAATTTTCTTTTGTAGCAAAGCGTGCGCCAAACACTTTCACATAATTTGCATTTCACGTCTTACATCACTTTCTTGACGGGCGTAAAACAAAAAAGCACTCTTACATTGCATTTCACCTTATTATTAATATAAAATATTATAGTCGTTTCGTGAGCTATACAACTTTTGGATAACACCATACTTTCGCGACCTATGATGATAGTTATTCAACAAAGACTAGCCTAGTCCTACTAGAACTCTTTTTATGCATCAAATTTGTTAATGGAGAAAATCTTAATACAGAGTGGTTGATTAAATATTTTAAATTTAAACACTTTTAAAAACAATGGGCACTTTCGCGACCTTACATTTTTTTTTAACGTACAACAATTGCTTTGTAAAGTATCGGCCTCAATTGAACAACAATAACACCATAAATGCCAGTTTACTTTCTGCACTAATTAAAAATGTAAATAAAATTGTATAGTTCTTAGGTTTTATTTAAAGTTTAGCCAAGCTGAGATTTTCTAGTGTAGAAAATCGTGTGCCTGAGACTTCTACATTATTGCACTTTACAAATTATCGCAATTAAAAAACGTGTCATTTTCAATTATTAAATTAAAAAAAAATTAGTAACAGATTTTGTTTGGTCTCATGTCACTTTATTGATGGGCGTAAAAAAAAACACTTTTGTATTGCATGTCACCTTATTATTAATATTAAATATTATAGTTTCTTCACGAGCTATACACCTATTTGATGATACCGCACTTTTGCGACGTATGACAATTGTTATATCACAAAGATTTGCCTATTCCACCGACATCATCTCTTATAATTCAAACCTGTTAATAGAAAAAATCATGTTATTATGCAGTTTATTAAATATTTTAAAGTCAAACACTTTTTATACAAACTGAACTTTCGCGACCTTAGGTATTTGTCTTAACGTTAAACAATTGCTTTTCCAAGTATTGAACACAAATTAACAAAAATAACTCTATATTCGCCAGGACACTTTTTGTACTAATAAAAAATGTTAATTTAACTATATAAGCTTTAGGTTTTATAATAACTTAAACTAATTTAAGCTTTTTTGTTGATGCAATGTATGCACTGAACACTTTCACATAATTTGAACTTATTAACTTACCGAACCTAGAAATTATGTCAATTACAATTATTAAATTAAAAGAAAATCATTGAAAGATATTGTTAGGTCTTATGTCACTTTCTTGACGGGCGTGAAACAAAAAAAACTCTTAAATTCCATTTAGCTTTATTATCAATAGTAAATTTTATAGTCGTTTACCGAGCGGTACACCTTTATGGTATAACTGCGTTTTCGCGACCTATAATATTGGTTATATTATAAACATTAGCCTAGTCCTTCTTAAACATTTTTTATATTTAAATCTGTTCAAGAGAAAAATAATGTTACAAAGTGGTTTATTCGATATTTTTAGGTCAAATACTTTCTAAAACAAATCACACTTTCGCGACCTATGATATTAGTCTTACTAATATATAAAGCAAAAGCGCGAAACCGTTGTAATCGCTAACCGCGAAAACTACTGAACCGATTTTGCTGAAATTTTGCACACTGATTCATGATACTTCCTAGATGGTTTTAGCATAGTTTTCATCTTAAAAAATTTAATAACAATAGCAATAAATAAGCTTAAAGTTTTGCAAAAATATGCCAGCTTTTTTCTTTAAATCAGTGAAATCCGCTAGGTGGCTTCGACATAAAATCAAAGCTACCTGCAACATAATTGAATAAGTGTGGTTATAATAGGCAAAAGCGTCTCCATAGTGTTGTAGTCGAGCTTCGGCAATTTAACGAGCTGTGTAGAGAATGCTGATGATAGTCTTGCAGCTGGGTATCCTGGTTACGGACGACACTCTTCTCTAAGATGGAAGGGACCTAGGTGTCCGATCACTCTAAATCTCGACGAGTGCGATGAAAAAAAAAAAAAAAAATTAATTATAACCGATGCCATCTCTGCCACAATACCAGGAGACATATCTAGCCAGAGCACAGTCTGCTCCAACTCTTTAGTGTTGTGTGGTAGTTCCACCATCCAACCTGGTGCAGTTAGAGAATTTATGGCTACAAATGTAAGCAAGGAAAACAGCTCTGAGAGGCATGGGCAGCCACAACGGCCACCTTCTTGGTCGTCGCGTCCGCAACGTGCTTACCCACATGTTCCCGTCTAACGATAAGCGGTCGATTATCCGGGGAACGACCCGAGACGAGATATTCTTTCGTCAGCGGCGTACCTCCCTCTATTACAGTCTCCGTACATCGAGACTCCCAGGGTAAGAATCAAGCAACCGTAGCCAGCTCTTCATCATCAGGAATAAGAATAGCCTAGAAGTTTCACTACTGGCGCTTTTTAGGGCCATTATAAGTATTTACGTTCTCTACTTAACCATCAATTTCATCGGTTCTTTTTAGGATCCACCTAAGTGTAAACTACTTTGCCATCAAATACATTTTTATTACGATTTCCGGAAGCGATTCGTTGACTAAAAGAGTATATCAACTAAAGACGGGAGCTATTAAACCATGTCTGTTTTTTTTTTTTTTTTTTTTTTTTAGTTTTGGAAATAAGCTTTATTAAGTAAACCAAGTCAGCCATTTACTAGCAAACGTCACCTGTGGAGTTGTTCTTCGCAAGGCTGGAAAACCCGGTGACCGACGACCCTATACTACCCTCTCGACTCTCAGAATTCAACCACGAATCACTGATCCTCTCCAAAGTCTGCGCTGGGCAAACCTATAACAGCTATGAAGAAAAAAAAACTTAAGTTAACAGGACAGCCTCCACTGGACAAGTATCACTATCCAATCTCCCCATCTAAGATCGCCAAATCAACTTAATTTGCAAAATAAAAAAGGTGCTTTAGACACCAACGTCTTCGACGTTATACCAGAAGACGTTGGGAAAGAGCACTACAACTAGCCGCAAAGCTTCGGACTTTGTAATTTTTATCCTAATCAGTCTGGGTCTTTAACAGCAAGCCAGAGAAGATCACCCTGAGGTATCCAGGCAGACACAATTGCTGTTAACTGCAGTCAAGAAAGAGTTACATAAAAAGCTCACCGGTCTTTTTTAGGGCCATCGACCGTCGAGCTACCTTGCCAACGAATATATTAGAACTTAACAAAGTTGACAGAAAACACACTTTAGGGGTCACACACATTTTAAGCATGCCAAAAGTCGCAAGAGGGTGAATCGAAAGAAAAACTTTAAGTGTATCAAATAAATACAATTTTACTTAGACGTCAAGAAACTGAGGCGGAAAATTTATCGAGATTGAAACAGCAGCGTCAAAATAGACAACTAAAGAGTCCATTACGTGAGAGATCAGCTTTTCATTGTACCCTCACGGCAATCTCTAAAATTTTTAAAGATCCTACTTCAGATTTTTTAATGAGAAGAAAATGCATTTGTGTTTTTGTGGCAATCGAAATGTAGGGTTTAAGGTCCAGGACTTTGTTGCTCTGGAGCCGTACCATATAATTTTTTTTAGCTTCACGGGCCTATGTTATAACATAGGCCGATGTACAGAAAAATAGTTATATGGTTCGGACCCAGGTAATAAAGTTGTGAGATATGAGAAAAAAAATTTTTTTAATATACATTTTTTGGGGGTTTAAAATCTTAACAGCTTTAGAAAATAGCCGTTTTCGTTAATTATACGGGAGAAACTGTAAATCAACGGCTTCTTATGGCCACCGATTATTTTATGGCATTAAGAACGCACGGTACTTTACAGCATAATTATTTTTTTTTAATTTTTACACATTATTTGACCAAATAAACTGTATGGATTCCGAAGAAATATGTTTTCAATAAAAAGATTTTTGTTCTGAGATGTATCAAAAATATGTGTAAAATTTCTAACTTGAAATGTTTCACGTTACATGTCAACACACTACGGTGTTTTATTTAGTAAGTGTCGGGCGAAGCCGAGACAAGGGGCTGCTAGTTATATTATAAAGATAAGGCTAATCTGTTTGGAACATTTTCCATAGTTTGAATCCGTTAATAGAGAAATCTATGTCACAAAGCGGTTTAATAAATATTATTTAATCAAACACATTAAAAACAAACCACATTTTTGCGATCTTACGTATTTTCTTGAAGTTGAACAATTGCTTTATTCGGTATCGGCCATAATTCAACAAAAATGATAACATAAATGACAGTAGACTTTTCTGTGCTCCTGAAAAGTGTAAATTATACTGTATGGGTCTTGAGGTTTTATAATAACCAAAGCCAAGCTGAGATTCTCTGTTGTAGCTGTGCGTGTGCCTAACACTTTACGTCGTTTTCAACTAAGAACTTATCAAAATCAGAAAGTAATTTATTTATGATCATACAGGACCACGAAAAAAAATAAGTGAAATGGTCTTTTTTGGCTACTATTCATTTTCCACGTATTTTGAGATGCTTAATTCCAATCTGTTGTAAAAATTGCTCTATCACGTCACGACTTTTTTTATCTAGAAAAAACGAGTCCATAAGTAACAATGCTATAATTTCGATGAGTGAGTTAGTCTCTTCGTAGACAAGTGTAAAAATTTGTAACGTAATAAAGCAATTTAGAAAACGGATTTCAATTCAGCACCTCAAAATACGTGGGAAATGTTCTGTAGCTTTAAAGGCCCCTTCAACTTATTTTTCTTTGTAGTCTTGTGTTATTAAATCAAATAAATATCAATAACATATTTTGTTAAGTCTTACATCACTTTCATGACAGGCATTAGAAAAGAACAACACTCTTAAATGGCATTTCACCTTATTATTGATATTGAATTTTGAAGTTGTTTCATAAGCGATTCACATTTTGTGTAACACTGCACTTTGGCGACCTATGATGATAGTTATTTAACAAAGATTAGCCTAGTTCTACTAGAACACTTTTTATATATCAAATTTGTTAATAAAAAAAATCTTAATACAAAGTGGTTGTTTAAATATTTTCGATTGAAACACTTTCGAAAACAAACCTCACTTTCGCGACCATACGTTTTTTTTAACGTTTTACTATTGCTTTTCAAAGTATCGGCCCTTATTCAACAACAATAACACCATAAATGCCGGTTCACTTTCTGCATTACTAAAAAATGTAAACAAAGTTGTAAAGGTGTTGGATTTCATTTAAAGTCGAGCCTAGCTAAGATTCTCTATTGTAAGAAGGCGTGCTCCCAACATTTTCCCGTAATTTGTACTTATGAACTTATCAAAACTTGAAATTGTGTTATTATTAATTATTAAACTAAAAGAAAATGAATAAAAGATATCGTTAAGTCTTATGTCACTTTCTTGACAAGCGTGAAACAAAAAAAAGACCTTTTGAATTGCATTGAGCCTTATTATCAATATAGAATATTATAGTCATCTACTGAGCAATACACCTATTTAATAATACCACACTTTCGCGACCTTAGTTTTTTTTAAAAGTTAAACAATTGCTTCCCGAAGTATTAGCCACAATCCAACAACAATAACACCATAAAGGCCGTACACTTTCCTACACTAATCAAAAATGTTAATTCAACCGAATATAGGTCTTACGTTTTATAATAAGTCAAGCCAAGCTGAGATTTTCTTTTGTAGCAAAGCGTGCGCTTAACACTTTCACAAAATTTGCATTCTACATCTTACATCATTTTCTTGACGGGCGTAAAACAAAAAAACACTCTTACATTGCATTGCACCTTATTATTAATATAAAATATTATTGTCATTTCATGAGCTATACACCTTTTGGATATCAACGTACTTTCGCGACCTATGATTATAGTTATTCAACAAAGACTAGCCTAGTCCTACTAGAACTCTTTTTACACATCAAATTTGTTAATGGAGAAAATTTTAATACGGAGTGGTTGGTTAATTATTTTCAATTTAAAAACTTTTAAAAACCATCGGGACTTTCTCGACCTTACGTTTTTTTTTAACGTATAACATTTGCTTTGTAAAGTATCGGCCTTAATAAACAACAATAACACCATAAATGCCAGTTTACTTTCTGCACTAATTAAAAATGTAAATAAAATTGTATAGGTCTTAGGTTTTATTTAAAGTTGAGCCAAGCTGAGATTTTCTAGTGTAGAAAATCGTGTGCCTGAGACTTCTACATTATTGCACTTTACAAATTATCGAAATTAAAAAACGTGTCATTTTCAATTACTAAATTAAAAAAAAATTAGTAACAGATTTTGTTTGGTCTCATGTCACTTTATTTACGGGCGTAAAAAAAAACACTTTTGTATTGCATGTCACCTCATTATTAATATTAAATATTATAGTTTCTTCACGAGCTATACACCTATTTGATGATACCGCACTTTTGCGACGTATGATAATTGTTATATCACAAAGATTTGCCTATTCCTCCGACATCATCTCTTATAATTCAAACCTGTTAATAGAAAAAATCATGTTATTATGCGGTTTATTAAATATTTTAAAGTCAAACACTTTTAAAAACAAACCGCACTTTCGCGACTTTGCGATTTTTTTAACGTTAATTAATTAAATCTTAAGATATTGGCCTCAATCCAACAACAATAACATTATAAACGCCAATTCACTTTTCTGCATTGATAAAAAGTGAAATTAAACTTTAAAGGTTTTAGGTTTCATAATAAGTCGAGCCAAGCTAAGATTTGCTGTTGTAGTAAAGCGTGTGCCCAACACCTTGCATAATTTGGACTTATTAATTTATCGAAACTGGAAATTCAGTTATTTTCAATTATACAATTTAAATAAATTAATGAAAGATATTGTTTGATAATATATCTTTTTCTTGACGGGCGTGAATTGAAAAAGACCACTTTTGAATTGCTTTTACTTTATTTTTAATACAAATTATTATAGTCGATTCATAAGCTATACACCTTTTAGATAACTTTACACTTTCGCGACTTTTACTACTAGTCATAAAATAAAGGTAAGCCTAGTGTTCCTAGAATATTTTTGATGATTTGAAAGTGTTAAAAGCAAATTTATGTGAAAAAAAATTTTATTCAATATTTTTAAATCAAACACTTTTTATACAAACTGCACTTTCGTGACCTTAGGTATCTGTCTTAACGTTAAACAATTGCTTTTCCAAGTATCAGCCACAATTTAACAACAATAACTCCTTAATCGCCAGTTCACTTTCTGCACTAAAAAAAATGTTAATTAAACTATTTAAGCTTTAGGTTTTATATTAGTCAAACTAAGCGTAGCTTTTTTGTTGAAGCAAAGCATGCACCAAACACTTTCACATAATTTGCACTTATCAACTTACCAAAACTACAAAATTATGTCAATTACAATTATTCAATTACAAAAAAAAATCAATAAATGATATTGTTAGGTCTTATGTCACTTTCTTGACAAGCGTGAAACAAAAAAAACCTCTTAAATTGCAATCAGCCTCATTATCGATAGTGAATTTAACAGTCGTTTACCGAGTGATACACGTATTTGATATAACCGCGTTTTTGCGACAAATAATATTGGTTATATTATAAACATTGGCTCAGTCCTTCTTAAACAATTTTTAAATTTAAATCTGTTTGAGAGAAAAATAATGTTAGAAAGTCGTTTCTTGGATATTTTTAAGTCAAATACTTTCTAAAACAAACCGCACTTTTGCGACCTATGATATTAGTTATATTTTAAAGATAAAGCTAATCTTTTTGAAACATTTTCTATAGTTTGAATCCGTTAATGAAAAAATCTTTGTTACAAAGCTGTTTAATAATTAAATTTTAGGCAAACACATTGAAAAACAAACCGTATTTCTGCGACCTTACGTATTTTCTTGAAGTTAAACAATGGCTTTATACGGTATCAGCCATAATTCAACAAAAATGACAACATAAATGACAGTAGACTTTTCTGTGCTCATGAAAAGTGTAAATTAAACTGTATGGGTCTTAAGGTTTTATAATAAACCAAGCCAAGCTGAGATTCTCTGTTGTAGCTGTGCGTGTGCCTAACACTTTACGTCGTTTTCAACTAAGAACTTATCAAAATCAGAAAGTAAGTTATTTTTAATCATACAGGACCACGAAAAAAAATAAGTGAAATGGTCTTTTTTGGCTACTATTCATTTTCCACGTATTTTTAGATGCTTAATTCCAATCTGTTGTCAGAATTGCTCTATCACGTTACGACTTTGTTTTATCTGGAAAAAACGTGTCCATAAGTAACAATGCTATAATTTCGGTGAGTAAGTTAGTCCCTACGTAGACAAGTGTAAAAATTTGTAACGTAATAAAGCAATTTAGAAAACGGATTTAAATTCAGCACCTCAAAATACGTGGGAAATGTTCTGCAGCTTGAAAGGCCCCTTCAACTTATTTTTTTTTGTAGTCTTGTGTTATTAAATCAAATAAATAACAATAACATATTTTGTTAAATCTTACATCACTTTCATGACAGGCATTAGAAAAGAACAACACTCTTAAATTGCATTTCCCCTTATTATTGATATTGAATTTTAAAGTTGTTTCATGAGCGATTCACATTTTGTATATTACCGCACTTTGGCGACCTATGATGATAGTTATTTAACAAAGATTAGCCTAGTTGTACTAGAACACTTTTTATATATCAAATTTGTTAATAAAAAAAATCTTAATACAAAGTGGTTAATTAAATATTTTCGATTAAAACACTTTCGAAAACAAACCTTACTTTCGTGACCATACGTTTTTTTTAACGTTTTACTATTGCTTTTTAAAGTATCGGCTTTTATTCAACAACAATAACACCATAAATGCCGGTCCACTTTCTGCACTACTAAAAAATTTAAACAAAGTTGTAAAGGTGTTGGATTTCATTTAAAGTCGAGCCTAGCTTAGATTCTCTATTGTAGGAAGGCGTGCGCCCAACATTTTCCTATAATTTGCACTTATAAACTTATCAAAACTTGAAATTGTGTTATTATTAATCATTAAACTGAAAGAAAATGAATAAAAGATATCGTTAAGTCTTATGTCACTCTCTTGACGGGCGTGAAACAAAAAAAAGACCTTTTGAATTGCATTGAGCCTTATTATCAATATAGAATATTATAGTCATCTACTGAGCTATACACCTATTTAATAACACCGCACTTTCGCGACCTTACTTTACTTGTAACGTTAAACAATTGCTTTCCAAAGTATTAGCCACAATGCAACAACAATCACACCATAAAGGCCGTAAACTTTCCTACACTAATCAAAAATGTGAATTCAGCAGAATAGGTCTTACGTTTTATAATAAGTCGAGCTAAGCTTAGATTTAATTTTGTAGCAAATCGTGCGCCTAACACTTTCACATAATTTGCATTTTACGTCTTACATCTTTTTCTTGACGGGCGTAAAACATAAAAACATTTTTACATTGCATTTTACCTTATTATTAATATAAAATATTATAGTCGTTTCATGAGCTATACACCTTTTGAATAACACCGTACTTTTGCGACCTATGATAATAGTTATTCAACAAAGATTAGCCAAGTCCTAGTAAAACTCTTCTTATACATTAAATTTGTTAATAGAGAAAATCTTAATACGGAGTTGTTAATTAAATTTTTTTAATTTAAGAACTATTAACAACAATCAGCACTTTCGCGACCTTACGTATTTTTTTAACGTTTAACAATTGCTTTGTAAAGTATCGGCCTTAATTGAACAACAATAGTACCATAAATGCCAATTCACTTTCTGCCCTCATAAAAAAGGTGAAAAAAATTGTATAGGTCTTAGGTTTTATCTAAAGTTGAGCCAAGCTGAGATTTTCTTTTGTAGAAAAGTATGTGCCTGACACTTCTACATAATTGCACTTTACAAATTTTTGCAATTTAAAAATATGTCATTTTCAATTATTAAATTAAAAAAAAATTAATAACACATTTGTTCAGTCTCATGTCATTTTATTGACGGGCGTAAAAAAAAACACTTTTGTATTGCATGTCACCTTATTATTTACATATAATGTTATCGTCGTTTGCTGCCCTATACACCCATTGGATAACACCGCATTTAAGCGACCTATGGTTTTAGTTTTATTATAAAGATAAGCCTAGTCCTCCTAGAACATTTTTTACAATTCAACTCTGTTGATTGGAAAAAGTTGTGTTACAAAGCGGTTACTTAAATATTTCTAAATCGAACACTTTCATAAACAAATCGCACTTTTGCGACCTCACGTACGTTTTTTAACGTTAAACAATTTCTTTTCGAAGTAACAGCCATAATTCTACAACACTAACAACATAAATGCCAGAACATTTTTTTGCAATAATGATAAATGTAAATAAAACTGTATAGGTCTTGGGTAATACAATGAGTCAAGCAAAGCTGAGATTTTTTGTTGTTGCAGAGTGGGCGCCTAACACTTTACAAAATTTGCACTCGACAAATTATCGCAGCTTAAAAATATGTCATTCATAATTATTAATTAAAAAAAAAATTAATAACAGATTTTGTTAAGTCTTATGTCACTATCTTGACGGGTGTAGAACTAAAAAGAAGAATAGAAAAAAACACACTTAGATTGCATTTGACATTAATATCAATATAGAATATTATAGTCATCTACTGAGCTATACACCTATTTCATAACACCGCACTTTCGCGACCTATGATCTTAGTTATAATACAAAGATTAGCCTAGTTCTCTTAGAACATTTTTTATAATTAAAATCTGTTAATAGAGAAAATTATGTTACAAAGCTGTTGATTGAACATTTTAAGGTCAAACACATTCATAAACAAACCACACTTTGGCGACCTAACTTTTTTTGTAACGTTAAACAATTGCTTCCCAAAGTATTAGCTACAACGCAACAACAATAATACCATAGAGGCCCGTACACTTTTCTACACTAATGGAAAATGTGTTTCAAACTGTCTTAGGTTGTATAATAAGTCGAGCAAACCTGAGATTTTCTTTTGCAGAAAAGCGTGTGCCTGACACGGTCACATAATTTGCACTTAACATCTTATCGCAACTAAAAAATATGTCATTTATAATAAATAATTTAAAAGAAAATCAAAAACATATTTTGTTAAGTCTTACTTTACTTTATTGACAGGCGTGGAACAAAAAAACACTCTTAAATTGCATTTCACCTTATTATTAATATAAAATATTATGGTCGTTTACTGAGCTGTACTCCTATTTGATATAACCGCACTATCGCGACCTTTGATATTAGTTACATTATAAACATTAGCCTCGTCCTTCTAGAACTTTTCTTATATTTTAATCTGTTAATAGAAAAAATAATGTTACAAAGCGGTTTAATAAATATTTTTTAAAAACAAACTGCACTTTCGTGACTTTACGTATTTTTTTTAACGGTAAAGAATTGCTTCATAAGGTATCGGCCATAATTGAACAACAATAACACCATGAATGCTAGTAGACTTTTTTGCACTTACAAAAATTGTCAATTAAATTGTATGGGTTTTAAGGTTATATAATTAATCGAGCCATGCTGAAATTTTCTGTTGTAGACAAGCGTGTGCCTAACACTTTACATAATTTGCACTTAGCAACTTATCAAAATTAGAAAGTGAGTCAATTTTAATTATTAAATCAAAAGAATATAAAAAACAGATTTTGATAAGTCTTATCTTACTTTCTTGAAGCGCATGAAACAATAAAACATTCTTTAATTGCATTTTACCTTATCATTAATATAAAATATTATAGTCGTTTTATGAGCTATACACTTTTTGGGTAACACCGCACTTTCGCTACCTATAATGATAGTTATTTAACAAAGATTAGCCTAGTCCTATTAAAAAATTTTTTATATATCAAATTTGTAAATAATAAAAATCTTAATACAAAGTGGTTAATTAAATAGTTTCGCCTTAAACACTTTTGAAAACAAACACTTTTAATATAAACCGCACACTCACGACCTACGGTAATTGTCTTAACATTAAACAATTGCTTTTTTAAGTATCAGCCATTATTTAACAACAATAACTCCATAATCGCCATTACACTTTCTGCACTGATGAAAAATGTAAATTTAACTATATAAGCTTTAGGTTTTATAATTAGTCAAACTAAGCGTAGCTTTTTTGTTGAAGCAAAGCATGCACCTAACACTTTCACATAATTTGCACTTATAAACTTATCGAAACTAGAAATTATTTTATTTTTAACTATTAAATTAAAACAAAATCAATAAAAAATTTTGTTAGACCTTATGTTACTTTCTTGACTGGCGTGAAATGAAAAAAAACCTCTTGAATTGCATTAGGCTTGTAATGAATAGTCAATTTTATAATCGTCGACTGAGCTATACATCTATTTGATATAACCGCGTTTTCGCGACCTATGATATTAGTTATATTATAAACATTAGCCTAGTCCTTTTTTAACATTTTTTATATTTAAATCTGTTAATGAAAAAAATAATATTACAAAGTGATTTATTGGATATTATTGAGTCAAATACTTTTTAATACAAACCGCACTTTTGCGACCTAAAATATTAGTTATATTATAAGGATGAGGCTAGTTCTTTTAAAACATTTTGTATAATTTAAATCTGTTAATAGAGAAAACTATGTTACAAAGCGTTTTAATAAATATTTTTCATTTAAACACATTAAAAACAAACAATACTCTTGCGAGCTTACGAATTTTTTTCAAAGTTAAACAATTTCTTCATATGATATCGGCCATAATTCAACAAAAATGACACCATAAGTACCCGTAGACTTTTCTGTACTTATAAAAAATGTGAATTAAATTGTATGGGATTTAAGGATTTATAATTAATCGAGCCAAGCTAAAATCCTCTGTTGTAGCTAAGCGTGCAACTAACACTTTACTTTTTGTGCAATTAACAACTGATCGAATCATTTTTAATTACAGGTCCTGTGTTATTGAATCAAAAGAATATTAATAACATATTTTTTTAAGTCTTACTTCACTTTCTTGACGGGCATCAAACAAAAAAACACTTTTACATCACATTTCACCTTATTATTATTATCAAATATTTAAGTCGTTTCATGAGCTATACACCTTTTATATAACACCGCACTTTCGCAACCTATAATGATATAGTTATTTAACAAAGATAAGCCTAGTTCTTCTAGAACATTTTTTAAAATTTAAATTCGTTAATTGAAAAAATCTCAATACGAAGTGGTTTAATTATTATTTTTGATTTAAACACTTTTAAAAACAAACTGCACTTTTGTGCCCTTACGCATTTTTTTTTAACTTTAAACAATTGCTTTTTAAAGTAACGGCCATTATTCTACAACAATTACATCATAAATGCCAGAATATTTAACTGCAATAATGATAAATGTAAAAAAACTGTACAGTTCTTGGGTATTATAATGAATCAAGCAAAGCTAAGATTTTCTGTTGTAGAAAAGTGTCCACCTAACATTTTCACATAATTTGCACTTAACAACTTATTGCAATTAAAAAATATGTCATTTACAATTATTAAATTAAAAGAAAATAAATAACAGACTTTGTTATGTCTTAAGTCACTTTCTTGACGGGCGTGAAACAAAAAAACACACTTGAATTGCATTCTACCTTATGATTGATATAGAATATTATAGTCATCTAGGGAGCTATACACCTATTTAATAACACCGCACTTTCGCGACCTATGATATAAGTTATAATATCAAGATTAGCCTAGTTCTTCCGGAACATCTTTCATTATTCAAATCTGTTAATGGAGAAAATTATGTTACAAAATGCCTGATTGAATATTGAAAGGTCAAACACATTTAAAAGTAAACCACACTTTCGCGACCTTACTATTTTTGTAACGTTAAACAATTGCTTCCCAAAGTATTAGCCACAATTCAACAACAATAACACCCTAAAGGCCTGTACACTTTTCCACACTAACGAAAAATGTGAATTCAACTGTATAGGACTTAGGTTTTATGATAAGTCGAGCCAAGTTAAGATTTTCTGTTGTTGCAAAGCGTGCGCCTAACCCTTTACATAATATGCACTTAACAACTTCTCAGAAATCAGAAAATATGTCATTCCTGATAATTAAATTAAAAGAAAACCAATGTTAGATTTTGTTAAATCTTATGTCTCTTTCTTGATGGGCGTGAAACAAAAACACACTCTTGAATTGCATTTTTCCTGTTAATAATATTCAATATTATGGTCGTTGACTGACCCATACACCAATTTGTTAAGACCGTACTTTCACGACCTACCATATTAGTTATATTATAAAGATTAAACTAGTCCTCTTGGAACATTTTTTATAATTCGAATCTGTTAATGGAGAAAATTATGTTTTAAGGCAATTTATTCAATATTGTTAAACCAAGCACTTTTGAAAACAAACAGCACTTTTGCAACCTAACCTTTTTTTGATAGTTATACAACTGCTTTTCTTAATATTGTTGATTAAACTGTTTAGGTTCCATATTAAGTCGAGCCAAGTTAAGATTTTCTGTTGTAGAAAAGTGTCCACCTAACATTTTCACATAATTTGCACTTAACAACTTATTGCAATTAAAAAATATGTCATTTACAATTATTAAATTAAAAGAAAATAAATAACAGACTTTGTTATGTCTTAAGTCACTTTCTTGACGGGCGTGAAACAAAAAAACACTCTTAAATTTTATTTCACCTCAGTATTAATACAAAATTCCATAGTCGTTTACCGTGCTATACAGCTATTTGATATCACCGCACTTTCACGACCTATGGTATTAGTTATGTTATAAAGATTAGCCTAGTCCTCCTGGAACATTTTTTATAATTCGCATCTGTTAGTGGAGATAATTATGTTACAAAACAGTTTATCAAATATTTTTAAGTCAAGTGCTTTTCAAATCAAATGGCACTTCTGCGATCTTGCGTATTTTTTTCAACGTTTAACGATTGCTTTTTAAGGTATCATCCATGTATTTATAAGAATAACACTATAAACCCCAGTACACTTTTTTGCACTAATGAAAAATGTAAATTGAACTGTATAGGTCTTAGGTTATATATTAAGTCGATTCAAGCTGAGATTTTCCGTTGTAGCAAAGCGTTTACCTAACATTTTCACATCATTTGCACTTATTAACTTGTCGCAACTAGAAAATATGTTATTTTTAATTATTAAGTTAAAAGAAAATTAATAAGAGATTGTTTTAAGTCTTATGTCACTTTCTTGATGGGCGTGGAACATAAAATTGTTAAATTTGAATCTGATACTATTTTTAGATCATATTAATCTACCTGTTTGTATAGTAAATCTATTTTGCACAAAAATCGGTATTTTTATTTACGTAGTTACGTATAGGTTAGAGATTAAAGTCTAACCTCTTATTTATAGGTATGCTTTAAGGTGATAAACTGTTTTTTCTCTTTGATCATGATCATGTACTGTAAACCGAAAAATTTATTTTATGATCATTATAATCTTTAATCAAAAATTGTATGACAGCCATCTACTAAGTTATGATCATATAAATAAATTTTTTCTTCGCTTCTTTCTACTCCTGGCCGTTAGCATGACTCATTAAGATATTTTTTTTGTATCAAGATTTTAATCCTTCTAAAATACACTAAGTAATTATCTTAACATGCGGTTCGCAAAACAAAATTTATGGTTCAGTTAATAATACCTCTAGCTTATCAGAGTGCACATTTAAACCCCAGTACAACAGTTGTACTACGAATAGTATTCTACAGCGTTATAAACTAACTTCAAAGTTTAACACTGTTGATATTAAAAATTCAATGTTATCACACAGTTGACAGGTCAATTCTGAAAGAAGTGTTCTTGATTATCATACTTGTTATTCTGGCTACCTTGATAATTATTCTGAACTTAATAAAGATGGCTTAGTTTGTAGTTTTCTATAAATAAAAAAAGTAGAGTATAGTAGGTTGTTAGAATACATAATTATTATTATTTTAACAGACTTTAGTTGTTACAACTGAACTTATTGTATTCTATATTCTAAAAAAAGAGACGCAAAGCCTACCAAAGTTACTTATCTGGCATTTGCGTACTTGGCCCAACCATATCATTTATCTTGCACTTCTAATCACGTTCAAAAACTTTCGGTCATTTCCTTATGTAATTAAAAGTTTTTATGAGAAGTTGAGAATGCTGATCTAAAATTTCTTGATCATTTTTCTAAAGTCCTGGTTAATGCTAGTAGTAAGTCCAATCCAACTTTTGTTTCATAACGCTGCAATACATTTTTTGTGCAACTAAATTTATTATGTTTTATATCAAATCCTAATTAGATATCACTTCATCTGTTGAATTAGTCTTTTTTATTAAACTTCCTTATATTTTGTATTTCATTAACTTAATCTAGTATTTTATTTATAGACTTTATCTTTATATTGATATATTTGTGCTTAGTGTCAGAATATATGAAAATATTTTTTATCATTCTGCATCGAAACGTCAAACAATTTTTATCACATTCTTAAGTGGTATTCCACCTTATTTTTAATTCGAAATATCATAGTCTTCTACATCTATTTGATAACGCCGCTCTTTCGCGACCTATGATATTAGTTATATTATAATGATTAGCCTAGTACTCCTGGAACATTTTTCATAATTTGACTCTGTTAATTGAGAAAATTATGTTACAAAGCTGTTTATTAAACATTTTTAAGTCAAATACTTTTACGAACAAACCAAGCTCTTGCAACCTTACGTATTTGATTTAACGTTAAACAATTGCTTCTTAAAGTAACGGCCACAATTCAACAACAATAATAATATTAATGCCAGGATTTATTTCTGGTCCAATGAAAGATTAAAATTAAACTGTACGGGTCCTAGATTTTACAATAAGTTAAGCCAAGCTGAAATTTTCTGTTGTAATAAAGCGTATACTCGCGTATATATTTGATTGGCTCAATCTAGTATTCTATTGGTATAAACTTTATCTCTATATTGATAGATGTTAGCTAGATGTCAGCAAAAAAACAAATGTTTTTAAACATTTTGCATCAGGACCTTAAACATTATTCAATACCCTCATCAATTCCATTTTACCTCATTATCAATATAAAATACTAAAGGTGTTTACTAAGCTTTACAACTACCTGATATCACCGCACTTTCGCGACCTGTAAAACAAAAAAAATTAAAAAAATTAGTCTAGTCTTCCTGGAAAATATTACAAAATTTAACTAGGCTAACTAAAATGAAGAAAACCATTTGGCGAAGCATTCTATAAAATAACTTCTCGTCAAACGTGTTAAGTAAGCTATTGCACTTTTGCGACCTTATGTATTTTATTTAGAGTTAAACAATTGCTTTTTATAGAATTCACCTCAATTCAACAACGATACTAATTAAAATTCCAGTGTACTTTTCTGCACACATAAAAGTTAGCCAAGCGCATGAGAGGCTGTGTTGTAATCAAGCGTGTACTTAACACTCCAACATAATTTGCCCTTATAAACTGATCGCAATAAGAAGATATGAATTTTTTAAAGTAATATTTTTTAACAAAATAAATAACAGGTTGTGTTAGGTATCATATAACTTTTTAAAAAGTTTTGAAAGAAACAAGCAGTAATTCTGAATTCAACACTACTTTCGGATTGTATGTACCTACTCGTTTGTCAAGAAAATCTAAGTTGCACAAAAAGCATAATTTTTGTACTTAGATAAATAGAGGTGGTCGACGGTTTGTTACCTATTATTTGAAAAAAATTTTTTATGTTTTTAACTGTTTTTTTATTCGAACATGCTTATTGAGTTAAAAATAAAGAAATTTCTTATTATTTATCTATGCTCTTATCACAAACCACTTTATAGCCAACTACTTAATCATAATGATAAGAAAAAGTTTATTTGGACTTACCGTTGACGAAAGAAATATTCATATCATAGTTCTTAATACCTCTAGCTTAGTAGGCGACACATTGCCCCTTGTTGATAGAAATTTGATACAAAAAGGTGTTTATTGCGTATGTAACTTACTAAGAAGTTTGACACTGTTTATATAAGAAATTGTATGACAGTACACTATTGACAAGTAAATTAAAAGATCCTGATCATACTTTAAGTTCTGATAACGTTAAGAACTATTCTAGTCATAATAAAAGAAGCTTAGTTTGTCTTTGTCTAAGAACTAAAAAAGGTAAAAAGATGTTAGAAGTTAGAATACAATAATATTATCATGCCAGCATACTTTGGTGGTTAGCTATAAATTCTTAGTGTTCAATATGCTGCAAAAAGGGACGCGAAGCCTGCAAAAGTTAGTTATCTAGACAGTTGCGTACTGGGGCCCAACCATATAATTTAATTTGCACTACTGATCACTTCAGAAATTTTCTGTAATTTTTCTGTGTAATTAAATGTTTTTATACGAATTTAAGAATGCTGATCTAGAATCTCTTGTTCATTTTTTTAAAGTCCTGGATAATGCTAGGAGTGAGAGCAAATCACTTTTAATTTTATAAAGCACCAATTTTTTTCGCACAAGTAAATCCATGATATTGTCTAGTTAATCCTAATTCGATTGTCCTGTATCTGTTAAACTATTTTTTTATTTATGAAGCCATTTAATATATTATATTTTATTTATCAATCTTGTATTTTATTGTTATAGATTGTATCTCTGTATTGAAATATTTTTGCTTGATGTCAGCACAGAAAAAAATATCTATTAACATTTTGCATTGGAGTCTTAAACAATTTTTCAAATACTCTTAAAATGCATTTCACCTTTTTATTAATATAAAACATTATAGTCGTTTACTGAGCTATACACCTATTTGATAACATCGCACTTTCGCGACCTATGATATTAGTTATATTATAAATATTAACCTAGACTTCCTGGAACATTTTTTATAATTTGAATCTGTTAATGAAGAAAATTATGTTACAAAGCGGTTTATTGAATATTTTTAAGTTAAACACTTTTTAATACAAACCGCCCTTTCGCGACCGTACGAATGTTTCTCTATGTGATTAAATGTTTTTATAAGAATTTGAGAATGTTGATGTAGAATCTCTCGTTTTTTTTTAAAGTTTTGGATAAGACAAGTAGTGAGTCTTAAAGCGACTTTAATTATGTATTGCACTAATTTATCCTTTGCACAAGTAGATCAATGTTGTTTTCCAAAAAATTTTCATATTATTTTTCTTCATCCCTTACTGAACCAGTATTTTTCCTAATTTAAGCGTTATTGTATTTGATATTCTATGATCTTGATCTGACATTTTATTGTTATGGGCTCGAATTGTTTATTAATATGTTTTTGCCGGCTGCCAGCATAAAAAGAAACGTTTTTAAAACATTCTGCATCGGGATCTTTAATACTATTAATTATTCTTCAAAGTTGCACTTTATCTTAACATTAATATTAAATATTATAGTCGTTTGCTGCGCCATACGTCTTGGTAATAACACTGCACTTCTGCGACCTGCAATGTAAGTGAGATTACAAGGATTTTTCTAATCCCCCTTAGACTTATTACATAATTTGACTTTGTTTATAAGGTAAATCATGTTACGAAGTATTCTTGAAAATAACATCTAGTCGAACGCTCTCGGTAACAAACTGCACTTTCGTGACCTTACGTATTCTTTTAAGAGTTAAACAATTCCTTTTTCCAGAATCGGCCACAACATAATAAAAATAATAGTAGAAATGCCAGTGCACTTTTTTGCACTCATCATTGTTTAAAACTAAATGGTAAAGGACTTAGGTCTTACAATTAGTTAAGCCAATCTCCTGAGAGTTTGTGTTGTAAGGAATCGTACACTTAACACTTATACATAATTTGCCTTTATTGAAAAACTGCAATAAAAAGAACTTTGCTTTTAGGTGTTATTTAAACAACACAATTAATAACATGTTGTGTTAAGTCTTATATTTATTTTTTAAAGGTTTAGGTAGAAACAAGTGGTCATTTTAAATGAAACACTTTTTTCAGTGTACACCTTGGTGTAAATCTACTTGGTTGTAAAAAAAATCTAAGTAACACAAAAAGTGTCATTCTTTTACGTTATTAAATAAAAGTGATTGCCGTTTCGTTAAGGTAAAAGTACGTATTATGGATACAAATTTCGATTGTTACGTTTCATCGACCAATATTAAATAAAAAAAAAGTCATATGTCCATAATTTTTGGTTTTAATAAAAGCGTTATGCTCTTCTGAACAAATTGACATTTTTGAAATGAAATTTAGATGAAAAAAAATAATTTTATAAGCAAATATTGACACGATCAAAATGTCCATAACTATGGAATAGCTAAAAAGTTGTGTCCATATTTATGAGACACAAGTCCCAATTATAAAATTTACATGTTAATTAAATGGGCTCGTGCGTTTCATAAATAGGAACATCACATATTGCAGGTTATGTTTCAAACTGTCCGTATTATGAAAACCGGATTCGTAATACTATATTTTTCAATATAATAATGTTTGAAATTGTTTACTATTTTTGTTAATTTGATACGGTAGTATTATAGAGATTCTTCAGTATATTTTATTTTTATTATTAGAATTTTCATGATTATTTAATCTTGAGTTTTCATAATATGGGCACGTTTCATATTACGTACTTTTACCTTACCTATTATACGAAGAGAAGTTTTAATGTATCTACCTGCTTTTTTTTTTTATTTTTACATGCCCATATGGTATAAATTGAAAGAAGGTTTAATTGTGAATCCATGCTTTAATCAAAAACCATATTTCAGTCTACGGCTAAGTTATTATGATATGAAAAAATTTATATTCATTAAAAAATTTGACACTGTTAATAAAAGAGATAGTATCTTTGCACACAGTTGATAAATAAATTCCAAGATAAATGTTCTTGATCTTACTCCTTGTTCTGGTGACCTTGGGAATTATTACAGTACTAATAACAACCGCTTAGTTTTCAGTTTGCCAAAAATTAAAAAAGGTAGAAAAAAGTCAGTAGTTCGAATATAAATATTAGTGTTATGCCAACAAACTTTAAGGGCTAGAATTCAACTTGTTGTGTTCTATATTCTGAAACAAGGGATGCGAAGCCAACAAAAGTAAGTTATTCATGCATTTGTGTACTTTGCACAACATTGTAATTTAACCTGCACTACTAATTGCGTAAAAAATATTATATTGTTTCTCTATGTATTTTCATGTTAATATTAAAATTTAAGGATGTTGATCTTTAATCTATTGTCCATTTTTTTGGAGTCCTCGATAATGCTAGGAGTGATTTCAAAAACGACTATCATTTTATATTGCGCTATTTCATTTTTTGCAAAAGTAAATCCATGTTGTTGTCCATAAATTCTAGTTTTATTTCACTTTGTTTCTTAAACTAATATTATTTTTATTTAAACGTTCTCGATCAGCGGGCACTGGCTCCCTCTGAACTGAGCTGGACACCATACATTCCCCATTAATTTTAATCGAGTACATCGTTATTAAGGTTGTTCAAAGTTTCACAGTAATAATTTAGTAACAACAATTACATTAGAAATAGCGAAAACTATGATATATTTGTTAGTTCCTATTTAGGATATTCGACTATTTTTAATCAAAATAATATCTTTAATCTAAGAAGTCTTACTAGTAAAAAACATTAACTGTTTTTATTACATTTATGACGCAATGAAAAATATGCTTCTTCTAAAGTGCTGTTAGGTGAAATTCAAAAAAAAGTTATGAAAGAACGGCATTCTTGACAAAAAGTAGTAATGGATTTTTCAATTACCACCAATAGTCGACACCGTACATTAGTATTTAAAATCTTCTGTCGTATAACATCTTGTCCGGAGTAGATAACTATATGTTACAAATAAATAATTAATAAAGGTTTTAATGTATTGAAATTTAAAATTATTGCCTTAGAAAAGCAAGATCACAAAAATTGCTTTAGCGTTGATGGTTACACGTAGTTAGCATAGGATCTTTTCTTTATTTGACTAATTTTCTTAAGAATTGTTTATCATGTAATACTTTATGTAGTCTAACAACCAAAATGTATTGTTTTTTTCATCATACTAATGGATGAAGCTGAAACTAGCAGACGAATTCCAGCAGTGGTATAGTCAAATAATAAGTTCCACTTGGGGTACCCTTTTAACTAAGATAGGTACTTTTTTATCTTACTAAATTAAAAAGGTACCTCGTCTTAGCTTTGAGGGTACCCCAAGTTCAATTGTTATTTGATGATATTGCTGTTGGAATTTGTCTGCGAGTTTCACCTTCATTACATTACAAACTTTTGTTAAATTTATATACATGTTTACACCATATTTAAATAAAGTAAGGTACATTTCTTGAAGCTTTTTTTTTCAAATTGTACTTTTGTGACCTCCTGTTTAAAGACAAATTTTAAAACTTTTTTGTATTCATGATGCAAATATGCAAAGTAAGAGGCAATTAGTTTTAATTCCAATTTTTTAATTAAAGTGTTTATGTATTTAAAAATCAAATCTTTTTTAACCCCTTTTACAACGGATAGAAGGTGGAATCGGTATATTACTAAATCATGGACGTGTTAAAAATCGTTTTTTTGTAGTACACTAATTTATCGCAAAATCAGCTATTTTTTTGTATATTTCTTACTACTGGCTGTCAGCTTGAGACGACAAGATTTTTAACATTTTGCATCAAGACCTTAAAGATATTTAGACAGAATTTGTTATTGCATTATGTCTTATCGCTCACCATAGTATACTAACGCACCTAGTGAGCAAGGTTAAGAATGTCACAGATTTTACGTGAATAAACGTGAATAACGTGAAATCTATGGCATTTTTTTAACCTTCAAACGTGGTGCGTATAAAATTTTACGTGTCCTGGTGTTCGGAAAGTCAATATTACCATCCGCACAGTGGACAAGAATGTTCACTTTCTGAGAATCAGGCACGTAAAAAGTAATATTATTTTTACATTAAATCATACTCCTGGATAGTAACACTTTATTTTTGCGACATGTTGTTAATGTTGTAATACAACAAGTGTTTCCTTGTGCCTTCAAAAAAGTAAGAAATTTGATTCTGTCAATTACAAAAACATATTTAAGCACACCTTTGATAAAATAAATTCGGCATTTATTTTATTTTCGTATTTCTTTTACTTAGTGAACTCACACATGTTTAATTTCATAATAAATGTGATTTGGATGCAAGCTTTTTTGACAGTATAGAATAAAAACTTGAGTAATGAAGAGACTTCATACGTAATTTCATATTTATTTTAGTCTGACATTTATGCTTGAAAAAACAACGCATTTCACTCTGATGTACCTTATCATGGCATTACTGTTTAAGATCATTCATTTTTACTGAATAAAAGCTGTATTTTACTCTTACTGAAAGTGTCATAGAATTGAGTATTTATTTTTTACAGCATCTCTTACTCTATTCCTCTATTATACTAAATGTTATAAAACAAGTAACGTTTGTGTGGTTAGCGTATCACTCTCTTAGTAAATACCGTTATTTGGCGACCTTATGTACTACCATTAACTGATGAAGAATTTTTTTTTACAGTTGGCTAGAAGTTTGAAACAAGTAATAATATAAATCTCCGTTACAAACCTAACAAACATCAAAAGACGCAATTGAATTGTATGCTTGTTATTTGTAAAGATTTTTTGTGTCTTGAAAATGACCATATGTACTAAGAAATATAATTAGAAATCCTTATCGTATGAAAGATTTAAACTATTGCTTAATAAATACAAAACTTAAGAAAGTGCTGTAACATGTAATATTTTAAGTGGTTGAGATGCGGTTTTCTATCTTTCTCGGTTATCCACCATGTTATATTCTCCGGAGCCTTACAAATACAAAGAGTAGTAGTTTTTTGATATCTCATTTTAAAGTTAAATAAATAAATTATGATTTTACGAAAATAAATGTGTGTAGATCCGTTCAAACATTATCTCCTTTCTTAACTGTACTTTTTCGACCTATTGTTGTAGGTACATCAACAAATGAATTTTGTTTTGTGACGTCGTCGGCTGTAAATGAGTGACAATGCACTTTTTACTATTTCAAGTTAAGAGCCACACAGCGTATGTCAAAAAACAAATTTTAATTGTATAGTATCTTACAATTAACGAAATATTAAATCGTAATGTTATTGAATTATGTCCTTATTAAAAACCTCATCCATAGTATCTATTTTTCTAGCGTTGAAACGGATAAATTATTTGTATTTGTCATACTGCTAGCTGTAATCATGGGACTATTTATTTTAGAACTCAAAAGAACCAAAGCGTTGTACCACTTTTTCATATAATTTCTTTGGGTTAGGTCTTATTATTAAAAAAAAGTAATTTTGTTAAAAGCAAACTAATGCTAAATAACACTGCATAATTTTTTAACTATTGTTCCAAGTTCATTACAATACGCTCTTTCTTGCTTAAAAGAAAATATATGATTTGTGCTTGTAAATGACGAAAATGCGCGTAAGCGAGCATTTAAAATTACTCTTTATAAGAAATTAAAAAAAAAACTTAAATATAAAAAAAAAATAGTTTCAACTTATTTCTTTTGTTTTACAACATTACATGTAAATCTATTGCTGTAAAGAGCTTAAATCTAAGACATTTAATATGTATGGATTTTCAAATACTTTCTATGTAAGCGTTTTTCTAACTCAATACTGTAGATTCCTTGAGATTTAGTACTTAAAGTAAAGCAACTATTTCTGTGTGGTTCCATACAACATTGAGTAAGTGTATAAGGTAGTGTAAAGTAAAAACTTCTACAAACTTTTTACGATTATTGTAGAGAAAAGCACCTATGTTATTAAAGTAATTTTATCTTCATTTTTAGTTCCTGCAGTAAAACGAGCATTAAATAGCTTTTACTTTATCTCACTTTCGGATACGGAAAAGCATGCACATTTAAGTAAATCAATTTAAGTACAGTCACTTCATAGTATGATCGAAAAACTTATTTCTTCTGAATGAGAGGTACAAGAAAGAATGTTTCCATGTTTTGACGTGGATTTTGTTTCTCATCAGTTTTCGTATAAATATTTTGTCCTGAAAAATTTAGAGTATTGCAACAAAATCTTGTACCAATAAACTATTTATAACATAAATGAAATACTATTCTGAAAGATGCTCATCCCCGTAAATAAGTAGTCCTGGAAATACGAATATTTAAGTCCTTGAAATAAAAATATTTATGTCCTGGAAAATAGAAAGTCCCCAAAGATGTACAATGTAAGTCCTGGATAATGTAGTTCCGTTAAATATTCATGTCCTTGAAAATATGTAGTCCTTGAAAAATTAGTATCTTAAGTCCTTGAAAATATTTTTTTTTTAATTGATCACAACTTTTTTAAAATGTACTATACAACTTTAAATGTTTGAAATATATTATAAGGCAGTTCCGGAGATATCATTGATACCAAAAATTCTGAGGGTCCTTGAAATAGGCCTTATACGTACATATATATATATATATATATATATATATATATATATATATATATATATATATAAAATGTGTGTATCTGTGTGTAAAAAATAACATATATTTTATGCTTGTAGCATATACATATTATTATGTGTAAAAGTACGAAAGAGCATATATTATGTAAATATATATGTGTTGGAAAAAATTTTCAAACTTTATTTACTCCAAGAATCGAACCCCCAAACTTCAGATTGCTCGTCAGAGACCTTCTTCATTATGCTACGCATAACGCAGACCTGCTTACTGTTCTTATTACTTATGGATACCAACCGAGAAACGTCTTAATTAGAAAATTGATCGATGATTCGGCATTTTTTATATAATATGTAATTAAGCCCTTTTATTGCGAATAAAATAGTTATGATTATTTTTAAGTTGTTGGATAACGTTCAAATTATGTTTTAAAGTTTGTTTTGCTGTATCTCATAACGGTTTGAAATGCAAAAAAATAAAAATACCAGCTTATAGGGTGAAAATTTTTTATCAATAAGCACTTTTTTTTGTTTTGACAAGCGCAAAATGTTGAGATGGAAAATAAATTATGCCTTTTGGCAGTACGTGAAAGAGTAAATAAGATAGAAAGAGCCGTTCATCGTCTGCTGTCGCTGTCGCTCCCTCTCTCTCTCTCTCTCTCTCTTTTTCAACGAAGCTTACGCTCGGGCACAATTACGCACAGGTATCCAAAAAAAGACGAAGAGGAGAGAGATAGAGAAAATAATATACATGAACGTACTGTTAAACATAGGTATATACCTAGGTAGTTTAGATATTCTTGACATGTATTGTTGTTCTTTCTTGTTCTCTTTGTTTATGCGTTCATGAATAAAAAACTTTTAACATAATTTTTTATTAGCTTTTTTCTAACCTATAATATTTACTTATAAAAATACATATTCGTCTTTTTACTAGTAAAATATGAAATTATAATTATTTAGGGTAAAAAAAGATCATTACTTTTTTATCGTAGACAATTAAATATCACTGATATCAATGACGTATTCTTTGATGTTTCACATCTGTCAGGGGTCCCAAGATCCACACCTGGTTTTTTTATTTAGTTTTTTGCGTATATCTCCACTTCTGTTGCTCTTAGTGGTATGTTACGACCGTCAATCTCTTTGTTATTTAATTTCCTATAAAGTGAACGCTTTTTCAATCCATTATTTATTGGTAATAACACTATAATGTCAAGGCACTGAGAAAAAAAGTTTTTTGTACCGAAAAACTTTCAATCGACGTAGAAAAAAAAATATCATGTCAATTTTAATGTAACAGTAAGAATATATGTACAAAGTTGCAAAACGAAAAACTATTTGTAAAATAGTAAAATAATTATTAGTTTTGTGCTAATTAATTTTTTGAAGTGAAAGTTTCAAGTGTTATTATAAACTTCACGGTTGATTTATGGACATTTTGCTTTGCTAAAAAAATTATATTTAATTTTAATAATGATAACAAATAAAAACTGATTTTTAAAATTTTGAAGTTTTCTACACAAAAAAATTGGCATTTGTCTATAAAATGTTGAATAAATAAATGAAGTCAACTTCTGATTTGCAAAAAACTATTTTTTCCGTATTCCTGGAAAAATTTTTTAGGGGCTAAATCAATTCTCTCTTTGCTAGATAAAGTAAGATTCAAAAAACCATGTGTGGGTCTTGGGACTCCCGGCAGAAGTGAAACTTCCAACTCAAATATTATGAAACTTAGTAAGTATAACAAAAACTGAGAAAATTAGATCACAAAAAATTTTAATATGTCTTTAAGAATCCGATATTAAAAGAGTAAAAATTTTATCATTACGCATTCGAGCACACGCGAGCTCACGCGAGCATACATATACTTATGTTGCATGTGATTAGCGAATTCTAAGTACTATCATGTTTGCTTTGATAAATGTGTTAGTATATGTACGAATTGTTGGTCATGTAATGGAAAACGAAACAAAAATTTTGCCCATAACGCCCCGAAAAAAAGGTACTGTTGTCCAGTTACGTGGGACAAAAATTCCTTTTATTTAAAATTACTATTCGTGCATTTTCTATGACATCATATATATATAATCAATTATTGTTTAAATCATTGTACCTGACAAATTAAATTTTTTTTTCAATTTTGGCTACCATGAAAGTAAAATAACTCACTTCACGTATTTGATTGAGATTAAGAAAAATAATAAACACACGAGTATAGCTATTTTCTTGTTTTCAAAAGTAAGATTGTCGTATTATACATATTTTATACTTTATGAACGTTTTTTTGAGTATAAAAATGTATGTAATGACCGGGACATGCAATGCGTATATATGTATACGAAATACACACGTCTAATTTACCTTTTGTATGAGTACAGCTGTTGTTTTTCTCTTCATTTCTCTTTTCTCTTCATTTCTCTTTTCTCTTTACTTTTTTTTTTCTTTTTTTTTTTGTTTGATGGAGCGGGGAGGGGAAAATCTTCATAGACACCCCAGCTAATCCGGTGGTAGTGTCAGATTCACCCGGTGTGCCTACCGACTAAAAACTAACCTCCCCGCATGGGACAGGTCCGTGAAGACCACTCCCCTAGAAGACAAAAGGGCATAAGAGGAGAAAGAAGAAGTAAAATAACGGAGAATTTCGGAGGCCGACTCGCTCTCGAAGAGAGAGGAGGTGGCACTTACACATCTGGGCGAAGCTCGAATCTTGGCTTGAGCCGGAATAGAGTTAGAGAAGCTTAAATTTTGTGTTATTGTATGTGTGTGTGTGTAGATGTGTGAGTCCGCTGTGTATTTGGAAGCGTACTTGTGATTAGTGTAAGTGTTGTATAGGGTTGAGGCCGTAGAGGATACGGCGGATAGAAGGTCTTATAAGGTCGAAGCGACTGGGTTGAAGGTTCGCGAGTGCGGCGATGGTAGGGTTTGGGTGGTCCGTAATGGAGGCGCGGATTTTAGACGCAAGGACGGGGGCTGCTTGTATTGAAGGGACGATGTTAAACTCCTTGATAATCTGGGTATTCCTGATGTACCACGGAATGCCCAGGACCGACCTCAGAATCTTCATGAAAGGGCCCTGGATGCCCTGTAGTTGGTTTCTCTTTGCAGCGCCCCACGTTGGTATCGCGTAGGTGCTAATGCTCTTAATGATGGCGTTAAAGGTGCGCAGCTTGGTCTTCTGGGAGACGGCTTTGTTGTTAAAGAAGGGCTTTAGTTGCACGAAGGCTCTATATGCCTTTCCGTGGGTGCTGTTGATGTGCCGAACGTACGTGAGTCGACGGTCTAGCGTTATGCCAAGGTACTTGGCGGAGTAGCTCCAGTCAATTTCTACTCCGTTGACCTTTATCTTCTACAGTTTCTTCCTTGGATATTTCCAGGAGACGAGCATGGCTATAGTCTTTGCCTCGTTTACGACCAGTTTCCAAAGACTATACCTGTTATGGAGAGTGACGATGTGCTCGTTTAGAAAGGTGGTGCACCGAGAGTGTTGTTTTGACGTGCAGCTGACCGAGACGTCGTCTGCATAGACGTACCTGTTGATGTTTTCGCGCTGGGGCAGGTTGTGGCAAAATGTGTTGAAAAGGGTGGGTGAAAGTTTGGAGCCTTGGGGGACTCCGGAGGTTATTGGACGGGGGTCGGAGAGGGAGTCGCCTACTTTAACACGGATAAATCTGTCCGAGAGGTAAGATTTGACGGTGCCCATAAGGTATTGTGGAAAACCTAACTGTATAAGCTTGTACAGGAGGCCCTCGTGCCAAACTCTGTCGAAGGCCTACTGTACATCTAGAAAAGCTATCTCGGTGAAGTTTTTGTGGATGAGGCTATCGGAGAGGTCTTCGGTGACTTTCAGAAGCTGGTGAACTGCCGAATGTCTGGCTCTTAAACCGTACTGCACGTCTGGAAGGATGTTATTTTCCGTGGCGTGCTTGTTTAGGCGGGTGAGAATGACGCTTTCAGTGATTTTACTGGGCGATGAGAGTAGGCTAATGGGTCTGTGGCTCGCGGGATTGCTGAGGGGTTTTCCCGGCTTTGGAAGGCAGATGACTGTAGCTACCCACCACGCAATTGGGAAATAACGAAGGCGCATCACGGCGTTGGTGATGTTGCAAATCGCCGTGATGAATTTTTGAGGGAGGATTTTCAGGACGCTATTGGAGATACCTGCCAGGGGCTTTTCGAGTTCTTAGGGATCGGGTGATGCCTCTGATTTCGAAGGGTGTGCAGTGTTCGAAATCTGGATTGTCTAGGACCTGTTGCTGCACCGTGTGGGTGATCCTTGTGTGTTCCTGCGCTTGTTCTTCAGCGCTAAGGTTGGGGGAGCATCGAATCTGCAAAGATCTCTGCTTTGTCCGAATCTACCGAGTAGAGTTTG
Organism: Copidosoma floridanum; assembly: GCF_036245765.1. Taxonomy (NCBI): domain Eukaryota; kingdom Metazoa; phylum Arthropoda; class Insecta; order Hymenoptera; family Encyrtidae; genus Copidosoma; species Copidosoma floridanum. The sequence continues at coordinate 37,152,486 of NW_028321881.1, forward strand.
TTCCCTTGTTGAAGAGAGGAGGGGGAAGGCCGTTTGTTACGGAGTTTTTTAACGACCTTCCAAGCATTTCTTGGGTGGGACTCTGCCTTGGCTATGAATTTTTGAAATTCCTTGTTTCGGAATTCGAAGATTTTGGATTTGACTTTCCCTTCAAGGGAGTTAAGATGAACTTTAAGTTCGGGGGTTCTCCTTTTTTGCCAGAGTTTCTGGAATCTTTTCTTCTCCTTGATGAGACGCAGGAGGTCGTGAGGGAGTTTGAGTGTGTGTTGGGGAGCTGTGGTTGTTGAGGTGGCTTCGTGTGTGCATTTGTTGAGTTCTACAGTGAATTCGTCTACTGCTACGTCGAGTTCCGTTTGGGACCTGATGGGACGACATTTAAATGGGGAGGATTCGAGGTTATACGCAAGGTGGACCCAGTCTATGCGGCTGGTGGTGACGGGTATGGTGAGAAGGGATCTTGGGATCTCTAGGTAGACTGGGTTATGGTTGCAAGGGAGGTCTGGGGATGTTCGTGGTTCCGTAGGAATGGTCAAGTTTTTCGTCAGGAATATGTCTAAGATGTCTGGGTCTTGGTCTGGTGAGCTGGGGTAGTGAGTCGGTTCACTCGGAACCTCAATGTTGATGTTGAGGTTGCGTAAGTGTTTGAGGAAGGAACGACCCTTAGGATTTTCGTGTTTGCATCTCCACGATTTGTGCTTGGCGTTTAAATTACCAGCAACTATCGTAGGAATGTTGGAGTTAAACAGCGGGATTATGCATTGGAGGTTTGGATCATCCGTTGGAGGAGAATAGAGGGAGATGATCCTGATGGAAGTAGATGAGGTGGTGTGTACTGTGATGCCGACTGCTTCGCAGTTGGCAGCGTCCGTACTTATGACTCGATGGCGGATACCCTTGCATACAAGGATAGCCACTCCGCCATGGGATTTTTCGCGTCTGTCACGTCTGTGTACCATGTAGTTTGGTGTGTAGAGTGTTTTTATGTTGTCTAGGTGTGTTTCAGTGATGCATGCAATGTCGATGTCTTTTGTCTGGAGTATGTGTGTGAGTTCAGTTGTTTTGTGTGTGATGCTGTTCGCGTTTAAGTTGAGTAGCGTAAAGTCTCTGTCTAGCGTGCTGCTGTTCTGTTGCCCTCGAGACCGGACACTCTTTGGTCAAGGCGAGTCAGCAGGGTCATGATTGAGTGGAGGATTGTCTCGGTGGTCGGGGGTGTGTTGAGCAGAGGAGTTTGGGGAGGAGCTCCCGTTTGGTGTTGTTGAGAGGATGTCACATTCGCGTATGACATCTCCGGGCGAATGATGTTTGAGCCTTGGGCTGTTGTCCGAGGGGTGGCTCTCCCAAAAGGGGGGGGAGGTGGGGTAGTGCTTTTCTTTGGAGCATGAACTCCGTTTTGGGGGATTTTCGGACAACCCCGGTAGAAGGCGTTTTTCTCACCATGGCAGTTAGCACAGCGAGAAGTGACTTGGTCCTTGTCCTTTTTTGGACAGGTTGCGGTAGCGTGGTTTAAACTGCAAAAACCACAGACGAAGGCGGCGCGGCAGTCGGCTGCCGTGTGGTTGAACTTTTGGCAGCGACGGCATTGAGGTACATCACTCGATTTGCGCTTCTGTTCCACTCTGGCAGAAGTGCCCCCGAGTGACCTGAGGTTATAGATGTCGTTGGATTTGGCATCCAACGCATCCAGGTACACGGTTACCAGGGACCAGGTCCGTTCACCCTTGGTCATGCGATAGACCTGACGGGCGAATGGTACTTTTTCCTGGATCATCTCCAGGATTTCTGCTTCCTTGTAGCCGATGTTGACTCCACAGATGACAACTATCATTTCACGACCCTCATGAAGTTGATGGGTTGTAAACTTGACCTTTTTCTCGTCAAGGTTGTGGACGATTCGTCGAAAGCTGTCAACGTTCTCGGGGTACACGCGAGTGCCTTCAGAGGTCGTAATGGCGCGGCGGATAGGGATGTTTTCTGCTATGAGGGCTTTGTTAATCCTGGGCCATAATTCTTGGTCCAGGATTGTGATCGGTCGAGGTGCCTTCTTTTTGGGGGCACTGTTGGTTTCCTCCGAGTCATGTTGAGCTTGGTCCTCGAGGTGACCGTCGATCGCGTTTTTCCCTGCTTGGGTGGAGCTTGGTGGGGGTTGGGAGTCGCGAGACTCTTCAAACTTCATATCGGAGAGTTCGGAATTTGAAAGTGACACATTGGTCACTAGTTTTGTACGCCTTCTCTTTGCGGCGGGTTTCTTGACGGTCGAATTTGTGGAGACATTTTCCACTGGCCTAGGGCTGGGCATGGGAGGGGGCTGCTTTGTTCCTGAAGTGGAGGGATTTAGCAGGTTTAATGGGTCGCGGTTTGCGGGTGACGGAGAGATGAAATCCGGAACTTTTACCAGGGTGTTTTCCGCTGCGTGGGGAGACTTAGTATAAATAGCCGCGATATTGTTGTCCTTCTTCTCGTTGGATTGGACAAGTTTAGCAATTTGCTGGTTGGATTTTTCCAGCTGGATAGAGTACTCACTCGTAATCTTTTTCAGATACTCGTTCCGCTGCCGGAGTTTGGCGAGTTCGGCTGCGATTTTTGCCAGTGTATCGCCACGGGAAAGTGGGCTGCGTTCCCGCTGAGAGTTGTGTCGGTTGATGCGGAGGTCTCGGCTCTTCAGCTCGAGGGATCGCTGGTCCATTGGCCGGCTGACTGTCATGTCAGACACTGTGGGGAACTGTGCACTATTGTCACTTGCACTAGCACTGTTATTTGCACCATTTAGCCCAGACATCTCGGAAGATGATGAGTCTGTTTCTTCCAACAGCGCGTCGAAAGAGTTAGTCACACTGACTTGAAATTGTGGATTATCCACAGTGCTCATTTTTTGGCTGTGCCCTAGTGAAGGGCTAGCCAATTAGGAAACCCCTGAGGGCGGTGTGTACGTGGGTGTATAATTTAGTGGAAACACAGTCGCGCGGTGCGACTAAGTCGCGTTTATGGAAAGAGGAATAGGTAACCCTGAAAAGGGCCGTTTAGAGAGGACTCAAGTCTGAGTAAGAGCAATGCGTAACGGGCGTGCGCAGAAAGCGTGCGTTCGGTACGAGGGCTCGAGCAAGACTGTTCTCTATACTTATACACCTTAGCTTGAACTTAAGCGCCTTGAGCAAGCGAATCAGTTTAGTGTTAACTGTAGAAACGTACATACTAATATAGCTATAATACATGTATACATACATGAGTATAGTACCAGCGTGAGGGGAAGGGAGCAAGCGGCATACATGCAAGAGAAAAAGAGACGGAACGGTAGACAGTAGAGTGGCGCGCGCTGTGATAGAGTGAGACGGAGCGGGAGAAAGTGTATAAGAGAGAAAATTGAGGAGAGGGCTTGGGCCGCAGGGTGGGTGGCTACGTTTTTTCGTAACGCATTTTCCCTTACGTGGCTGTTCACGGCCCAACATAAGAAGTTTCACTTCAAAAATCCTAGGAGGGACTTCTACTTTAACGCACGCCTGTCTTCGTCACACAGTAACACACACTCATTCACTTTGTTCACAATCCCAAGGTACTCTACTCCACTGATCCTCTCTCCACTCTGCCCTACTCGCTTTTGCTCTCTACGCTCATGCTGTTTTTCTCTCTCTTTCTCTCATAGAGAGATGCGCCCTTCGATATTTAAATGATCGAGTCACAGTCCTTATTTAAGGAGGCTCTTTACAAACATTTACTTGATTGAAGTTAGCCCTATCTTGCCAACCATTCAGCGGCTTTTGTGTAAAAATGACATTGTTATTTTGATTGTTGTATCGATTTAACTTAACTAGTTATAATTGTATAATCTTATTAGCTTATAAAAGATTCTTATGCTTGCGTGGCTTTTACGTTCTGCTGTATTAAGAATTACTTATTGAATTTATACTTATATTTTTGTAATTATTTTTTTATTTAATTATTCGCCATGTATTTCTTTGCCATTCGGATCTTGAATCCTTGGCATAATAAAATCTATTATCTATCTATCTATCTATCTTTCAATAGAGTACGTCCGAATAGACGTGTGTACAAATTTCCTCTTGACAGCTTGCAAATTTCGCCTTCTCACACTATCGTTGATCTTCTTTTAGGTTTTTTTTTTTTTTAATTCACAGGCACATCCAGACTCCTGTTAGCTCTAATTTCTGAGAGCATCAAACGGCCGCTTTCTCACCATGGAGTCTGCTATTACTTACTACAACTAACGATGGCTATTCAAATCTTGTTACTATTAAGCAGACAATCTTTTTCAATTGTTGTAATGTTTTATTGTGGTAGGATCTGTCTTGCCTAAGTGCTTTCTGGACTGCCATATCCCCCTTTTTTGTAGAGCTTGAATTTTCACCAGCTGGAAATTATCACAAGGTACTGTCGTTAGCAAATGAGACTCTTATTACTGGCTGATAAGGTATTTATTTTTATTGAGTTCAATGTGAATTTGAGTTTCAACGTGTTGTGTGATAGTGCGGTTCTATTATTATTACATTATTTAATAACGTACAACAAGCGTTTTCTCAAGTCTTATTAAAATCGTAAGATAATAAGTTTTATTAAATTAATATATGCTATAATATAAATTTGTGCTATTATTTGTTAATTACGATTATCGGTGGACAATTGTCTTAGCTTGCGTATTTAATCAAATATTAGTATGTACGTATACGTGTAATTTTTTGTATCGGTCTTGTAATTATTTTTTCTGTTATTTTTATACAAATGCGCCGTAATGTCTGATTACGTCAGTATATATGTTTCATGCGTAGCTTTAACAAATTTTTCTCTTTAAATAGGACATTTGTTTGTTCCTAAGTCTGTAACTATATTATGCATAAATCTGTTGTTGTATGTCGCCGTTTTGATTCTTTCTCTGGGCTAAATAAACATGTACGTTGCTCTGCTTGCTTTAAGCCTTATTACTCCAGATGCGTGGATTTAATTGGGTTTACTAATTTCAAAAGAGATATTTTTAGTGTTACTCCTTGGTTATCGTGCGAGATTTAGATTTATATGTTAACTTTAACTTACCATAGAAGGCTCTGGATTATTTTTCTAAGATTTCTAAGCCCTTGCGTGAAGAATCTAACCGTAAGCTTTTACACTTCATTACTTTTTTCTATAACAATTAAGGTGTCTAGATTGCATATTCGATCGTCTCTTCCCAAAAAATTATATGATACCATAAATACTCAGAATTTCGAGCTGATCATGCTGCAAAACCTTCCTAAAACCTTAGAAGATTATAAAAATGATCATCATAATGATATGAAGGAGTTTCGTGAATCAATGACATTAGTAAATACCCATATTGACGAGCTCGAAGGTTTCGTTACATCGCCGATTGCTAAAGTCAATGAGGTGATCTCTTCATTGCGCGCATCGGTGAGGGCCAATGATGCCAGAGGTCTATGATCACACTCATAGTTGAAATAGTAATATAACTTATGTGACTGCATCAGTTATTTTAATGGATGAAGAAATAATAAAGTGTGTTTTTAATGCCGTTAGATGCTATAGTTTTTTTCCCACTAGTCACATCGCACCATCGTTGGGCTTCAAAAGTCTCAGCAGTGCCAGGAAATCAAAGGACTGCAAGCCACGATGTTGTGGAACGCTTGATTTTGGTGGATATTAAAGAGCAGGTCGTGCAATATGCTAGTCAGCTTACAAAAGTAAATTCGAATGCATTGTGTGGCATAGGTGGTAATATAACCATCTAGCTTCGGTCCTTACATCCCTCATTAGTTTATAATCTGTGGCGTTAAGCCATTAAAAATTATAAGATAATAAATTACGCGCTTCCAAATTTTATAAATCTTGATAATGATGCAATTTTAATGCTTCCTGGATATAAGTTCCTAAGACTAAATTGTAGGTGTAAGGAAGGCGGAGGTGTAGAAGTATATTAAAGGGAAATTTTCTAGTAAAAATTTTAGGACTCTCAGATCCAATTTTTAATAATACACCCAAGTTTTTGATCATTAAAATTACGTTGGTTACACAGATTATTTCATTCACAGTTCTTTCTCGGCGTTCCTACTCGGTTTTTCCCCATGCCTTCTTCCCGATATCGTCTACTTTCCTGCCCAAATACAATAATGTTGTCCTTACTGAAAACTGTAATGTGAATATGTAAACTATAGATCCAGCATCTCATTTTTTAAGTGGCTGCATTGACTTATATTGATTAATTTTAGTACCATCTGGACTAACTCATCATATCGTTTATCGTAAACGGTTATCGCACATACGGCTAGATTTATTTATAGGCCGCAATCTTCCAGCTGTACGTTTTTTAAAGCAGTCCAATACACCATTTATCACGGGTCACGATCTAATTGAAATGACACTCAAACTTGAAAGACCACCTTCAGCCACCAATAGTTTTAGATCACGCAATTTGAAGGCTGTATAGGTGAAGATCCTCAATTAATACATAGCACGAGCCTTACCGTTACATATCCATTTATCGCAGGATCCTTATTCTCTTGCGATTGGCCTCACTGAGTCGATTATTTCGGTTTTTGACGCGACTGCACCCTTTCGCAAAATCACGATTATGACATCTTATTAACCTTTCCTGAAATATGTTGCGTGGTGAAACGGCATGATAAAGCCTACAAACGTGTTGTCGTCTCGGACTTTTAAGTTAACTTTAAAACTTGCTTGATACCTTGAAAAAACGATTTCTTGCAGACAAAATTAAATCTGCTCTGGATTCTAAAACCAAATGGTCCGAAATCCGAATATTTGAGCTTTGAGACTCAAGACTGCAATCGCCACGGAGTCGTTTCTCCCTCAATTATCTTAATGTTAACTTTGCAAGCGTTGAAATTCTGGGGCCCTCGTTAAATTGTAGGACCTTTTGGAGGTTTGGGTTGATCTTCTAAATCACAGTTGATCGATATTTAGATTTTTGCCTGTCTCGTAGTAAGATATTAGACTTACATTTCGGCGTAGTGACTCTAATCTCTAATGGTGCGGATGGTGTTTCCGCTGCAATGCCGAGCAATGTGAGCCCTGGTCCGCTTACTACATTAGTAAATGCCTCGTTTAGGGATGGTATTTTTCCGGTAATATGAAAAAGTACCTTGATTACCCAGCTCTCAAAAGCGAGGGCCCTCACTATCATGTCTGTCATTATACCAATTTCTGAGGTGTCTGAGTTGTCTAAGGTCCTTGAAAGACTAGCACATGTTCAGATTTCTGATTATCTGGAGAGTCAGGGTGTCCTTGCCCTTAATCAGGCAGAGTTCCATTAGGGCCCTATCACTTAGGCGGCGATGTTTAATGTCCTTGATGACGTGCGATCAGCTATCAATACCAGCAAATTAACAAAGCTTGTCCTACTTGATTTCTTAAAGGATTTTGACTGAATTTCTCATAAACTTCTTCTTAAAAAACTGCGGATGTTTTATTTTGATGACTCCGCCATTAACTGGTTTTATAGCTATATTGTATGGTGGGAGCAAGCCGTTTTCCGAGATGGAACTGCAGGATCCAAATGACTTTCACTATTAATTGGGGTGTCACAAAGCAGTATACTTGGCAAACTGCTCTCTCTCATTTTTATAAATGACTTTCCTGGTTCTTCGTTTCTCTAAACACTTGATATATACTGATGACCATATGTAGATTGTTCTCTTGGTGATTTGCACAGAGGAATAGAAAAGGCAACTCACGATTCACAGGCTGCGTCGGTTGGTTCTGACGACCTTCTACTCCCATTTATCAAGCAGTGCTAACCTGCGATCTCTAAAGTCTTAGTTAATATTTTTAATTTCTTCTTACGGCACGGTGTTTTTCCTGAGGCTTGAAAGAGAGCAATTGTGATACCGATGCCCAAAAAATAATTGGCCACTTCCTTTGACTGCTATCGACCTATCAGCGTACTATGTGCTTTTTGCAAGCTACTAGAGACCGTTGTTTATAAGCAAATGATGGAGTTCATTGATGATGTTTATCTTTTGAACCATCGACAGTCTGGGTTCAGAAGGTATCTCGAGCTTTTAACCTAGTCAATGTCCTGATACTATCCAAAAAACTCCGTGCATTTGAATTTTCTGATGTTTGCGGGTGAATATCGTCATACCTATCCGGTTGTTCTCAGGCTGTTAGAGATCTAAAGGGCCGGCTATCTTGGCCACTACGTAGGACGAGTGGTATTCTGAAGGGTAGTGTCCTCGGCCCCTTGTTGTTCTTATTGTTTTCCAACAATCTTTGCAGTATATGTACGGACGTTAGCGTGCACCAGTACGCTGACAACTTTTGCATATATGCCTCTGGTAGTATCCTAGAAGTTGGATAGATTGTAGATTGTGTTAATGGTCTAAGTGTCGTTTTGTCCTGTCAGGTTCTTATCAGAGCTTACTCTTTTAGGTGTTACGCTTAATGAAGAATTGACGCTAGACTACTGCTTGTTAAATCACTCGTCTTCCTTCATCTAGCGTATTGTGCCCCTGTCGTCGTGGGCCTCACTTTGAAAATGAAAACAAAGCTTGAACATACTCACTACCTATTTCTCTCTCTCTCTCTCTTTCTCTCTCGGGAATAGAGCTTAAGATGACTCGCTGCATGAATGCTGCTCTTCGCTTTATTGATGATATTCGAAAATTTGAGCATATCACGCCAGTTTACAAAAAATACGGTAGTATGTCATATTCTAACAAAAAAATGTTATGTTGTGCCTTTTGCAAAGAATTCTTACGTCACAAAAGCTTACTTATATTGCCGAACTATTAACCTTCAAATCTGTCTCACCAACCATCTACAAATATTAATACATAATTCTAATTAAATCCTTCATTGTTAACGTAAAGACAAAAGTCGTAATTGCTTTGTTTGAAATTTAATTTTTTTTTAACTCATCAAATGTTTCATACAATACTCTAGGACATTTTAAAATCTATACAACGCTCGATTTTATTAACAGACTTTGTTTCCGTAAGTTTAACATTCTTTGGGTTGATTTTTATATATTTCAGATTTAATTTTTAGGCACGACTGATACTCAGTAGTGCCTTATATTTTTGCCAGAGCAAAAAGGGTAAGTACCTTTAAAACTATTTGTTTTTGTGTAAAAAAAGTTTTGGTATGAAAAAAAATTGCGATCGCGGACCTCAGCGCCAGGGGTGTATGTATGTGTGGGCGTATTCAAGTTTTTTGATGATCTCATGCAGTTTTTGTTGGATTGGGCTAAGATTTGATAAATAATTTCGTCTTTTAAGTCTTACGTGATGGTTTGAAACCCACAAGTTTTCTCTTTTAGAAAAAAATGGTAGCCGTTTTAAGATGGTACTTTCAGTGAAAAAAAATAGTTTTTTGGCTATAACTTTATAACGTGATATTTTTGAGGTTTGCTGTGAAAAACAAGATTGTAGATATACTTGAAATACAACTTTTTCATATTTAAAATTTACCCAAAACCCAAACGCTCTGTGAGCCAAAAAGTGCTCAAAAATCTCAAAAACGTAGTTTTCCCTTATCTAACTTATTTGTTTTGTTGTTTAAATAATGATGTTAAACGTAAAAGTTGTAGATCTTATTTAAATACAACTGTTTTGTGTAAAACATTTTTACCTAGGATGTAACACACACATTCTATGAGCCGAAAAGTGCTTGTAAAATGAATAAAAGTCGTTTTCCCCTATACAACTTTTTTGTTTTGCACTTGAGATAGTAAGTTAAACGTGATAGTTAAAAATCTTGTCGAAATATAACTTTTTTGTATTAAACATATTTAGTTATAATATTAAATTTAGGCTCTAAATCGCAAAAATGCCAAAAAATTGTAAATTTATCGTTTTCCCCTATCTAACTTACTCGTTTTTTTATTTACATTTCAAATGACAAAGTTAACGTAAAACTTATAGATCTTGAAAAAATGTAACATTTTTTTAACGAAAATTTATGTCTGTAAGATAAAATTAAAGCCATAAATCACAAAAAACGAAATAATACTAGCTTGTTCAGAATACATACGTTTGACACTCAATGAAAAGTTAAGGGCGATAACCATTGTGTTCTATGGCTTTCTTTTTTTTTTCATCTCATGGAAATGTGAACATTTTTTTACCAACCCTACACCGAATAGTACCAATTTTTCACACAGTACGGTAGTAACAGAAATATATTCCCTCGTATCAGTTGTACCTCAAATGCAAAAACGCAGTTTTTGCATAAATTTAGCCACTTGTTTTTATATACAAACGCTGTTTTAACACGCATTTACTGAAAACCTCTTACTACTAATCTTGCTACAGTTTTTATAACTTCTGGCTAGTATCATACATTTGTTTGTGCCTCTCTTATTAAGCATCAACCCATATCCGTAGCTGACCTATCACACTTTTCTGTAATACTGGTTATTTCATGTAGATATGGTGCACATGACAATAATGAATTTCCTTTAAACTTAATGAAATTATCCATGCCTTTGTTAAAATATTTTTTTCCATTACCGTCATTTAATTTTTTAATTATTTTACCAAATCGATTTACAACCAAATTGACATAGTCATTAAAACAATCAATAGTTTCTGATTTTTATCTTATACAATAAGTTTTTGCACATTTGCTATATTCATCAATAAAAGTTAAAAAACATTTTTCTCCTTTGTAACCAATTGTATTGTGTGTTCCATTTAAATCAGTGTGTATAACTTCTAAAATTTCTTTCACGTTTTTTCTTCGATTTTCAAATTGTTTATTTGCCATTTTGCTTTTAATATAATTCACACTCTTCTTTTCAATGTTTTTTAGTTTATCTGGCATATTATCGATCATTTTATTTTTCACTAATTTATCTCAATATTGAAAATTTACATGTCTGAATAGTTAGTGCCATTTGTTTTGTTAATATTTTATTATTTATATTGTTTTTATTTCTCTAAATATTGTTGACATATTTTTTGACATCTCTATTTGAAAAACTTTTCGTATAATACAAGCCGTTTTCTACTTTAGCTGTAGTCATTAGTTCGTTCTTTGACTTACAATATATTTTTGCAAAATTTTCTATTACTACAATTTTACTAAATTTAGCTATTTTTAATACACTGAGTATATTTCTTTTGAAGCCTTTAAAAATTAACATTGTTTAACTCTACTCTCAACTTATGCACAGAGATCTTCTAAAGTACTTTAACAGCAGTGATCAGCGTGTACAGCAATTCATCCTGAGTCGAATAGCATAAAAAAAAATTTTCGGACGATTGGATTTTTAAATAAGATCCATTTCAAGATTGTTCGTTTTAGGCCTATTTAGAATGCTTTTCCAGTAGCCCGGGCTGGCATAGAGCATGTTGTTGATCGATAAATAACTGCATAGCAATGAGTTGTACATTGTTAAGCTATGTAAAAATATGTTTGACAGCGGCTGGGAGGTGGTGCTCATACAATTAAGAATGAGTTGAGAAAGTCAAAAAGCGAGCGGTATTTATTAATTGACAAGCAGCTAATGCTAATAAAGATGATCGTTTTTTGGAGTAACCCTGGCTAAATAATTTTATTGGTTTCGTTTATGTCACTATTGGGAATTTGCCTGTACCACGTGACCATACTATGTTTATGTGTCCACTAAAAGAAAAATACTACAAGTCTTGTAAGAGAAATTAAGTTTTAATTTATTTTCGTGATGGAAAATATGTTGAACGCAAACAGTTATTGGAGTACATATTGTTGACACTTTGAGAGTTAGGTTGCTATTTATTTCATGTGTTGAAATAGTTGATTAGGGCTGAAAACAGCGTTTTAAAGATGCGGAGTACAGTTGACCCTACCCATCGATCTGTTTGTTTACCTTTAAAAGGCCTGAGAGCAGCAGCAGCAGCAGAAAAATGTAGGCTTAGTTGTACTCCGTAATGTCAAACCACTATTTCTGGCCCTGATAAATTATTTTATCATACGAAAAAAATATTAACCTAACTTTTATAGTTTTAAAAATATGTACCTTAATAATTTTTTGTGTTCAACATCTTTTCCATCGAGAAAAAAATTATAACTCAATTTCTCCCATAAGGCATATAGTACCTGAACAGAAACAAAAGTCGGTTGCCTCTCTAGTTCATGAGGCCCTACTTAGGCAACCTACTGAGGGCACACGTAGGTACGTCAGGGGGCGTGCGTGAGGTACTCATTTGGCAGCCTACGTAACCGATCTTTATCTTACCTCTCGAACGGTATATAGAGTTGTATCAGCTACAGTTGCAGTGTAAACTGTAGCGTAAAATTATACATAGGTAAACAAGTTACAAGTGTTTTCCATCGAGTCCTATTTAAATAATGAGTATTTTCGTACATATGTGACTGAAAAAATCAATCGACATTAAATTTGTTGTCAACTAAACAAAGTTTCTCTAAATACTGAATTAGAAATAATAATTGTTGCTTCAAAAAATTTCAATAAAAACTATTTAAAAAGTGTACTAAGATTCTAAAATTTAACATCCAACAGCTTGTACACTGTAATTTAGATGTCCACCATCAAATCAAGTTCATCTGTTATTTGATTAAGTCAATATATTTTTGTATGAAAGAAAAGTAAACTGCAGCGTGAGCACTTGTATTTATTACTTGGTTATTATTCAATAGTTCCTCAGAATTAACTCACGAATCACATGTTTGTAAATAATATTTATTTATTGATCAGCCTATTGGCCCAGAAAAAAGACTTGGTTTACAAAGAAAATAAATAACTTATCCGATCCCACACAATCCATCCACATCTTACAATTAAATACTCACATGTCCCAGATAAAATCATACAAACATACCTCACATACCCAGCTCTGTGGCTAATTTTCCTCGCAATCCTCGCTAACAAAATCATACCGTCCGCTCTCCTTTTTTACATTCCTTCTCATACCTTATGAACAGTTTAATTACCTCATTTATTCCGAGCTCGCTAGTAACATATTTATTGATCATTCTTTTTATTTCCGCTCTGTTTTCAAACCAATTCGTACACACCTCACACCTATTTATAATATGATACAATGTACCTGAGTCTCTTTTGCATAGCATACATAACCTGTCTTCCGCTTTTAACCAATATTTATTCCTCGCATCAAAATTACCACATCTTATTTTCGCAATTATGCTAATCTCACTTTCTTTTCTACATCTAGTCAGGTACTTCGGTACTTCTTTGGGTATGATACTCGCGTATCTAGTATTATATCTAGATTCCCTAATTTTACTATCCAATACCTGCCTTTCTATATCTTTCATCCTTTGACTGATTTCCGCAATAATATCCCTATCAGAGTTTAATCCTTGGTTAACAATCATTGTGCTTAGACCTACGTAGTTACAAAATTTTTTTCTTTCCGCACTATATAAATCACACTCATTCCATTCCTCTTTCTCACTTCTACACACCTTCAATAACCTATTCTCCTCTAGACTTTGTATTTTCCGTTCAAATTTTAACGCTCTCACCCGCCACGCAACACATAGTTTATCTATGCCGGTTTCCCTATAGACTATGTATCTCGGTGTACAAAAATCCAGCCTCAATATCCATCTAAAATAATCCAGCTGTATTTTTTCCAATTCCTTTTTTTCCTCAAAACCCCAGATCTCCGCCCCATATGACATAACACTTCTAACCAGATAATTAAACAACATCTTCCTTCTCCTGAAATCATTTTTACACCTTCTTTCCCCCAGCCCCCACACTCTTTTCGCCGCAATAATCCCCTTTTTTTTAAGCTCCTCTATATGATCTTTAAAATTTGCTTCCCTATTAAAGATAAAACCTAAATATTTAACGGATTTAACCTCCTCCATCTCCTCTCCCTTGTACAGCCATTTTTCTTTCCCACTGTTCCTGCCCTTATTAAACACTAGAATTTTTGTCTTTACTACGCTTAGAATCAGATCTCTGCCTTCCAAAAACCTCTTTAATACCCCCAACATATCTAACATTGCCTCCCTGTTTAATGCTAGTAGGACTAGATCGTCCGCATAAGCTAACGACCAAACCCTTATTCCTCCAATAACTACCCCACCTACATTCCTATTTTTATATTCTTTTTCTAAAGCAGCTATATAAATGCAAAACAGGATCGGGCTCAGCACGCATCCCTGCCTCACACCTTTCGAACTCTAAAATTTGTCGGAGTACGTATTGTTCACTTTTACCGTAACCATCGTTTCTTCATATAGTTCTTTCACTCTTTCAATTAAACCTTTGCTTATACCTTCCTCCTTCATCACCTCCCATAGCCTCTCTCTATTAACCGTATCAAAAGCCGCAGTTAGATCCACGAAGCTTGCAAAAACTTTTTCTTTCTTAGACCTTGCCGTTTGAACCACATGATTCAGGATATAAATGTTATCCATAGTAGACCTCCCCTTACGAAATCCGGCCTGCCCTTCCGGGAAAATTCCTTTCGCCTCCACCTCCCTCACCAGTCTACACCTCAATACTTCTGTGTACACCTTATATGAGGTCGGCAGCAAGGAGATCCCCCTATAATTTTTTTCCTCGTTGACGTCACCTTTCTTGTAAAGCGGGACCACTACCGCCAACTTCCAATCTTTGGGCAAACCTTCTCCCGCCCATATCTTCTTTAACATAAACATCAATCTTTTGGATAATTTTGGTCCACCGTGTTTCCAGACTTCATTCGAAATATCATCGCAACCAGCTGCCTTCCTTTTTTTTAACGAATTAATCGCCATTATTACCTCCTCCTCCATTAGACTTTCAGTATCCTCTGCCTCCAATTTCCTTCTTGCTCCCACCATTCTCTAACAGCTTCCCTCAATGAGAACTCTAAAATATTCCTTCCATGCATCCATTGAAATGTCATTCTCAACAAAATTTTTCTTTTTACCAGCGCCTAAGAACTTCCACACATCTTTTTCGTGCTTGATGCTCCTTAGCTGTGCTGCTTCCATCTCCTTAAGGTTGGCTGCCTTATCTTCACACATCTTCCTCCATTCCCTTCTCTCTTTCAAATATACTACTTTTCCTACCAGATTTTTTCTCCATTTATAATACGCCTTCTTCACTTTTCTTTTCCTCTTCCTACATGCACTATCCCACCACTTTCTTTCTCCTAACCTCCATACCTTGTACTTGTTCTCCTTTTTTATAACAGATCTGTCTACTATACTCTTGATTCCATCCCAAATTTTCTGTACGGAATCCTTCTCCGTTACTATGCATTCTTCGCACAAATCTTCTGCCGCCTGCTGAAATTTCGCTGTATCTTCTTCCGACCATGAACAAAACATTTTTTTCATTTGCGCTCCGCACTCCCGCTCCGCTCTACTTTCAGCATCGTGTACTTCGAGGCAGAGGGGCAAGTGATCCGTATCCACCCTTCCCTTTATATAAAATTTATTAACCCAGTCCAAAGCAAAACAATTAACTAGCACGTAATCAATTACTGTACTTCCTCTCGGCCCTATGTATGTAAACTCACCTTCCTCATCCCCCTCATGCCACCCGTTTAAAGTATAAAACCCTTTATTTTTCACTACCTCTATCAAATGCCTACCTTCATTTCCAATCCCTGCATCTTTGCTTTTCCTTCCTTTAAGTTCACCCGACTCCCCTTCCACGAAACTACCTAGCCCTCCCGTTCTGATGTTAAAATCCCCCCCAATAATTACCTTCTCCCCCTCAACAAATTCAAAAGCCTTTAAAAATTCGACCACCTCCTTTAGATTACCGGAATTGTACACCGACCATACATTTACAACCTTATTATTATTTATAAAACTACTTATCACAATATTTTTTTCAACTGTTACATTCAAACCATTTCCATTTTTTAACCAATTTTTTCTAATACCTAACAAAAATCCGCCTTTCGCTCTACCCTTTTTATTTTCTCTTACCGCATCTATAGATTTCCAAATGAAGTTTTTTGACAGTTTTCTTTCTAAATTTAACCAACTTTTATTTTCTAACCATGTTTCGCATAAGCTTATAAAATCATATTTTTCAACGAAGTTCCAAAAATCTCTATCTTTATTTAAAATTCCCGCGCAGTTCCAAAAAATGAAATTCCTAGAACTTTTACAATTATTATAACCTATTACGTTCTTACATGCATTACCTTTCCTCTTTCGCACAGCGTCCAACACACTTTTTCCGGGCCCTACCGAAAAATCTCTTCCATACTCTCGGTAAACTCCGGTTGCGTCAAGTTACTTTTCTTCTTCTGCTGTCGCACTGCACCATCTTCCCCTTCCACATTCCCCCTTGACTTCTGCTCACCGCTTTTATCGCCGTTACCGTTACTCGCACGTTCTATTCTCACGCATACTTTCTCTGCTGCTTCTTCACCTAACCACTTAAACCATTTGTCATTTAACCAAAAACCACCCATGCTACTTTTTATTTGATAACCTACCTCCTTTTTACTCTTCACCCACTTCCCCAGCAACTCCTGCCTCTTTCTCTCTTCATAGCTTAAATCATTCTCTATGTAAAATTTCGAGCCCCTTAGCTTATGCTTATTTTGCCACACTAGATCCCTATCCTCCTTCTTGCTAAACCTCACTACGAACACACTTCCTCTCTTTCTCACATGCTCTACATTCACATCGACATACAATTTTTCTTTTAAAAATACATTCATCCCAACTCGCCACTCACCGTGCAGAGACAAGCCTCTAAAGACTAAGTTTGCTTGTCTTGACATCTCATCCTGCCATTTGACTAATCTTTTCATCGCGCTTACTTCAAAATCTGAGAAACAGCTCCTACCGGCCAGCGATTTCCCATCGTTAGATATCGACCCTCCCGATTGTCCCGAAGCAACACTACTACTCGTTTTACTGCCTTCCCTCTCCTCCGCCCTCAATGCCTCCTCGATGCTATCTGCTTTATCGACCATTTTCTCAAAATTATCCATCGTAGCTTTGACTTTAGCCCTGAAATCCTGCCACCCAATCTCCAATTTCTCGACTCTTTCAGACAAATCAACTTCTATCGCCTTAATTTCAACTTTGTTTTTCTCACACACAACATTTTCCTGCCTTATCTTTTTCAGCTCTACCTCCATTCTTTCTATCATACTATCTCTCACTTTGTTAAACGCCTCCCGTTCTTTATTCAAACAATCTTTTAATTCACACACCTCCTCCCTCAACAATTCACAGCCCCCGCATTCCAACACTTTCTATCTCTTGTCGAATCTCACCGTTCTCGCAAAGCTATCCGTTATAGCTGGCTGCCTGTTCGTAGTCACGCTTGCTTTGTTTCGCTTCGTTTCCCCTATACCTTTCACCACCGCCTTCCCCCCCGTACACACCTCCACCGCCACATTTCTCTCTTTCGCACTGACCTCGCTTTTCTCACACTTCTTCTTAATGTCCATCGTCTTCTTATCAACTTTCTCACCGCTCTTCCCTGACATATTGTCTTCCGTATAGAAGAAAAACCTTTCCTATACTTCGTCTAAAACGCACACAAGCAGGCCGCGTCTTGCCGCGCCGCACGCCCTAACCTATAAAACACACACCTTCACCTTTTCGCTTAAAAATAACCGAGACGCACAGTTTCCACAAAAACTACCTGCATGATCCGATCTATTCTTATAACTCACTCAAAATCACACAGTTAACAATAATAAAGAATGCTTAAAACACACGATACAGATCGATTGCCACAGAGCTTCTCTCAGACGCAACCACTCACTCGCGCGGCCAATAACCAAGTCCGAATCACATGTTTGTATTGTAAACTTGATATCAATTGTGAATGAGAGATATTTTTAAGGTTACATTTATATCTTTATTTATATGAAAATTTTATTTATCTTAGAGTTATACTTTTGTAACTACACGTGATCAACAATGCCGTAATGAAAAATTTTCATGAAGAAATTAAATATGATTCGTTTGAAATGAAGCAAGATTTTTGTTCAATTATAACACAATGTGTATTCTCATATGTACATATCTATATTTGTTGATTGAAAGGTGGTTATGTTACGTCAATGGAGGCAGCCTACTTAGGGCCTACCAAATGCCACCTAACGCTGCCAACGTAGGACCTCAGCTGGCAAGAGAGGCAGCCTAAGTAGGCCATACTGATCGCCTACTTACAATTTCTGTTCGGGTAGTTCTCCTCTAGTAGTCATATATACGTGGCATGGTCACGTGACACATGCATGTTTCTAATAAGAATAAAGTAAGCGTTATGATTAAAAGATGGAAAGTTACTTTCTGTTACTTGGTTTTAATGATACTGTTAGAATATGAGTGAATTTCTATTACATATATAACTAGTGACATCTATTATACGGCATAAACACTATGAGTGCAAGATGATATGTGTACTTAGTACAGTGATACAGTTAAAAGACAGAATATGCCCGTTGCAGCGCACGCACGATCTCGTAAAGTCTCCCGGTAGTATGAGAGGAGATCTTGTAATCTTGATTAATCTTTATTTTTGTTGTTAAACATATGAATTCAAGTGTTAACAAGTGTAATATTATTGAGCCACTACCTCCAAGTACATTTATTTAACATGGTAGCCGAGTCCATGGTTAGTATTGCTCTGTTTTTTATTTGTACGTGTTGCTTCGGCGGCTCGTGATAATCAACAACTACGGGTACAAGTGAAAGTATCGATTCAACACTTATGAAATTGAATGGTAGTTAAGAAAAAGTTTCATGATAATAAAAAAAAAGTATTTACAATATAGAAAATTCTCGAAGATTCGAACAAAGAAGGAGAAGAAGAAGCCAAAATGGCGGATGAAGTAAAAATTTTGGACAGAAAAGATTTTGAGTGTTAGTAAAAGAGAATTACGATAATTCTGAGATTGAAGAAATGTGATGTAGAAGTAAAGACAGCCATGACAAGAGCTGATAAAAAAGAAGAGTCGATCGAAAAGGACTTAAAGGCGATCAGTATAATATATAGTAGAATTTCATTATATATTGCATAGATCAGTTACAGTTTGTGAAGGACAAAGAAATGGCGTACGAAATAATAAAGAAATTTGATGAAATGTACATGAAAGAATCTTGTAAATTTGTGTAAGAAACAAGTTGAAAGAATTGAAATAAAAGACTTTGAAAATTATAGTGCATTTTTTACTGAGTTTGAAGTATCAATTAATGAATTGAAAAGTGCTGATGTAAATGTAGCTGAAAAAAATTAATTAAGCTACATGATAAAAATGCTTCCAAGTTCATCAAGATATATTAGTGACTTAATCGATAACTCAAAAGAATCTAATTAAACAGTTCAATACGTGAAAAGTAAATTAAAAATATTTGAATTAAAAGAAAAGAGAGATGGAAGCAATAACAGTTCAAGTGCATTTAAAACTGAAAAAAAAGATGAAGCATATTTCAAGTGTGGAACATATGGACACTTCAAGGCACAATATACGAGAACGAGACAAAGTGACGATTCATGGGGGCAAGGTGATGCGCAGCAGCAACGAGACAGGCGCCAACAAAACCAGCAATGGCAACAGTGAGGCCACATAGGCGACGGCCAAGGCCAAAGTCATGGAATTGGTAGAAGCTCTAGTGAACATCGTTGAGGAGGCGTTCAGCAGCAAAATAATCAGGGGCATCAAAATGGAGACAGTAATGTGAGTAGTTTCAATGTGGAATTCTAGGAAATACTCAATGAGTCACGTGTTGAAGTAAACAGCTGTGCGAGTAAGGTTGAATGGTTACGTTGAACTCGATAGTAGTTGCTCAGATCATCTTATAAATGATGATCGATATTTTTATGATTCTGGTGATTTAAGAGCCTATAAATGTAAAAGAAGGAGACGAAAGGTCTTTAAAAGCAACAAAAGTTGGTTATGTTAGGTACAACTTTAATTTTTCTGGTCACAGTAAAACAAGTATAATGAAAAATGTTTTTTTGGTTAAGATATGGTTAGGAATATAATAAGTAACGGTAAAGTAACAAAATAAAATAAAATTGTATATGTCAAAAATTTTTAATCAAATTGAAAATTTAATTGCGTTGGCTATTAAAAATAATGATATGTATCATATGATATAACCAGTGAAATTATGTATAAAGAGTCAAATTCAATGACAAAGAATAAGTTAACAGAAAAAAAGCATAGAACACTATGTTATATAGATTTCAATTATTTGAAAACAATGTATGATAAACGAACACTTAATGGTTTATCCAGGAAATTAGAAACTGATGATTAGAAATGTGGAATTCGTTTGAGAAATAAAATGCATAATTTGCCATTCCATAATGAAAGGTCCAGGGCCAATGAAATTTTAGAAATAATACATACCGATTAAAAGGGACCTCATAGTATTATTGGTTTGATGGCAAAAAATATTTTTTAAGTTTTATCGATGATAATAGTAAAGTAGCTAGAACTTATTGTATTCAATCAAAAGATTAAGTATATAATTGTTTTGTTGACTACGTAAATTTGATTGAAAGTAACATAGGAAGCAAAAATAAATATAAAAAATAATATATGTAATTTTAAAAATGAGAGAGGTATTTCTATTGAAGCGTGTCTACCTTATATGCATGAATTAAATGGAACGGCAGAAAAGTAAAACAGGGATATTATGGATTCGTTTAGATGTTTATTAAAACAAGCAGGGGTTCATGATCGATTTTGGCCAGAAATAGTTAAAACTGGAGCTTGTTTAAAAAATAGAATTATCACTAATACTGTTGAAAAGAATAACGCACCCTTTAAAATTATGTTTGGGGAGAAGCCTAGTATAAAAAGTTTAACAATTTATGGTAGAGTTTTTGTTAGAACACCCGAACAAAAGAGAAATTCAAAATGGAAAAAAAAAGAAGATTTAGGAATTTTGTTAGGTTATGAAAATGTTGGTTATAGAGTTCTGATAAATAATATTATTATTGTAATATTATTTTATAAATATTATTTATGTAAATTATACAAATGCTGAGACTCCTTTCTTTATAATGATGCAATGAATAGTAATAAGTCTGAAAAGCGTAAAACATCAATGGATAAAGAAATGTATTGTTTAAACAAAAATAAGACTGGGATTTCTGTAAATAAACCAAAGGATAACAAAGCTTTAGTTTTTAAATTGTTTTATATCTAAAAATATAATGATATTTTTAAGACTAGATTAGTTGTTAGAGGTTATTAACATGTTTTGATCGATGGTATTTATTCATCAGTTGCAAACTTTCAAAAATTTACTTTTTTATTGTTGTCAAAATAATCTAATTATTGAACAGATAGATGTTGAAATAGCATATTTAAATGGAAAGGTAAGATCTAAGGTATATGTAAAATAGCTACAAGGCTATAATGATATCTCTAATAAGATATTAAAATTAGATAAAGCGTTGTATGATTTAAGAGAAAGCCCAAGAACTTAATATAAATGTTTATTTATGTATATTTAATTCTTTTTGTGGATGACTCATAAATTAGTTGTAAAAATAAAGAAAAGTTGAACTTTAAAAAAAAAGTTATTACTAAAAAGATTTAATATGAACGATTTGGGAGAAATAAAAACTTATTTAGGTATTATCATTAACTATGACGATGAAAATGTAAAAATAACTCTTGATCAGAAAAACTGTATTGAAACACTAGCAAAGAAATATGAAATTATAAATTCTAAACTGTATGTAACTCCATGAAACAAAATTTTAAACCGGAAGATGCGCAATCAGCATGTGATGAAATTAAGTACAGAAATTTAAATAGAGCTCTTTAATACATCAGTTCAGAAACTAGACGCGATATTAATTATAGTACTAATCATTTAGGCATATTTCAAAATTGTTATGATATTACTCATTATAAATATGCTTTAAGAATTTTAAGAGATTTGTACTCAACAAAAGATTTTAAATTAATTTTTCAAAGGAGACTGATAATATTATAGATTTTTATACTGATGCTGATTGGGCAGGAGATATTATTGACAGAAAATCAACGACAGGTTATGTTATATAAATGTATACAAATGTAATTTATTGGAAATCTAAGAAGCAAAATAGTGTCACGAAATTTTTGACATCAGCTGAGTTTGTAGCGTTGTCTAAGAGTGTAAGTGAATTGAAAATTGTAAAAGATTTGTTAGTTAATTTTAATATTCAAGTTAATGATCTAATTATTATGTATAAAGATGATTCTGGTGCAATGAGTGTTAGGTAGATTTGGGAATTTCACTAAAAAATCGAAATACATTGAAAATCATTATCACTTTGTTACCGAAAGTTATGCTCAACACGAAATTGATATTGTAAAAGTTGATTAAGAAGAAAATACAGCAGGTATTTTTACTAAAGCTTTTGGCAGAAATAAGTTTAAAAGATTTGGCAACATATTAAATGTTAAGTAGTTTAAGATATCTCAGTTGAGATTGTAATGTACATTTGAGGAGGCGTGTAAGAATATGAATAAATTTATATTAGATAGATTGCTAGTGACATTGCATAAACACTATGAGTGCAATATGATATGTATATGTACTTTGTACAGTGATACACCTAAAAGACAGTACATGCCCGTTGCCTCACACGCACGCTCTCGTAGAGTCTCTCAGTATTATGAGAGGTGTGACATGGCGAATTGGAAATACATCCAAACATGTTACAGAGCTCTTGTCACTGACAATAAATAGCAAGAGTCTCGTAGGTAGCTTTCTCTCTCTCTCTCTCTCCTGCATGTGGCTTGAGGTAATGTTCAAATCCCTGTGTGAGGCCCGGAGGCCAAAGCATTAAGAGTAACTATAGAGCTCAGTCTGACTTCCTTTCCGTGCTTCCTACCCATATCTACCCTAGAGATGTGTGTGTGTGCGATGTGGAGAGTGTGAACCCGTCGGCATCTATCGGTGTGTTGGTGTCCTGGAAGCAAATGTAGTACTGGTGGCCAATCTGTAGTGCTGTGTTGGCTGATAGTGTGTGGTGGACAGCATAGCATACGGTGCACCAGCGTGGCGAGACAAGAATAGACACTTGATCTTGCTACAAGGTTAGCACTGGAGCAGCGTAGAGTGGCATTAGCAGACTCTCCCCTGCCAAGCTGCAGTAAAGCAATAAGCAGTAACGCCGAGATCCCAATACCACACACACACTAGCGAGTCCTTGCATGGCCACCCAGGTTTCCCGACGCAGATAGCATTGCCAAGAGAATCAAGGAGATCTTCACCAGTGATATCCTGGTAGGTGACTGTACTTAGTGTTGGTGCTGTGTGTTGTAGAATGTTGAAGAAGTAGTCCCCCATTACCCGACTCTAATATCTACGAGTAAACCCAAGTCCCCTAGCAAGTACTCACCATGATCTCGCAAATTTTCCGACAAGTACCCACCAAGATTACCAAAGTTTCCAGCAAATACCCCCCCCCCCCAAGTCCCCGGCAAGTACCCGATCAGTATCCACAAAGATCTCGCAAATTCGCTGGCAAGTACCCGCTAAGATTAATAAAGTTTTTAGCAGATACTTGCCAAGCGCCCGCAAAGTATCCAGCAAGTACCCACCGTTGGAAACTATCCCGTTTACTCTAGTTAATTTTTCCTTTATAGTTTTATTGTGTTAGGTTCACCCAGCACAGACCTCAGAGAGGATCGGTGATTATTGGTTGAATGCTTAGAGTCGAGAGCGTAATGTCCCTACGTAGTGACCCTTCACCGGTGGCTGGGGTTCCTAGCCTCGTGACGAACAACTTCGCTCTTGATGTCTACCCGTGAATGACTGACTTGGTTTAATAGTGGCCGGCTTTATATAGTCTTTTCGTCAATGTATCGTTGCCGGAAATAGTAGTAAAAATGTATTTGTTGGCAAGGTAGTTTGACGTTGGATGGTTCTAAAAAGAACTAATGAAATTTATATCTAATTAAGGAACGTAAATACTTATAATGGTCCTGAAAAGGGCCAGTAGTGATATTTTTAGCAAATTCTTATTATTACTCTCGATGATGGAGAACCGGCTGTGTGTAGCTTGACACTTACCCTCGGAGTCTGTGCGTACGGAGATCATGCTAGAGAGAGGTACGCTGGTCACTGCTAGCTAAAGAATATCTCGTCTTCAGACCATTTTCTAGATAACCAACCGTTTACCATTAGTCGGAGAAGTGGACCTAGATAATACTTTCCTAGAGAACCTGTCTATCCTTTACTAATTCCTTGGATTTATTCGTAGTAAAAACAATTAAAAAGGGTACTAAGTTACAAAAAAAAACATGCTAAAAATCTCTACAATAATTATAGTACTTCAAAATTTTTTCAAATAATATTACACTAAAAAATAATTTAATTAAAAATTCATTCATGAGTAATTGTTTTAATACGTGTAATGAGAATTCAAATAAAATCAAAATTAAAAAAAAAATTAACGACTTAATGTATAGTTTTCGTCATAAACAAAAACTATAACATTTTAACTTTCTAACAAGAAAATTTAATTAACGTTTACCAAATAAAACTTTTCAGCACAAGCTCATTACACCTACTCCTCTACGTACATACACTTAAAGTTAAGGTGTAGTTGTTTGGTACATCCATACTAATAGCCACGGTTACATGGGGCAGAAAAAGCCTGCGCAACGTCACTGCATCATAAAAAAAAGTTAGTTCCCTTACAACCATTTTCAGTTATTGTGAGAACCTTTAGGAGCGTTCAATTTTCGCTCTTATCGGTTGGTTCGGTTGTTCCCTTTTTGGAGTGAAACTTCTCTAGGCTCGCCTTGTATGGGAAGTTAACCTGTGAAACGAGCGAGCTAGCGAAGGCAGGCTTATATACCTATAGCTATGCGCTCGATTTGCAAATGCAGACGAAGTCATCGTAAACAAATGGGCTGGTGGTACTAGAGAGAACGACAATGTACAGTGGTCAACAACAACATTGTTGATCTCTCTCACTTTTCCACTGCACTGACACGAAACGAATACCATGTGATGTAGCATATAATGAAATGTGTGCGTGTGTGTATGTGTACATGTATATATGTATACTCTTTTTCAAACATATCCATCTTTTCTTTGTTCACGCATACGACAGTGCGTCGCAGGAGCTCTAGCTCTATACATCTACATACATAGCCTCTCTTTAACCAATCGACCCCAAGGTAGATCACAAGAATTTTGTTTGAGTCTAAGCATACTTAATTAATAACGGGGGGTTGGCACTAAAAGCCCCAGTAATATATTTTCCTATAATATACTCACTTAGGAGAAGCTGTCCACACCTACCTTCCCTACCCACTTCACCTTATATTTGACTCCCCCTCAGACACCCTCAAAACAATGGACAATTGTTTTTGTTCAATAGGAAATTAACGCAATAAATTTTTGATTTGGCCCCTCGTTGTAATCAGTTAACCCCCTATCAGCCCCCTTAAAATTTTTCTCCCCTTCTCTTGGCCACCCCTAGGCCCCTCTAAGAACGAGACAAAATTGTTTTTATAATAATGTAAAACAAACCCAATAAAAATTTTGACAACTCCTCATTTTCTTTCTAAGCTTTTTTTAATCCCCCCACAGCCCCCCTCGCCCCCCTCAAAATAAGGAAAAAGTTTTTATTTCAATGTAAAATCAACCTAATAAAATTTTTTAATACTCCCTTTTGGCACCTCTTCATTTGTTCTTGCACCTGCTTGTTCCCACCCCTCATTCTCTTTTCACGCTTTTCTTGGCCTACTCCAGCCCTTTTCGCTGCCCTTTAATTTGTTCTTGTACCTGCTGGCCCCTCTCATTCCCTTTTCACAGTTTTTTAGCTCTCCTCCTTAGCTTCTTTTTATACGTAGTCGAAATTTTCTTCACTTCAGTATTAGATTTGTTTAATACTAGCGGCCCCCCTTCTCGACTTTGCCCAAGACTTACTGAATAGAACATTGTAGTGTATTGACATGTAATGCAAAACGTTTTTAGTTAGAAATTTTACATATATTCCTGACACTTCTCAGAACAAAAATCTTCTTATTAAAAACATATTTGTTCGGAATCCACACAGTTTATTTGGTCAAATAATAAACTGTGAAAATTAAACAAAATACAACTATGTTGAAAAGTACCGTGCGTTCTTTATGCCATAAAATAATCGTTAGCCATAAGGGGCCGTTGATTTGCAGTTCCTCCCGTATATTTTACGAAAAGGGCTATTTTTTAAAATTGTTAAGATGTAAGACCCCTAAAAAATATATACTAAAACAATCTTTTTTCTCTTGTCTCACAATTTTTTTACCAGAGTAACAAAGTCCTAGAACTTAATCTCTACATTTTTTTTCGCCACAAAAATACAAATACATTTTCTACTTATTTGAAAAACTGAAAGATTTAAGAGTTTACTGTGAGGGTTAAATGAAAAATTGATCTCTCACGTAATGGATTCTTTATTTGTCGATTTTGACGCTGCTGTTCTAATCTCGATAAATTTTCTGCGTCAGTTTCTTGATGCCTGAAAGGGTATTTATTAGATATACTTAAAGTTTTTCTTTCAATTCACCCTCTTACGACTTCAGGCATGCTTAAGACTTTTGTGACCCCTAAAGGGTGTCTTCTGTCAACTTTGTTTAGTTCTAATATATTTGTTGGCAAGGTAGTTCGAAGTCCGATGATCCTAAAAAAGACCGGTGAGCTTCGTAAGTATACTTTTTCGATTCAAGTTTACAGCAATTGTGACTGCCTGGATACCTCAGGGTGATCTTCTCTGGCCAGCCGTTGTAGCCCCAGACTGATCGGGAGAAAAATAACGAAGTCTAAAGAGTTGAAACTAATTGTAGGGTTCTTTCCCAACGTCTCCTGGTATAACATTGAAGACGTTGGTGTCTAAAGCACCTTTTTTTGCAGACTCAGTTGTTTTGGTAATCTAAGATGCGGAGATTGGTTCGTGATGCTTGCCCGTTGGAGACTGTCCCGTTGGCTCAATTTTTTTTTTCTTCATAGCTGTTAGGTTCGCCCAGCGCAGACCTTGGAGAGGATCGGTGATTCCTGGCTGAATGCTTAGAGTCAAGAGAGTATTATATGGTCGTCGGTCATTGAGGTTCCCAGCCTGGCAAAGAACAACTCTGCTCGTGACGTTTGCCAGTGAATGACTGACTTGGTTTAATAGTGCCCGTCTTTAGTTAACATAGTCTTTTAGTCGATAAATCGCTTCCGGAAATAGTAGTAAAAATGTATTTGTTGGCAACATAGTTTAAACTTAGGTGGCCCTTAAAAGAACTGATGAGATTGATGGTTAAGTAGGGAACGTAAATACTCATAATGGCCCTGAAACGGGCCAGTGGTGAAACTTGCAGCTATTCCTTATCATTATTCTGCATGATGAAGAGCTGGCTGCGGGTAGCTTGACTCTTACCCTTGAAGTCTCTGTGTACGGAGACCGTGATGGAGGGAGCCATGCCGCTGATTAAAGAATATCTTGTCTTCGTATCATTTTCTGGATAACCAACCGCTCATCGTTCATCGGAAAAATGTGGGTATGCCGTTGGGGATACGACCACTGAGAAGGAAGGTGTTGTGGCTGCCCGTGCTTCTCAAGGCTGTCTTCCCTGTCTTACATTTGTAGCCAAAAAATCTCTGACGGCACCAGGCAGGATGGTGGTACGGCCACATTACTCTGAAGTGTTGGAGCAGGTTGTGTTCTGGCTAGATACGTCTCCTGTTATTTCGCCGCAGACGTTATCGGTTCTAATAATTTCTTATTGGTGTCACTCGTCAATCCTGGAGATTCGGGGTGGATGTAGAGCTAGGTCACTTGTCTATTAGAGAATAGTGTCGTCGGTAACAGGGATACCCAGTAGCAAGACTATGCAACGAACTCCCGGTAGATAAGTGCAGAAATTCCCGAGACGCTCCAGCCAATTATAATCTTACTTATTTAGTTCTGTTGCAAGTAGTCTCGATTTTGTGTCGACGCCGCCTATCGGATCCTATTGAACTAAAGTGAAAAGTTGGCGTATTTTTTCAAAACTTTGAGCTTATTTATTGCTATTGTTATTAAATTTTTCAAGATATAAACTTTACTAAAACTATCTAGGGAGTTTCAAGAATCGCTATGCAAAATTTCAGCAAAATTGGTTCAGTAGTTTTCGTGGTTAGCGATTACAACGGTTTTAGCGACTTTGTTTTATATAATAGTAAGATAATCTTCATCAATGGTTCTTTGTTTTATTAATCCAATTTGGGATATTATTTTTTTTCTCTACACTGTCCATGACGCAAACAGACAGGTGCGTTGATTTTTTGTTGTTGTCATCATCATGTAGATGAGTGTATGACATGGCATCCTTACGTGTAATTATAAAATTTTATGCTACGGTCAAACAGTAAGAATAGTGGATATCATCGCTAATCAGTTGTTTTGTGGAACCATAAAAATGTGCCCTGTATGGAAAATTACATTCATACTATAATACATTAACCGAAAGTACTACGTGAAAAAATTTTGCAACAGAAAACAATGTAGCAATTGGTTAGAATTTTGCCAGTAGAATTTTATGAAATAATTTTAAAAAATTTTTAGACAGTAGAACACTTTTTAAGAAATCTTTACATCATCGTATCACTTTTCCGTATACATGACAGTAATGATAAAATATGTATAAAAAATAAAAATATATAAATTATGTATACATATGTATATACATGTGTGTATTTGTATAGGGTACTTTTCTGTAGTTACGTAAAAAGCTAATTAGCTCTATGAACCATGGAGAGACAGAGCTGCACAGAATTAATGCAAACAATGACTAAGTCAATTTATCTATGATTGAAAAATTTCGTTCCACACAATATTTTTTATTTTCATTCAATATTAATATTCGTCATTTCCATTTTCAATTTGCACAAAAATACCATCCTTTGTTGTGCATCTTGATAAGGCAACATATAATTGAACATGTGAAAACAATGATTTTTTAAAAGATAGTCCTAACATCAAAAGTTTAATCTTGTAATTTATTTATAGTCATTGCAAAAGCTAAAATTAAGAGAACTTGCTTTCTTGAAAGAATTAATGGCAATAAAGGTGTATTTTCAGTATTTAAAATGATTTTTGGTATAAAAACTTATCGTCCAACTTTTCCATCAAATATTATTTCTGTCTTAATATAGAATTTCATCAACTTCGTTATTTTTCGACCTTGCACCATTACGTATGCGATCTGATGTACTCAAATTTATTATTTACATAACAGCTGCGTTAATTTTTAAATTAAGTTCATAAGGTAATAAATCTTTACCATTATTATTTAGTATTTTTACCGGAAAATTGATGTAGATATTATAGTCGTATTGGTTAACTCCTCTAAATGTTGCTTAATCATTACTATAATATGTCTTTATTTTAACTTTTGTCTTATTTAAAACTTTATTATTAAGAGAATGATAATAAGAAATGCTAGTCCCTCTCATTATTTTTCCACGCTTTTCTTGCTCCCCCCTCAGCCCTTCTTTACCACCCCTCAAATTGTTGTTACGCCTGCTGGCCTCCCCCCTCATTTTTTTCACGCTTTTCTTAAATAATTCAAACATTTTTTTTTACCAAAAGCAATTTTATCTGAGCTATCTGTTTTTTGTACACAATCAATATTTTTAAGTGTAGATAAATTAATCGATGTACAAAAATGTTTTCTATTGCAAGAATTTGGGTTATGTGCAAAATAACAAAATTAAGAAAAAAAAATAATTTCTGTAAAATGCGTTGTATGTTTATTCCAAATATTTTCACTAAAAACTTTTTCTGAAAGTAAGAAACATGCGGAAAATAATCTCAATGAATAAGGCAACATGATGATAGTAGATTCTTCAAATATATCGTCATTTTAAATGATTCTAATATATGCTTTTCAATCCTCTAATGATGTCACACCTTATACCTCATTTAATATTAATTTTAAATAAATACGTTCATCATCTTTTGGAAAAAAAAATTTAATCTTCCAGTTGTAGTGTTTAATTAAATTAATTAATAGGATATAATTTCTAAAATAAATTAATGTCTTATAGGGAATTGGTGCGTAGAGCGTGCAGAGGGCGAAGCTCAGTAGTATATATATATATTGACTAATTGACATAAAAACATTTTGCATATAACAAATAACACATTTTTATATTATAGAGTGATCATAGTAAATCATTTTACACAATCCCCTCTCTCTATAATCCGTCAGCCATCCCTCGACTGCCCCTCTAAAAGAGGTGAAATTCTATTTTTTTAATATTATTTTTATTAGTATGCATTTCTGTTGTGCCCCGCCCCCCCGGACCCTTAGTCACCCTCGCTCGATTTTGAAGATTCTTCTGATCCTCCCTTTTAATAAGGTGAAATTCTATCGATTTTTATCTTATTTTTATTGGATTAAATTTTCTTTAAGCTTCCCCCCCCCCGTCCACCCCACTACTCAGTTATACAACTCAGTAACTGGATAATCCAATAATCGTTCTTCATAATTTAAAAAAACTCCCTTCAGCCACTCTTCAGCTGCATCTCGAAATGGGATTAAATTATGAGGGTTTTTATGTAATTTCTGGTAAATTTACTTTTTGCACCCTAACTCACAGGTTTCCTCATTAATTGTTTTATCAATATAATTTGTAAGCACATTTCTACACCATTCATGAGGTAGTGCTACAGCGCATTGGTTTTTTAAATCTTAAATTCTTTATAAGTTGTTAGTAAGTTGTTTGTTAATTGCTTTAATTCGTTTTAACATAACGATTGTTCCACTTGTAGATAAAGTTTATGCGGAAATAAGCCTTTACAAATATTGTTTATAAATTCAATTTTCAATTAATATAAAAATCACTATGAGATTCATAAACACCTTTGTTAGTAGCACGACCTATGCTGAGATATGTTTTTATTTCTACTTTAACATGTTTTAAAGTTTTATTATCCAAAAAGTAAGTATATTCACCAGAAGTAAGTAAAACTTTACACATTGAAGAGCTTATGTCTTTACCAAAAATATTGAAACAGACATAAATTACTTTCCATATATTTCGTGCTTGCAATGATCTTATTTTTTTCTGCAATATCTAATAATAATTTTAAAAATGTCTCGCAATTGAACGAATATTGATAGTAAGTTTTTAGAACACGGAGCAATGACTAAAGATATGATAATTGAAAACTTATTTAATACTTTCTTGTATAGTCATGCTTCTATTAAAATTTTTTCAAAATAGAAAAATCTGTCAAAAATTTTCTGCTAAAACAATAAATTTATTACAAAAATTGATATTTATTTCACATGAATCATGTAACGTTGTTTTAACTACTTCTAGGGCTTTTTTGGGAATTGTTTAAGGTTTTCATCTAATTTAAAAATTGAATTTAGCTGTATTAAAGTGTGACATCTCATATCATATACTTAATATTTATTACTTCAAAACACACAGTTTCGTTTTTGAATTGTAAAAAGCAAAAGCTCAGCGATCTCGAACCATCGAGCGGTATACCTGATTCTGCAATCGCGTGACGGATAACTTACTTCATTTGAAACAAGCTAACGTCGCAAAACTCAAACTACCCGTGCAACCTCAAATAATCTTATAGAACTCTCATCTTACAAAATCAATTCGCATCAGTACACCAAATAATGTAATTAATCAACAATTTCAACATTCTTTACTGCGGATGTACACAAGAAACATCATACACAATTTTGACAGCAACTTGTACTTAATGTAAAATCCGAGAGATCAGCAGCTTTAACCATCAATTACTGTGAAATAATTGCACCACGACAGTGCTCGTGACAGTCAAGGGTAATTAAGTCAAGCTCTGATTGGTTGTTCGGATCCCCAACTTGACACGTCTTCCTTAAATGCAAGAGTATAAAAACTCCTCACACATAACAATATTCGCTTTTTTTCTTCCATCAAGTAATCCAAAGTAACTATAAAGGTTGGAGAGTGAGTTCTGTTGCGTCTTTTAAGAGGATGTAAGACTTAGTTCGGTGATTAAGCTACGTGTTAAAAGCCCGAGAAAACCAGTCCACTGTAAACTCGCCTAAAAAGTGAATCAAGGAGAAACAAGAAAGAAAATACCATTGACTTGGATTCCAACGTTAAAAGCAGAAGCCTAACTATTGTGACCACCACGAGTACTCTCGTGAAGGATTAGGAATATCGTTGCAGTCAATCTTGTAAAATCTTGCAACTGAATGTGCGCAAGCAGCGGCTAACCAACGATCATAGAAGTAAATTAAGTTAAGGAAACTATAAATCTTATAACATCGTAAATGCGAATCCAAAACTTTATTATTTATACTATTTGTAAAACCAACTATTTCTGGCTTTTCTAAATTTATTAAATCATCAAATAAGACATAACTTGGTTGTTGATTGAATTAATTTTCTTAATTCAAAAACATTCCAATTGCTAAATTATATGAAACATTTTAGAATCCAATAATTCTAATTGTTTGACATATAATTCTTACCTTAATGAATAAATTAAATATCGAGGAAAAAAAAGTAGACACTGTAGGACAAAGACCTTTACAAGGACGTGAAATAAAAAGAAGAATAAGATACGCTACTACCGTATGACATAAGACATAAACTTTAACAGTAAGTCAACGCCAGCTCAGCGTACACCACTTCATACATATCACTCGGTAAAACCTAACACTAGAACGCCGAGTCAATGATTTCAAAGAAAAGTATACTGTAAGTAAAAGCAAATAAGGTCTTTGGGCCAATGGCTGGTTCCTGACGAACAAAAATTAAATTTATTTGTTTGTAGAACGAATCTACGAGTTCCACCCTTTACTTATAGAAGTTCAGACGTAAAAAAA
This sequence comes from Copidosoma floridanum, assembly GCF_036245765.1. Lineage (NCBI taxonomy): Eukaryota > Metazoa > Arthropoda > Insecta > Hymenoptera > Encyrtidae > Copidosoma > Copidosoma floridanum. The sequence goes on from NW_028321881.1 coordinate 37,185,221, forward strand.
ACATTATTGTCTGATTCTTTTTCAAAGTCTTCGATAAAAATTGTTTGAATTTTTCCCATAAATTTTTACCATAAATATCTTGAAGCATTAAAAACCAAGTAAAAAACCAGTTATGAGGGGTCGACGGGCCCCCGGTCGTAACGAACTTCCATTCGCTTTTTTGTAGACATTGGCTACGCACAGTTATAATGTAAAGGATAAAATATCAAGTTAACGAAAAAAAAGAATCGATGGTCCGATGTGTTTACTATGTCTATAAAAAATAACGATAACTTACAGAAATACTTTCAAAAAACAACACATTATTTAAAGTGAATCAACCAAGTGAATCAGTAATTTGAATATGCACTAAGTTTGAGTTTAGTATAAATTTTATTTGATGTTCGCACATGTCTCACGAGATCAGAAAAAATTAAAACATGAATTGTGACTGTGTCAACACAACAGCACCATTTTTCTTGGAAACCAACAATTAAGTTTGTAATAACACTTCAAAGTAAGACTTTAAAAAATTAATTAACGAAAACTAATAATTATTGTCTATTTTTTAAAATAGCTTTTTATTGTGTAACGTTGTATGTTAAGTGACGACTTGGGTAAATTAATCAATTTTATATTTTTACTTCGTTTAATATTATATTTATTCCCATGATAAGATTTTAAGACTCTTAAAAAAGGTCGTACTTAACGGAAGTCGTCACCTCACAAAGCTGACTGTGTACTTCGTGGCTCAAGTGACAACCGAAGCGAACCGCTAAGCCAAAACACATGAAGTCAGCAAGAACCGGCCCCATAGCAAGTAAGACAAAGATATTTGAACTAAAACTTCGTGCAAGGTACATTTCTTTGCACGGCGTTTTAGTTAGTAGCTTTTCACCGCTCATCGAGTGTGGTTCCTAACTATTAGTTAAATATTTCAATCTAACTTGTTATATTGCTCAATAAATTTATAGTTATATTACTTGACAAATTCATAGTTATTATTGTGATTTATTGTGAAGGTAAATAAAATTAACAGAAAAAGCATACCTGACTGTGCAGAATATTTTATTTGTTGAAATTCAATAAAGTTAATAATCTCAAAAGAAGCAGAACTAAGGAATCATATAAAGTTAAATAAAAAAGGAAAAAAAGGTACGTAGATATTTATATTTTACAAAGCTTAACACTCTCTCTCTCTCTCTCTTTAATTACATTTTCTGCTTTTCCTTTTTCCAATATACGAACGACTAAATAGTTGGACTATCTGCTGTCCCGCAGCCTATAAAGAAGTGTGAGACTGTAGTCCACAATCTTTGGTTTGCAATCAAAGGCAAAATAAAATGATATTAATTATCATTTAACAAAATATGGTAGCAGAGCGTGGTTAATGGTTTCTAGTTACTTGTTTGTTTACTACAAGTTCTATTTTTTAAGAAATAATGAACACCATTCAAAGAAGCATGTTCATGAATGATGCGTAATACCCCATGTAGTGAAGTGTGCGCGGACGCGTATATGCTGTGCCTGTGCGGAGAGCTCGGTACACGCAATACTTAGTTATAATACAAAAAACAGAGGTGAAAAAAAAATTGTAAATAATAGTACATTAATAAATTAATAGTTAAATAAACAAGAAAAGGTTGCTGTTATAAAATAAAACAAAAAAAAAAGTAAAGTAAAAAATAAAATAATTTTGTGTTTTAAATAACAATAGAAAAATAAAAGAAAAAAAGGTGATTTCTTATACTACACACTTAGGAGACAGAACAAATACACTACCTCTATCCTGAACCTGCTAACGAGAGCGTTTCATACCTTTAGTCCTACTTGAGTAGCGGAATTTCTATACCCAAGATCTGCTAATCAGGGCGGTCTTTCTATTCCTACCCTGAATCTACTAACTAGAGCGGTTCATCCTCATTAGTTCTGCTAAAATAGTGGATACTCTTTACCCTAGATTTGATACTTAAAGCGATCTCTCAAAATAACAAATACATATAAACAAACATATTAGCACTAAATATTTGTAGTTATAGGAGAACAATTTTCAAAAATGGAGTAAGGATTTAATGAAAGCTAAGAATTTCACTTATATACACACAATTGCTCATAAAATAATATTTAATGAAACCTCTGCCATTTTATTTTGCGAGTAATATAAAAGTAAAAGAACTGGTGAAAAATTACTTGTGCAGAAGCTAATAAAAGAGAAAGATGTTTTAGAAAAAAGATTGAAATTAATTAATGATCAAATACGAAATTTCCATAATTTACACGAATTAAATATTGAACTATCGGGTAGTAAAATTATTAATTTTAAAGTAAAAATCAATAAACAATAAAACAATTTAAATATCTTCGCGAAAAAAAAACTCTCAAAATAAAAAGAAAAAAAAAATAATAAGTCTGAAAACTTTCTAATAATTTACAAACAATTAAAGACTTCTTATAATTTCCCCTTGCCTTATTCATGATTCATAGGTGCATAAATTGCGCGTTGCACATACAGAACACTCAATATTATCCTGTGTTACTTCACAGTGCGTATATTTTAGTAATATATAACCATGGTAAATAAAAAAAACAGAACCCAACACCTTATACAGCATGTATCGAGAATGAGTGAGGAAACTATACTACGCAAGAAAGCTCATCAAGACGATAGAAAAGCTCTTTACACAATTTTGATTGATGCGCATTCTCCAAGGTATTGACGAATTAACATTAATAATTTCGGCCAACCACAGAGTGCTTAGTCGGGAAGCAGGCTCTCAGTGCCGGTAGTGTAATCGACTCTTGATGGAAGGTGCGGCGCGCGGCGGACGGGAGGTGCCTAGGGGAAAAGTAGGTTGGTACACAGAGTATAGCTTTATCGACTGCAGAGATTCAATGAGTCGTCGAACCGGGGGTAATGCAAACACCGCCAAAATAAACGAGGATGTAGCAATAAAAAAGGGATAATAAAAGGATGCTGTTGCTAGTAATGCTCTCAATGAACAATTCACTTTTCTCCAAATTTTTAGCACATCTCTAAAAATAAGCTCTACAGAAAGAAAAGGAGGCATAAAAGGACACTGGCAAAGCGGTATGAACACTTTACTCAAATTGCCAGTCCTTGAGTATGAAGATCCAAAATAATAATTTCTCGCCTTTGCGCACACTCACTGGTGACAGCTCAGTATACTCCAAAAATTGAGACTAACTGACCAGTTGGCTTATTGCATAGCTGAAAACCAATCAATGTATGGATTGAAGCAAGCACATAATTTTCAAGTGCCAGATGGTGATTCCATTCAGAGGAGCAGTCCATTATGACTTTCCACTTCCTCGAATACTCACTGGTGAAACATAAGTAAGATACTCAACTAAGTCCGATTGGCCAGTCAATCCACACATAAATTCCAAGTCCACAGGACGTTCTTGGTACTGGTGCTCTTAATCAACGAATCTATTTTCTCTAAATTTTCAGGACATTTCTAAAAATAAACTCTACAGAAAGAAAAACATAATTTAATGCAGAGAGTAAAAAAGTACACTAACACAGCGGTATGAAAACTCGACTCAAATTGCCAGTCCTTGAATATGAAGAGCCAAAATAATAATTTCTTACCTTTGGGCACACTCATTGGTGACAGCTCAGTATACTCCAAAAATTGAGACTAACTGACCAGTTGGCTTATTATATATCTGAAAACCAAACATAGTATGGATGAAAGCAAGCACATAATTATCAAGTGCCAGATGATGGTTTCATTAAGAGGAGCAGTCCATTTTATGACTTTCCACTTCCTCGCATAGTCACTAGTAACAGCTGCATAGGACCCCTTAACTTGAGACCAACTGACCAGTTAATTCATTACACAACTAAATACAAAGATAATCAGAGTACTTACAAGAGCAAATACAAAAATTTCAAGTGACACTGTCACTTTTAGTACTAATCCACTGGAAGGCCTTTAACTTGTCCGCACACTGACTGTTGACTACTCCGTATACTAGCACAACTGAAACCTTCTTGCCAGTCAGTTCAGAGCACAACTAAAGAAAGAAAATCTGATTACAAGCTAGGGCATAAACAAAAATGACAAAGGTTGCAGGATGCTTTTGGTACCAGCAGAAGTGTACTTGGCGCAGGTGCTCTGCATTGTCAAACTAGAATATCTCTTTATTTGCAGTACAGCTCTCAAAATAAACGCTTCAGGTTAACCACAAGTACACAAAACTGTGGATTAGGTATTGTTCAGGTAAAAATACTGTCATGCATGTACTGCATTATCTGAAACAGAAAAAATTACAAAGAACCACGCATTTAAAAAAATTAATGTAAATGTATGGGTACATGGTGTATATGTATCTGACGTAGCAAGATTTACATAAACGATGTCCGGTACCATAATACATAACTTTTGATGATGAATCTAGATCGTTACCTATAGGCGCAAGCTGCTGTTACGGCACGGCCGATGTCCGGGCAGGTATAAGGCTTTTACTGAGTCTGGGGTTCAGCAACACTAACATGAGCACGAATTTATTATTTAATCAATCGTATACTTACACTCTGCCGCCAACAGAAACAGTCTATAGCTTCTGCTAGATAATTCAATACGGTGGCAATTCCCGCCGTGTAGATATTATAACCTCACATCTTTTTTTACACGTCAATCACGTCTCTCATGACGGTTAAGGAACAGACGACCAAGAACTGAAGATGTATGTCTACTTATGTAAGGGTGCGTTCTGAAAGTCAAATTCATTGTGTAAATGGCAACGCTGTTATCACAGATCGTCATGTAAGGTAAAAGTGACTACTGGAGCTGAGGTCCGAAATGCCGAAACAAATTGCACTTTTTTCTATAAGTGTGTTTTAATATTTCGGATCTCAGCTCAAGTACACGGAGAATTATTGTCGAAATGAAAATCGATTCTTAAAATGGCGTCTTCGTTAATTAATGTGTTGAAACCAAAAAGTACGATGTATGACACAAACATTTCAAGTGCATGCAGCATCATTAAGTTGCGGTGTATGTAAACGGTTATATTGCGTGCATACATTGCTAATATCGATGTCACAATACATACACCAAAGTTTTCAGTGAACGCTCCTGCAGTCACTGAAATTTCCAGTGTACGTTGAAGCATTCTCTGAAATTTCCAGTGTACGTTGAAGCGGTTACTCAAGTTGAGATTTTGTATCCATATACCATGATACAATGATACGTTAATAAAGTTATTAATACACGGAAAGTTTTTAGAAAGGGTTTGACTTTCCAATAAGTTGGAAGGTACAAAGTTTTAATGATGCGTTTGTGTAACCAGGAACGTTTGATACTCACGACCATTTGATACGAGCCACATAACCTGTAATGTGTCAACTTATAAATATCCTACACGGCACCTTAAGTTTCACCGAGATTTTGGATGCATCCTGCGTCGTACATCGAAAATCTCGGTGTACGCTGTGTCGTTCATCGAGAATTTCAATGTACGATATATTTACACGCAAAGTAACCGTGCACACACACCTTAATTTTTTATTATCAGTGTACGTTAAAAATAACGTGTCATACATCATACTTTACTGTTCACACATGCTTATGGACGATGCTCTTTTATTTTCATCCAAGTTTTCAGTGCTTGCATGTGAGAACAGTGATTATTTAGGACAATAATCCTCCGTGTAGTCATTAAATCTTATATGACGATCTGTGATAGCAGCGCTGCCGTTTACACGGCAAAATTGACTTTCGAAACGCGCCCTTCAATCTTGTGACGCTTCGCCCATATGCGTAAGTGCCCCTCCTTTTTCATCCCTTGGAGAGCGAGTTGGCCGCCGAATTCCTCTGTTATTTTCCTTTTTTTCTTCTCTCATACCCTTTTGTTTTCTAGTTCTAACGGACCTGTGATATACGGAAAGTTAGTTTTTACTCGATAGGCGCATTGGGTGAATCCGATACTACAACCAGAATAGCCAGGATGTCTATAGAGATGTTCCTCCCGTTTTTCTTTGGAAAAAAAACCTCATGAGATGCAAGGGAACATTAATTAAAAAAAAAAAAAATATTTTAGGCAGTTACAGCAGATACTTGTAGCTCCTTTTGTTTAGACATACAGTTCTATCTTTGTACTAAAGTGTAATGGAACCTTAACATTATTTTTTTAGCCCTAAAAAGGGCTAATGGCTAAAGTTTATGATTACAGGAGTTGCTCAATGGGTCCTCCGTTGATTCTTAGAACGAAGTTGGCACGACGAATGACGTTGTGTACGGCTCACTGCACCATACCCCGTTCTTGTACAATGTTGAAGGCGTTGATGATTCTCTCATGACAGTCTTCTTCCCCAAGAGTTTCAGATTTGTACACGATCTCCTTTACGCACCCCCACAAGAAATAATCAAGTGGGGTCAGATCTGGCGATCGTGCAGGCCATTCAATTGGACCACCTCGTCCAATCCATTGGTCGGAATAGCGCTCATCCAAGAGCCTCCTGACGTTGGCGAAAAAGTGCACTGGAGCTCCATCATGCTGGTAGATCATAGCCAAACAAATGTTCAGTGGGATAACTTCTAGCAAGGGTGGTAGTGTATCCCTCAGAAAATGCAAATAAGCTGCTGCGTTCAGTCTGGGTGGCAAGAATACTGGTCTAATCTGTGTTCAAATTGAATAAGGATTAAATTGTTATGCTAAATACTAGGATTTCCAATTATGGACGTGTAAACTTTAATATAAGGCTCGATATGTTTAAATAATAATTATAAACTTACAACTCGATCACCGATGATTCCAGCCCAAACATTAATATTCCAACGGCACTGAAATATTGTAGGTCGTGTAAGCCGCGGATTTTCTTCAGCCCAATAATGGTAATTATGCTGGTTCATCATACAACTTCTCGTAAGCGTGCACTTGTCACTCCACAAAATGTTGTTCATAAATGTAGTATTTACGCGCACTTGAGCTAACAAACCCGTACAAAAGTTAACTCGTGGTTGCCGATCAGGCTGTAGCAGTTCCTGCACACGATGGTAATGATAAGGATGCTTACCGCTATCAGCCATTACCGTTTGGACTTGATCTTGGGAAACTCTCATATGACGAGCAACTACACGTATCGATATCGCTGGATTATCATCGAAAGCATCTAGGATCGCCTTTTCCATATCGGGATTTAGGATCTCGTGGGGGCGACCTCGACCAGCATCGTCACGAACAGGTAAAACACTTCACGTTTCAAGGAATCTGCGATGAACAGCCCCAATGGTTCGAGGATCCGAATGCCGCCGATTTGGCCAACGACCTCGATACAAACGTGCAGCTTTTTCTAGGTTTCCCTGCACCAGGTAATAAAAGTGCACTATTTGCGTGTAGTCCTTAGTGGTATAATTTGTGTGGTTACCGCGAAGCTCCATAGTCAAAATAACGATTATCAAAAAACTGACACAAAAGTTGTAGCACAAAAATTTATAGAGAGTGGTCGCAAACAAGTCAAATAGTTAGCAGACAAAATTACGAAGAAGAACGAGTGCAAAAATAAAAAAATAAACATTACTACTACTGAAACTGCCTGAAATAAAATGTGTATTCGTGGATTTGTGGCTCTATTTTTTTATTTTATTTTTTTTATTTATTTATTTTTTTTTTCCCAATTAATGTTCCCCTGCATCTCAAAAAATTTAAATAAGTAGAGGTACATCTTCAGTTGTTGGTCGTCTGCTTCTTTACCGTCATGAGAGACGCGCTTGACGTGTAAACAAAGATGAGACTCAGTAAAAGTCTTATACCTGCCCGGACATCGGCCGTGCCGTCACAGCAGCTTGCACCTACCGGTAACAATCTGGGTTCATCATCAAAAGTTATGTATTATGGTACCGGACATCGTTTATGTAAATCTTGCTACGTCAGATACATATACACCATGTACCCATACATTTACATTAATTTTTTAAAATGCGTGGTTCTTTGTGATTCTCTCTGTTTCAGATAATGCAGTACATGCAATACAGTATTTTTACCTGGACAATACCTAATCCACAGTTTTGTGTACTTGTGGTTAACCTGAAGCGTTTATTTTGAGGGATGTTCTGTAAATAAAGAGATATTCTAGTTTGACAATGAAGAGCACCTGCGCCAAGTACACTTCTGTATAATTTTTATAATATAATTTTTCTCACTCATTTTTGATACACGCTGTATATCTTCAACAATTTCATTCTGTTGAGATCCCGTTACAACTAACCTTGCTTTATAAACATTAAAATTTTTTTTTGCAGTAACCCGTTTTATGTCTAAAACTTTCGTACTTATCAGTTTTTCAATTAACCTTCAAGTATTATACTTGATTAAATAAGATATTTTTCTATCCATTGCATTTTTCCAACTTTTAAAATCATATGAATTTATTGTGTCATCAAAACTTACTGGACTTTCCGCATTTACATAGTTAACATATACAACACCATTATAAACAAAATTTTTATCTTCATATTTCGCAGATTTTTTTACATTCCTTTTTGAACGTCTCAACTTAATACTTTTATTTTTATTTTTATTCTATCTATTTTTAGACTCTTGTTCATTTTTATCGTCATGATTCTAAATTTAATTTTCAAATCCATTTAGATGTTCAATTTTTATTGTTGTTGATTATAAATCCAACTATCTTAATATCTTTCTCAATCAAGGTTTCTCGCCAAACATTATCTTATAAAGACTTTTATTTTTTTCTGCTGAATTTGAAATTATCCTATTTTTCAAATATTTTTTACTACTTTCACCGTTTTAATTACTTCGGGCCAATACATTTTTGGTACGTTAGCATCTGCTAAGAGACATCGTGACATATGATTTTTTTTATTTTTATTTTTTATTTATTTATTAGTTTTCAGCTATTATTTAGGCCTAGAAAACGGACTCTCATACATATCTGTGTCATTATTACAATTACAATATTATTTTTACAAAATCATATTCAGATTACAAAAACTACATTGTTACACTTCATCCTATTCTCCATACTTTTACATTACATCTCTTTTAGTATTAATAACACTTAACTCTATAAGCTTTGGTAACTTTTACATCTCATATTGACATGCACACGCATAACCTTATGTTCTTATGCTCATAGTTAGACTTATTCCTGAATCTACCCCTTATACTTATATGACATATCATACACTTTTGCTCGCCGCCTTTCGATGTTTACATACTTGATTTTATTCATCTTTCTCCCCCTCTCCCCCCTCTTTACCCCTCTTTTCTGAATCGAACGCTTTAGTTATTGCTTTTAAAATCTTAAACGCCGCATTGTTTATATTTTCATTTAATAGCCAGTAAATTTTTTCTTGCAAATTCATATCTTTAGGTACCTCTTCTACATTTAAGTTTTCGCATTTTTCCAACATATGTTCCCAATTTCCCTCCCCTTTCTTACATAAAACACAAGTTTTCTCCTCTTCTTTTAACCAATACTTATTCCCTGTTTCTAGATTGCCACATCGTGCCCTTGTAATTACACTAATACATGTTTGTTTTTGGTATCTCTTTAAATATAACGGTAATCCCACCGGCTCAACTTTTTTATAGAACTTATTGTACTTGGAAGCATATATTTTACTGTCAATCATCTGCATTTCGATATCCTTTTGTCTTTGAAATACTATCCTATTGACATTCTCCCCTTTATCTCTTAATCTTTCTATCTCCACCCCGCTTAGTCCCAAGCTATTCAAGAACTGTTCCCTTTCCATACTCGTTTTTAATTTTGTATCCTTTTTCAACCCCTCTACCAGGCACGATTTTGTAAGTCTGTCTTCACTCTGATTGAAAATCTTTTCTTCATAATTTAAAGCTCTCATGCTCCACTGCAAACCCAATGAATTCCTGTCCAGTTCCCTCATTATTATGTACCTTGGAGTGCAGAAGTCTAGTTTAAGAACCCACCTAAAATAATCCATCTGTACCTTTTCTAATTCTTTTGCCCCTTTCCATCCAAAAATTTCTGCCCCGTAACTCATAGTACTCTTCACTAAATATTCATAAAGCATTGCCCTTCTCCCAAAATCCTCCTTGCATTTTCTTTCCCCCAAACTCCATGTTCTCTTTGCAGCCACCATCCCTTTTCTTTTTAATTCATTTATATGATCTTTATAATTTCCTGCTCTATTAAAGTTAAACCCCAGGTACTTAAACTTTTTTACTTCTTCCAGTTCCCCTTTGTCCCATTTCCACACTTCTTTCTTGCCATTATTAGCTTTATTAAATACTAACATTTTTGATTTTTCCTCGCTTACGATCAGCTTCCTTTTCTTTGCGAACCTTTTCAATGTACCCATCATGTCAATCATAGCCTCTCTATTAGTTGCAAGTAATACCTTATCATCTGCGTACGCTAATGACCATATTCTATTCCTCCCAATCGTTACACCCCCCACGTTCCTATCCCTGAAATCATCTTCCAAGTCCGCAATGTATATACAAAATAAAATAGGACTCAATAAACACCCCTGTCTTAAACCTTTTGTCACCCAGAATTCGTCCGTAAGTTCTTCCCCTACTCTGATCCTGACCTTCGTTTCTTCATACAGGTTTTTTATTCGGCTGACTATATACTTGCTAATCCCTTTTTTTTCCATGATTTCCCACAGTTTATCCCTATCTACAGTGTCAAAGGCTGCTTTGTAATCAACGAACAGGGCGTATACTTTTCCTTTACCCTCTTTGGCTTTCTGTATCACATAATTTAAAATAAATATATTGTCAATAGTCGACCTACCTTTTCTAAATCCAGCCTGTCCATCCGGTAAAATCCCTTTTTCATTTATTTCCCTCTCCAATCTTCCCCTCAACACCTCAGTATACACCTTATATGCAGTCGGCAAAAGCGAAATTCCTCTGTAGTTTTCCGGTTTGTCTTTGTCTCCTTTCTTAAACAGGGGTACAATAATCGCCGTCTTCCAATCTTCCGGTATTTCGTCCCCCTCCCATACCTTAAATAAAACTGCACACAACGCGTCCCTCACCTCTTTACCCGCATGTACCCAGGCTTCATTTGGGATCTTGTCTATTCCTGCCGCCTTCTTTTTTTTCAGCTTCCCTATTGCTTTATTAATTTCCATTTCATTGATACCCACTACTTCGTTCTCATTGTCCATTAAAATATCCTTAACCCCCAAAACCCTTTTTTCTTCACCCTCTAACAGTACTCTAAAGTGACTTTTCCACCCTTCCAAGCTTATATTATTTTCTACGGCCTCTCTTTTATTTCTGAATTTATTTAAGAACTTCCATACTTCACTTACATTTTTAATGCTTCTCAGCTCCAATTCTTCCCGTTCTCTATCTTCCTTTTCTTTTCCAATGCATAGATTTCTCCATTCTTTTCTTACATTTAAGTAACTGTCCTTATTGTTTTCCCCCCTCCTCCATGCAATCAAGGCTTTTTTGACCTCTCTTTTCTTTTTTCCACACTCTCTGTCCCACCAACGTTTCTCCCCTAATCTCTTATTTTTTATCCTCATTTCTTTTTTAATCATAGCTCCACACACTTTTTCTTTTATTAACTCCCAAATATCTTTAGCCTTTAAATCTATCCCAGCAGTGTTTTCGAATTTTTCTGTATTCTTTTTATATTCCAATATACTTTTATCATTCCACAAATAAATATTTTTCTTTACTTCCTCTCGTTTGCGAACCTTCTTTGTCCCTATAACATTACCCACCAAATTTAACCTGAGTGGCAAGTGATCAGAATCTATTCTACTCTCTATCCAAAACTTTTCTATTTCATCAGTCCAGAAACACCCTACCAACACGTAGTCAATGACGGAGTTGCCCCTTGCTCCTATCTAAGTGTATTCTCCCTCTTCGTCACCCTCCCATTTCCCGTTCAACAGATACCATCCCTTGTTGCTTATTAAATCTACTAACTTATGCCCTTCTCTGCTAATTACTTTATCTTTGCTTTTTCTACCTGTGTCGTCTCCATCATCCTCCCCCCCTGCCCCCGCATCTAAGTCGCCTATTCTAATATTAAAATCCCCTCCAATTATTAAATTTTCATCTAAAAAATCCGTGCTTTCTAGTGCCTCAATAAGCTCAGCCAAATTACCCGTATTGTAAACTGAAAGAATATTAATATTTTTTCTCCCATTTATTATTGTAGACTTCACCAGCCCCTCTTTTACAATCTCCACAATTTTGCTTCCTGCACTTAAACACCTATTCCTAACTCCAATTAAGAAACCCCCTTTAGCCCTCCCTTTTTTCTTTTCTCTGATAGCATGAACTGCTTCCCATGTAAACTCTGCAGAGAGCCTATGTTTTACAATTTCCCAGTCCTTCTTTTCCAACCAAGTTTCGGACAGACTCACAAAATCGGCCCCCTCTATAAAGTTCCAGAAGTCTTTATCTTTATTATGAAAACCAGCAATATTCCAGAACAATACCGATTTTAAATCAACACAGCCTCTTAATCTTACATCCGCTTCCCCGCCTCTGCCCTACTCTAAAAAATTCTTATTTTTATTTTTATTTAGATTTAAAATCGTTTTATCGCTAGAAAGCTCAGAGCCTCGTTGATTAGTCAATTTATTATTCTTATTGAGATCCCGTGCCTCCCTATTGTTAACCTCCAATCCACTACTTTCAACTATCTCAATGTTCGGCGCGTTTACAGAATGATTTTTCTCTCCTGGTCTGCTGTGCGCTTTCGCTTTATCACCTCCTTCCCCCTGTGCAACACCAATATTATTGATATTTTCAGCATTTGTGGCTTCTGACTTTACAACATCCTCCCACCTGTTCCATACCCCCCCAACAAGTACCCTACCCTGCCCCACTTTTACTTCCCAGCCTTTGTCTTTTTTATCTTTTGCCCATTTTACAATCACTTCCTGTTTCTTTCTGTCGTCGTATGACATATAATTTTCTATGTATATACTAGTTCCCTTTAAGCTGGACTTATTTTTCATAACAATCATTTTCTCTTCCACACTGTCAAGCTTAACAACAATAACTGAACCACTCATACGTACACTCACAACTTTTTGTACACGTCCATTCGTTACTTTTGACAAAAAATTTTCTACCCCGCTTTTTACATCATGCCCTAACCCCGCTGCCCCTTTAACAATAATATTATTTCTTCTATCTGCCCGTTCCCTTTCGTATACAAGTTTTTTCATTTTAAATACCTCTCTATCAGACAAGCTGACGCCACTCATACCCGTTGTTATGCTCCACGTTGAACCACCTTTGTAGCTGCCCCCGCATGACTGCAAACCCGCCGACCGCTTCATGCTCGAACCGTTCGACGTGCCATCTTCGCTGTTTGCCACTTCGATGTTCTCCCAATGTTCTATCCTCTTCTCACAGTCCTCCAGCCGCTTGTTTACCTGTATCTCCAGCTCTTTTAGATCAATTATTGCTCTCTCTATCTTTATCCTCTCTTGTCGTACTTTGTCCAGCTCCTCTCTGCATGCATCTCTTACTTTCTCGCTCTCCAATCTCACGGCGCGGCACAAACATGCCTCCTCTCTCCAATCAAACTCGAAATCCACGTTCTTTGCTCTTCTACCCGTTGTGACTTGGTTATCGAGAGTAGACTGCCTTAACACGCTTTTCCCGGCCATTTTCTCTGTACCAGACTGTCTTATCGTTACCTTTGCCTCCTTTTTTTCAGAGTTCTTCACTTCTGTTAGCCCTTTGTTTCTCGTATTGCGGGTCTCAAGAGCACTCTCTCCCTGTTTGCCGCTCATTTTTCACAGTACAATGTGTAGACTCACACCAGCGCCGCGTGCACCTTTCTAACCTCCAATTACCTATATTACTTTGAGCGACACTTTTTGCAGATCCTTGGACCCTTCTCACCTCCTTTCTACAAATTACACTTCGCCGGTCTCCCTTTTATAGTCTCCAACTCAGTAAGTTATCTTTTAGTTTCAGCAACCACAAAAACCCCGGCCCTTAGCACGGACACTGTAGACGTGACGTCCGTACGCTAAGGCGGTCCACACGCGAGTCCGACATCGTGACATATTAATAATATCCCTGTTGTATTTTTCTGCTATCCTATTTATTTCATAAACATACGGTAGATATAGTTGAATCACAGCTTCTTTTTCCTTCTCAAAATTATAAACATCTTTATTTAAATATTCTTTACCATTGTCGCACCTCAACATTTTAACTCTTGTTCCAAACATATTTTTTATTGTATTAATAAAATCAATAAAACAATCATAAACCTCACTTTTTGATTTGATTACAAAAACTTTAATTATCTTGCCATAATCATCAATAAAAGTCAAAAAATATTTCTCTCCATTTTAACTCGTTCTACTATGAGTCCCATTTAAATCAATATGAATTACGTCCAAAATTTCCTTTGCCCTTTTTCTATTATCCTCAAAAGGCAGATCATGCATTTTATTTTTAACCCAAATTTTACATTAAAAATAGTCAGACTCAACATTTTCGGGTAATCCATCTAGTAATTTTTTATCACACATTGTTCTTAAATAATTTAAATTGACATGGCCCAATTTTCTGTGAAGCTTTTCTTTTTCTGTCATTGATTTTTTAAACTTATTTGTTATATTTAATTCTTTTCTTATTACAGAACTACATAAAAAACAAATATCGTTCTTCTTATGTACAACTACAATTAGATCTCCAAATTTATTATAAATTTTAGAAGTGTCATCTTTTAAAATAACTTTATTATTAATTGTAACTTTACCATAGCTTATCAAATTTCTACCCATTACTTTAATATATAAAATATTATTCGATTTTTCTTTTTAATTTAAACCATTAAAAGTTTCTAAGATATTTTCTACTTTTATTGCTTTCAAAAATCGACCATCTCCTACTTACGCTAACTAGTACTTTTAAATCAATACATTCATTATAAAACTCAAAACTGTTTACCATATGATCAGAGCAACCACTGCCTAATAACCATTCAATACTATTATCGCATATATTATAGACCTCAACATTCAAATTTTTTTTCAAATCTTTTATTAGTTCAGTATAAAAACTGTTTTTTTGACCATAACTTGTATTTTCGTTGCACTGATCCTAGCCTTGACGCCACTGTTGCTGCTGCAAACAGCCACCCTGATGGTAATCGCCATATCCTCTTCCAGCTCCTCGAACGCCGCTGCCAAGGTGCTGCCAATTCTGTTGCTGCAGACGCGTGCCTCCTTGCTGATGCACACCACCTCTTTGTTGTTGCTGTTGGCGCCCTTTCTCCTCGCTGCTGTGTGCCACTACGAGGTTTTAGTGAATTTTCACCTTGCCTCATTTTCGTGCTTGTACACTGAGCCTGGAAGTGTTCCATCTTGCCACATTTAAAATATGCTTTGTCTTTTTTTCTCTCTGATTTAAACACACTTGTATCTTTGTTACTTCTTTCTTTTATCTCTTTAATTTTAATCATCTTGATTTTACTTTTAACAAACTCTACTGTCTGGTCTGATTCTTTCAAAACGTCAATCAAATTACTAATATGACTTAATGCATTCGGCAAAGTTTTTAACATGTAACTTAATTTTTCTTTTACACTGATCTTTGTACCTGCGCTTTTCAACTCATTCATTAGTTTTTTAAACTTCGTGAGACACACATTTAATTTTTCCAAATTTTTTAATTTTAATCCTTTCAATTTGTTACTCACATATTTGCAGTGAAGTAGATTCTTTTAGGTACATCTCATCAAACTGATTCATTATGCTCACGGCTGTTTGTTTGTCCTTGATAAATTTAAATTGATCATTTGAGATTACACAATATATATAATTCATTGCTTTCAAGTCTTTCACAAACCATTCTTCTTCTTTGTCCGTTGTCTCCCTCGTTACCACCTCGTCACATTTTTTTAACTTAAAAAATGTCAAAATTCTTTTCATCCAAATACTGTAATTTTTACCATCAAAAACTGGTACTCTCATATCGTCCACCATCTTGACACCTTTTCTAAACTTTCTAATTTCATCCATGCACGAGTCTTCTTTAAAGTTCATGGCCTCCAAAGAGAGCTATCAAAATCAAAATTAAAATCAAACGACACATCTACCACGGACTTGGCTACCATGTTGATAAAATAAATGAAGAGCAAGGTAGCAAAAACAATGAAGACAACAGACCAATTAATATACATGTTTATTTAACATAACGAATAAAAATTAATAACGATTCTTATTATTACTCTCATGACACTGAGAGAGAGAGAGAGACACGACGCGAGCTCGCGTACCTGGCAACGGCCATAATCAATCTGCCCAATACTTCGTTATTATATATACTATGGCTTCCATTATGTCTCGTACGAGTCGTATCTACGCCTTACAGTAGATGTCGTTAACTACAACCCATATAAATTTACTTGTATTCTAACAATATCCTAAGAAATTATTTTATTCATATGAAATTACGAAATGACCTTGCCAACGAGAAGTATCAACTTACCAAATTATTTTATAGAATTAGTATTAAAAATATATTTATTTTGATGTAACGTTTTTTATAAACTTAAATGAAACATAAATAAAGAAAAATTAAACCAGAACGATCAATCACGTAAAAAAAAAGAAAAAAAAAATCTGCCGACACTTGGAATCGGTCCTTAGATAGCAAAACAATGTAAGTAGTGGTATAAGTCTTAACCATCTTAGATATCGGAACTTTGGGTAAACTGTATCTTGAAGTCGCATATGTTCAGTGAAAATCTCAGGAGTTTGTCCTATAAATCATAACAATTATGAAGAGGAAAAATAATAAATTAGTGGTTACAACTAAACTACTATCCTTAAATAAGTAGCTGAATATTTTTAAAAATAATACTGGATCTAAAATAAGTATTAACGTATGGAAAAAATAAACGAAAAATGTTTTAAAATCAAAAGTCGCTGCATTCAATTATAAGCATGTAGTTCCACGATTTTATTAAATAAGATTGATAGATAACATTGAAGCAAGAACGAGAGCCAGAGTCAGTTAAATATATATAGCATATATTTGGTTGCAGTCAACAGCGAAAAACTCGTGCTGTCAATTTCTTTGGCTATGCGCTCAGCTATATAGCTAAAGTCAACACTTTCACTCCTCTCCTCGTAGGCACACATTCGGTATACCTCTTTCACGTGTCTCCAAAATGTGCACCTATAGGTCGTATATGTCGTAGCCTATATGTTTCGCAGGCGCACACTGTTCGACACGAGTCTCGCACTCTTGTAAAATGTGCGCCTGGTTCGTCAACTGGCCGCTGCAGGTCGCCCCGATCAGTGCCAAAAAGTCGTCTTGCACCGTAGCATTGGCGTTAGAAATCTCTCTACTCATCTCTGGTTGATTACAGGGCACGAAATGATAACTCGCCGGTGGAGTTACAAAAGTAGGAACTTTATTCGAGTTTTCATGTGCAAGCAGCGTGTGCTGCTAACTAGGCATGCGTGTATCTCGTATAAATGACTGTCTCAGACTATTGAGTACGTGCTAGCACGCCATATTTAGGTGGCTGAAAAAACCGTAGAAGTCGGAGTGACCAGTGGTAGAAGCACTGCACAGTAGTGCTGCTGCAAAGACTTGACGCGGGACTAGAAGCTGCTTGCAAAGTTTTTGTTTGTTCCTGTAGTCCTGGGACACAGGGGGCCACATTTACTTTCCCCCAGTGTAGCTTGTAAGAGGCAAGGTGAACGATACTGTTTTCTTTACGATGGTCTGCGGTGGTCCAGGTGTAGGTGGTGAAGTCTGAGTGGATGATGATTGTTCCGTTGGGGTAGGTTGGGCTGGCGGCTGGATGCTCGTGGGTGTCGGTTGCAGAATAACCTTGGGCACCGTGGGTCGTAGTAAGGAGGCGGTTGTCGCTGTTCGAGGCGCTAATGAGGGCATCTCATTAGAAATGTACTCAGTTCCAGCTGCATCTGATGGTGAGTCAGCTACCTCCGTGTTGGCTGATTTTAGGGCGTTGGTGGAGATGGTGAGCTCTTGGCCGTTCATGTCAATGACGTACGTCCGGTTGTCTGTGCACCTGATGATCTGGTGAAGGCTTGTGTATGGTGTCTGCAAGGGTCTTCGGATAGAGCCCATGCGTTTAAATACGTGAGAGCACGTCCAAAGGGTTTTGTGAAAAAAGGGCGCATTCTTCGCTGTATGCCTTGACACTGGTAATGCTTTTATGTAGTGACTTCAAAGTTTCTCGACTAACGTCACTGGGCAGGTATCAGGGTAGCTTTTGTTGGTAAAAAATTCTCCTGGCACCTGGAGCGTGGTGCCATATAAAATCTCAGCCAGCGATGCTTTCAGATCTTTCTTATAGGACGTTCGTAGGCCAAGCAAAACTAGAGGCAGTACATGGGGCCATAGATGATCTAGTTGTCACATGAAAGCTGCCTTAGAGGTCCGGTGGTTGTGCTCAATCATCTCATTTGATTGAAGATGGTATGGGGTGGTCTGGATTCTAGAGATGCCCATAGAGCTTGGCGAGCTTGGTCAAAAGTGCTGACTAAAACTGTGCACTTTGGTCTGTGGTGATGGTACGTTGAGTTCCAGAGAGGGAAATCCATCTATCGCTAAGGGCTGTGGCCACTGTTGATGGGCATTGGTCTGAAATAGATACTACTTGCGGCCACCTAGTGAAGCTATCAATGATAGTAAGATAGTACTGGAGACCTTGACAGATAGGTAGTTTGATGAGGTCGAGGTTGAGATGTTCGAAGCGTGCTTCCAGCTCTTAAAAATTCTCCAATGCCGACCAATTGTGTCGATGCACCTTAGCAAGTTGTCAAGCTTTGCAGGCTTGAGCCCAACAAATAATCTCCTTTCGCATCCTGGGCCAAACAAACTTGGAAGTGATGAGACGTGTTGTGGCCCTGACGATCGGGTGAGATAGGTTGTGAAGAACTTCGTAGGCTCTTCGACGTAGTGCTGTAGACAGGTAAGGCTTACTGCTCCTGTAGAAAAATCGCAGAAGATATTGTGGCCGTTGAACATTGTGACGGACAACCTCTGCAGGACTAAGCTGGTGTTATCCTCCAGGTGCTGCATCTCTTTGTCTATGGTTTGGGCGATGGCGATGGTCTCTACATCCAGTTCCAATTGACCCGTGTCAACCAGGAACCTGAGTCCTGATAAGCTGTCGATTGTGTGTAGACCATTATCTACGGGCAAGCCGCCCTCCACTATTTGGGCAGGAGGTGGCTCCACTGGCCAGGCCGGGTAAGTACAGGGCTGCTTGCACCTGCTAGCTTTGCTGCCAAACATGCCGTGGTACCAAAACCAGCCCTTACTGTTTACGCTCCCTGAAGTGGTTGCTCTGCTTCTGGAGCTGTTGCGTGATCTGCTTCTCAACCTTGAGCGTCATCGATTTTCTACCTGGGACCTGTTGAAAAAAAGGAGCTGGCCATCGAGAGACGTACGGCTGCTATCTCTGCGGCCAATCATTCCACTGTGGGCGATTGGACTGCTGCCTTGTATCGGATGGCGTCGTCAAAGACCGCGGCTCTCCTCAGAGTTTTCATATGACGTAGCAACTGTGATGGCTTTTTGTCACCAAGTTCTAGTTGTGTGAACAACTTGTGTAGCTGCTCGTCTTATGACCGCTAAGCGCTTTAGTATATCTTTCTTTAGATAAACATACTTGCCTGTGTTCAGGGGGTTGAGCAAAATATTTGAAATCTCCTGGTGTGTCGTGTCATCCAGAGCTGCGACGACACAGTCGAATTTAGCTGTATGCCGATTGCAGAATAAACTCGGGCACCGTGGGTCGTAGTAAGGAGGTGGTTGTCGCTGGTCGAAGCGCTAACGAGGGCATCTCATTAGGAATGTACTCGGTTTCAGCTGCGTCTGATGGTAAGTCATCTACCTCCATGTAGACTGGTTTTAGGGCACTGGTTTTAGGGCACTGGTTTTAGGGCACTGGTCTTAGGGGATGACACAAATACAATTAATAAATGAAATAAGGATCCATGGAATTTTATCTTTGATAACATGATTTACGATAACCGTTGAATAGTTCTTTCAACGTGAAATCTGGCTTTAGCTATATTATTTGTAAGATGCATCTGGTTTTCATCAAATGTTTTTTTTTCCTAATTTGGGGGGCATAATTAGTTGTATATAGTATTGCCTACTTTTTATCTCATATCGAAAGCCTTATCCACCTTTAATGAATCTCTTGTGGGTTCTAATTCAGAAATAATTCTTGATTTATTAAAAATTACTTTATCTCCCTCTCTAAATGCTTCGCTTGGATATATAACTACTCCACAAGGTACAATGCCAATAAGTACTTTTATCGTCACATAACCTTCATAGGGCGAATAAAGTTGTAGCCTACATTTTAAACAATTAGGTTTTTCCACGAGAATTTTTGTGTAATCAAGTATACAACATGAATTGTAAAAATTGGAACAACACTTGGGCATACTTTGTAGGACTTCTGTTTTCGTTGGCCAGGACACAAAACTTTTCAGGACTTGATAATAGTTGCATCATGTAAATAAAAATGTTATTGCAGCTTTGTCTACTTAAACCGAACATTACACTTAAACATTGAAAGGAAATATTTAATCGCAGCTTGGTTGGACATAAAACTAATTTTTCTGTATCATTATGTATAAACTAAAATTTCATAGAATGAATAATCTCACACTCTTTAACAACATGATCTAAACTTTTTAATAAATTGAGAAATACACCAGTAAATGATCCATGAGATCTTCATCATTTTTTATCAAGTTCATGGGAGTTTTTTTTGGGTCTGGCAATCTACAGAAACGCTTGACACCTTTTTAACTAATTTTATCTCCTCACTGCTGCATTCTTTTTTAAAAATTTCTTCATTGATTAAACCATTTTTCACATCTTGAATTTTACTAAATTCACCTTGCTTTTTTTACTCAATCACTATTTCCTATTTAATTATTGAGGAAGAACAATCAGCACATGATAAATTATCTCTTATGTGACACTGTGCTAGAACAGTTTCTTTACATGTGCTGTCATTGTGATTCTTAAATTGATAACTCATTTCAACTTTCTGTATAATACATTCTTTACTTACATTTTTTTTTAGTTTCATTCGACATACTACGGTAAAGAAACACGGACCATTAATATTATTAGGAACTTCAACCTTAAAAAGTACTATTGTTGAGAATTAAATGAGCGTCAATTATACTCATGTATATTACATGTTGTGTTGTATATATACGAGTGTATTCAATGTACTGTGGCGTCGCCACATGCAGTGGCGTCGCTGCTCACTCACTGCTCAACTCTTGAATGATCAAGACGCATTGTTGTGGAGTCACAAAATTCGCCATCATGCTTAACTGTATTCGTTGAATAAATACTTTCCTTACATACAAAATTGAACTTGTTCATTCTATTTACTCTGCCACTGATACCTCATCAGGTTATGGGCCTAGAGTAAATGTTTTCAGCTGCAAGATTTTTGTTCTGTCTATTTGTGAAAAAAAAAGAGACGATAAATTTGAGTGTATTTTTTTCTCTTCTATTCATGATATTCGTGGGAATTTGAAGAAGATAGAAAAATTTGAGACAGGTGATGCGGTAGCAAAAGGAGAAGAACAGTCAAAATTTCCAGGTAAATTCGATATGACTGGGCACCAGGAGACCCGTTCTACTGAGGATGATGAGATTTAAGACCAGTCAATGGCAGACAATATAAATGATTTTTCTACGATTACTCGAGGTAGGTGACGTGTATATATTACAAGGAAAGTAAAAGTGCGTGAATTGCAGCAATACGTGTAATTCGTAATTAATTCTTGAGTGATGAAAATTCGTTAGACAAATTCGAGATTTATGCATATTTGTTTGATTCGCAATAAAGTTACTTTTTTTTGAAATTCGAAAAATTCGTTATTTGATGACTTATTTGTAGATAAAATTTATTTCGATTCGTTGAGTGTAAAATAGTTTACGGACATAGATTTTGCTTTTGTTTTTGTTGTCTGTGCTGGCACGTGAGTTTTCGGAATTATAACAGAAAACAAACACAAACTAGTGACGACTCAACGTGGAAAGTGCGCGAGAGAGACGTGAGTTGCGCTCGCGGGAGAAATATATGGGCGGCCTGGGCCGACGCGTTGCAGGCATCGCGTGTACTTGTGTGCGGTGACTCAGCTGCCGGTGTGCGTGTTCGTGCTACATGGTCAAGCCAATAAGTACGTACATTCGCTAGCTATATACATTCGCTTGGTCTCCACGTTGATTCGTGTGTGTGTATTCGAGTGTACAGTTGAAACAAAAGACTCTCTCTCTACGCCACTGCCCATGTATACTGCATGCATGTGCAGATACACATATGTATATAAGCATAATTTTACCTCGTGATGCAGACTATACGAACATAATAAAAAAAATGACACTTAAAATTATGTGCACGTATTTAATTCGATTAAATGTGTTGTCTTGATTCGTAAAACTTGGTAAACGAATTCGTATTTTTGGTGGAAGTTTCAGATCAGTGAAATCTACTCATTTTTATCAAGTATATCGATAAGACATTTAATATGACTGAGGTCCACAAGAACGAGTTTGTACATATCTCGATAGAAGGAGAAGAAGTGAAAATTCGAATGGAATATGGAGGAAATTATTGCCTAAGTGAAAAATTTATTTAAAACAATTTGTTTGTTATAAGTAGTTGGGAAAAAAATCAAAATTTAGAGCTACTCTATCTCAAATAACAATCTTAACAAATACTAATACTGATTGGTGTTTTTCGCTGATGTCTTGTGTTCGGGCACAGTAAACTACACCAAGTCTGTTACTTGCCGTACTTGTGTTCGGTCGACCATTTAGACTAATTGTATATGCTATAAGAATTCAATGATTTCATAGGTATAAAACCGGAATTAGTGTCTTCGGGAGAGCTAAAAGCTCTTGTTGATCGTGCCAAAAGCAATGGAGGCAAAATTAGAGTACCGAGTGAAGTAATGAGAACAGTCGATGCCTTGCTTCAGGATGCAACCATTAGGGAAACGGAAGATGACAACTCAATATTAAGTAAGTCAAGTGAAGAAGATGATGAGCACAATTCGACGTTAAATAATTTGTTTGTTACTTTGATCTCTGAACTTAAAAAATTACAAAGTCATTCGAAACCTCAAATCAAACACATACTAACCCTAAATCCAGAAATCAATATTCGACAGCGACAATTTAATGTGAATAATTCTATTAAAAATTTAAAAACTGAGAATATTGTAATTAATTCAGAGAAATCAGAGTCACAATCAAACTAAATTCGAGTGCTTATAGAAACCGTCAAGAGTTTATGTGATACACAAAAAAATTCGGAAGCACGTATTCGAGAAGTGGCGGAAGCTCAAGATGAGATCCGTGACATGCTGTATTCAAAATTTGATAAAAATTCTTCAGGTGACAAAAATTCGCAAAATTCGTCGAAATAGTATTATAATACTCAGGTAAGAGGACACAACAAAAATAATTTAGATTTTTAGCATTCGACCATAAATCCAATAACAAATTCGACCAAAAATGTTCTAACATCTGATAAAAATACTGAATAAATAGTTCGTTAAGAATTATTTAAAGTCTGTGTTTCACAAAATTCGATAAATCAATCGGTGGTGAGCGATAGAATTCAAGTTGAACTAACTGAACGTGAAAGTAATGTACGTCGTGATTATAAATTAACAAGTAAAATGAAATTCGACCATTTTATGGATTTTTTTACATCGGAAGTAAGATCAAATTATTTGCTATATGTGATTGATTCGAAATACTTGCCTATAAAACCCGTTGATCACGAAATACGTGAAAAACATGAATTCCAAGTGTGGGGCATATTAAGAAATCGTATTGACAATTCGTATCGCATGAAAACTGCACATATTAAGAAACCGAAAGAACTTCTCACAAAGATTAAAGAAATGAAGAAATACGAACATAATTTGACTCCCACGGCAATTTGACAAGCATTAAATAATATTAAATATAATCCCAAAAAGGAAACCGCTTTTGATTTTTGGGATAGATTCGAAGAAAATGTAAGAAATTATGACGGTATAAGTTGCTTGGGTCATTTAAGCAATGCTGAATTTTTTCAAGCCATCATGATAGCAGTACCGCAAAAACAATCTTTAGATTTCCTTCACCGTGCGAGTAACGAAGAAAAGGATATTCTCTATGATCGGCTTAAATCGTACATTATTCAACATGAAGCAAATCAAAAACTTAATCCGGGTGGATCTGCTTTCAGGTTATTCGAAATGATGGTCGTTATATACAATGCTGTCAATGCGGAATGTACGGTCATAGATTCGATAATTGTCCACATAAGGGCACCAACATTTGAATGTGTTACCAATGCAAAGAATTAGTAAGCCATAGCTCTGATCAATTCCCGCAGCGAGTTAATCGAGGTGATTCGTTCAATAGAGGACGGGGAGGATTCAATTCGAATAGAGGTGGTCTTTCAATTCATGATAAGAAAAATTATTTGAGTCGTAACAATTATAATAATAATAACAATAATTACTATAATAGTAATTATAAATGCCAAAATAATTCGAATCAAAATCAAAATGGGCCTAACCCTAAAAAAGGTAAATTTGAAAACAGATGTAATAATTCGTTCAGAGGTCGTAACTTCACAAATTCGAATGAACGTCACAATAACTACAATCGAAGAAATAACAATTATAACGAAAATCCAACACAAAATTTCACTTTCGTCGAGAACGTCGAAAGTAACGGAGGTAAATTTTCTAGCTCTATGTATTGAACTTCTATTTCCTCCCATTCCACATTGAATGAAAATATATTCGAACAAACACTAGCTAGGTTTATAGCCGATTCAGGAGCTACTGAACATTTAACGAATTCGAAAATTTATTTTAAGACTTTTGATGATAGAACTGTAGGATAAATTCATTGCGCTAATAGCGATTCTTCCGCAAACTTAGAAACGGAGGGAGTAGGAGACATAGAAGGTCTTAATACTGATAAATTCGTCACACTTGAGAATGTAGTGTGTTCAAAAGATCTAGCTGAAAATTTACTTTCATCACGAAAATTCATTGATAATGGTTTTTCTATTTATCTTGACAATGAAAGAATTGATATTTATGACCCAATTTCAAATGACGTAATTATTTCCGGCATATATAAACAGCCTTATTGGTTAGTAAATATTGAGATCAATCCTCAAAGTTCGAATTCGAATGAAAATATAAATTTATTAGAAAAAATAGTGGCTTACATTACAACAAACTAGAATAAGGCACCCAGATATATAACTCGAAGTGTAACAAAAAATGAAAATCAATTTGATTCAACAGTTAAGAAATTAGATTTACCCGAAACTAGTAGTAACATAAATAATTCGATTGATAAAGACAGTTTTGACTCTCTCTGTTATTCGAGTAATAGCTATT
Organism: Copidosoma floridanum; assembly: GCF_036245765.1. Lineage (NCBI taxonomy): Eukaryota > Metazoa > Arthropoda > Insecta > Hymenoptera > Encyrtidae > Copidosoma > Copidosoma floridanum. Next base: position 37,210,633 of record NW_028321881.1, read on the forward strand.
TGGATAATAATGTGAAGAAAAACTTAGATTTTGAATTTACGGTATTGAATTACGGTATTGAAAGATACATAATACAAATATGTTGCCTGTAGACAAAATATTTAATAAAGAAAATCCATTTAAAATTATATATGAAAAATTTAAGAAAAACAATAAAGCACTGCTTTGGCACGTTAGGTTTGAACATACTTCCGTCCCATACATGAAAGCTCTCCAAAAAAGATTTCCTGAAAATAAAGATCTAAATAATGCTATATTCGATGATTCATTGTTGGATTGTGAAGTATGTCTATTATCAAAATTGAATCGTCTTCCATTTAAATCCATTCCAACTCGAGCTACTCAGCCGTTACAAATCATTCATTCTGATACAATGGGAATTATTATCCCTACTTCTTACCTTGAAAAATATAAGTTTATATCCGTATTTGTAAACGATTATTCAAGATAAGCGGCTGCATATCCTATGGTTGCTAAGAGTGAGACTGGCAAATATCTCGATCTCTTTGTTAAAACCAGACGAAACATCCTTGGAGTCGATGCTAAAGTATGCTATTCACGCTCAGATCAGGGCACTGAGTTTACAAGCGGGTATACTTCATAAGTCTCGGAAAATTTAGGAGCTGAACTACAGTTAGCAAGCCCCGATACCCCACAGCACAACGGTACTTCCGAAAGATTCAATCAAACTGTACAAAAACGAATCCGAACATTGATGTATGATTCTGGCTTGCCGGAAAATATGTGGGATTTGATCCTTGGTGCTTCTGTGTTTGCATAAAACAGAATCCCACACAGATCTGATAATATGATAACCCCAATTGAAAAATTCGCTCCAAATTATAAATTCGATATAAATCAAATTCGACGTTTCGGTTGTGTGGCCTATATTAAAGTACAAAGAAAAGTAGGTCCCAAATTTAGATTTGAAGGAAAAAGAGTAATCTTGATAGTTTATACAAAATCAGGATATATTTTTTTAAAACCAGAAGAAGGAAAATATTATGAAAGCAGAGATGTTAGGTTTAATAAAAAATTACTTTACGGTGACATATACAGAAAATACAGTATTTTAAACTGGAAATCTGTATCAGGTGATACAAATCGAGAAAATTGGTTTACTAAATTCAATAAAAAACAGATAATTGAATTGGAGATCAGCAAAACGGAGGGAGAAAAAAGAAGAGAGGCAGGCCGAAAAAGAATATAACTCGAGAAACAACCAGTGTTTCTGAAACTCCAGTAATTGATTGTAGTTTTGCGGATCTCAATATCAATTTAGCAGAAAATAACACATTATTTGACGTTAATACATTTGGCAATAAAGTATTCAATTCAAAAAATGAAAATGTAAGTTTACTTCTAATGAAATTCGATCCACAGGATTTTGATTATGAAACGACAAATGTAATTCATAGAGATTTATCTGTTTCTAAATCTGAGAAGACATCTTATGCTTTGCTGGCCAAAATAAATGAGGATTCTTCTTCATACGCAGAAGCTATGGCTTCAGCTGACTGTCGGTTATGGCAGAATTAGAATTTATGACAAAAAATGAAGTTTGGAAAGTTGTAGACAGACCAAAAAATTCGACGGAAAATAAAAATAAAAAACCAAACATTATTAATTCGAGATGGGTACTTAAGAAAAAATTTGATAAGTTTGGAAATGAAAAATGTGAAGCTGGATTAGTTATTCATGGTTTCAAAGATAAAACTGTTTATAATCTCTTAGAAACATATGCACCAGTGTTTTTATTGGCCTTGGTCAGGAAACTAATCGCCATAATTAATGAATTCGACTTAGATACAGTGTAACTCAACGTTAAAACCGTTTTTCTAAATGGAACCTTGAATGAAGAAATTTATGTGGAAATCCCAGATGAGACAGAGTATTCAGCGGAAATTTGAGAAACAAAAGTTTGCTAATTACAAAAATCTTTATATGAATTAAAAATTAGTGCCAAAAGATGGAACGAGCGCTTTACTGAAGCTGCTATTAAAATTGGTTTGTCCGTTCAGCCTTCTGTTACAAATGTTAAATGTGAAACGTTTTCAGTTAAAAATTTTACACATATTCCTGACACATCTTAGAACAAAAATCTTCTTATTAAACAAATATTTTTTCGGAATCCATATAGTTTATTTGGTCAAATAATAAGGTGTAAAAATTCAAAAAAATAATTATGCTGAAAAGTACCGTGCGATCTTTATGCCATAAAATAATCTGTGGCCATAAGGAGCCGTTGATTTGCAGTTTCTCCCGTTTAATTCACGAAAAGGGCTATTTTTTAAAGCTGTTAAGATTTTAAACTCCCAAAAAATTTATATTGAAAAAAAATTTTTTTCCTTTTATTTTACAACTTTATTACCAGAGCAACAAAGTTCTGGACCTTGAAACCCTACATTTTTTATTGCCACAAAAACACGAATACATTTTCTACTTATTTAAAAATCTAAAGTAGGATCTTTAAAGATTTCAGAGATTGCTGTGAGGGTACAATGAAAAACTGATCTCTCACGTAATGGATTCTTTATTTGTCGATTTTGACGCTGCTGTTCCAATCTCGTTAAATTTTCTACGTCAGTTTCTTGACGCCTAAGTAAAATTATATTTATTAGATACGTTTCAAGTTTTTCTTCCAATTTACCCTCTTAAGACTTTTGGCATACTTAAAATTTTTGTGACCCCTAAAGTGTGTTTTCTGTCAAATTTGTTAAATTCTAATATTTTTGTTGGCAAGGTAGTTTGACGTCCGATGGCCCTAAAAAAGACCGGTGAGCTTCTTAAGCTAACTCTTTCTTGACTTCAGTAAACAGCAATTGTGACTGCCTGAACACCTCAGGGTGATATTCTCTGGCCTGCTGTTGAAAACCCAGACTGATTGAGAGAAAAATTACAAAGTCCGAAGCTTTGGGGCTAGTTGTAGTGCTCTTTCCCAACGTCTCCTGGTATAACGTCGAAGACGTTGGTGTCTAAAGCACCTTTTTATTTGCAGATTCAGTTGTTTTGGTGATCTTAGATGGGAAGATTGGTTAGTGATACTTGTCCAGTGGAGGCTGTCCCATTTGTTTAAGTTTTTTTTCCTTTATATTTGTTTTCATAGCTGTTATAGGTTTGTCCAGCGCAGGCCTTGGAGAGGATTGGTGATTTCTGATTGAATGCTTAGAGTCGAGAGGGTAATGTAGGGTCGTTGGTCACCGGGTTTTCTAGCTTTGCGAAGAACAACTCCGCAGGTGACGTCTGCCAGTGAATGGCTGACTTGATTTAATAGTGCTCGTCTTTAGTTAATATTGTCTTTTAGTCGACGAATCGCTTCCGGAAATGGTAGTAAAAATATATTTGTTGGCAAGGTAGTTTAAACTTAGGTGTCCCCTAAAAAAACCGATGAAATTGATGGTAGAGTAGGGAACGTAAATACTTACAATGGCCCCAAAAAAAGCCAGTAGTGAAACTTCCAGACTATTCTTTATTATTATTCCTGATAATGAAGAGCTGGCTACGAATAGCTTGATTCTTAACCTGGGAGTCTCTATGTACGGAGATTGTGATGGAGGGAGGTACGCCGCTGACCAAAGAATAACTTGTCTTCAGGTCGTTCCCCGGATAACCAACCGCTTATCGTTAGACGGGAAAATGTGGGTAGGCGCGTTGGGGACGTGATGACCAAGAAGGTAGCCGTTGTGGCTGCCCGTGCCTCTTAGAGCTGTTTTCCCTGCCTTATATTTGCAGCCAAAAATTCTCTAACTGCACCACGTGGGATGGTGGGACTGCCACACAACTCTGAAGAGTTGGTGCAGATTTTGCTCTGGCTAGATATGTCTCCTGGTATTATGCCAGAGACGTCATTGGTTGGTATGAATCTTCTTTTTGATCGCACTCGTCGAGATTCAGGGTGAATGGAAACCTAGGTCCCTTCCCCCTTATAGAAGAGTGTCGTCCGTAACCAGGATATCCAGCTGCAAGACTATCATCAGCATTCTCTGTACAGCTCGTTGAACTGCCAAAGCACGACTGCATCACCATCGAGACGCTCCGGCGTATTATAACCACACTTATTTAATTCTGTTGCAGGTAGCCTTGACTTTACGTCGACACCACCTAGCGGATTTTACTGAACTAAAGTGAAAAGCTGGCGTATTTTTGCAAAACTTTGAACTCATTTATTGCTATTGTTATTAAATTTTTTAAGATAAAAACTACACTAAGACCATCTAGGAAGTATCATGAATCAGTGTGCAAAATTTCAGCAAAATCGGTTCAGTAGTTGTCGCGGTTAGCGATTACAGCCGTTTTAGCGACTTTGCTTTATATATTAGTAAGATATACTTTTTTGAGTAATTATTGGTTTATTTGTGCAGGTAACTAGGAAAAGTAATTAAACAGAGAGATGGAATTATTCGAAGATTGGACAAAACTATATTCGATTAGTCCATAGTAAATATAATTTGAGTAACACTCGCCAAATTAACGGGAGAGAGTTTTGAGAATTAAATGAGCGTCAATTATACTCGTGTATATTACATGTCGTGTTACATATATACGAGTTCATTTAATGTACTGTGGCATCGTCACTCGCAGTGGTATTGCTGCTCACTCACTGTTCAACTCTTGAATGATCAAGACGGATTTTTATAGAGTCACAAAATTCGCTATCATGCTTAACTATATTCGTTGAATAAATACTTTCCTTACATACAAAATTGAACTTGTTCATTCTATTTACTCTGCCACTAATACCTTTTCAATTTTACATATAATTTACTCACTTAATATCAAAAAATGACTTCTTTAAAATCATGGGCACAAATTTTTTTTCTCCTACAACAATTTTGGACGGAACCACTGTTCTTTTTAAAATATTTCTGGCACCTATATAACATGAACATGATTTTTACTAAACATTGTATTTTTTATCATTTTACTATATAATTACTACTTTAAAGAACTTATAAAACAAATAATCTGCATTTTTAAAGCGATCATTACACACAAAAACTGTTTTTTTTTGTATTTTGTTGGTTACATACTTTTAACCACTTTTGTTGAATATTCAAAAAAGATATCCAATAGTAGTTGGTAAATAATTAAAAACAACGTCTAATGGTGGTACTGTCATATTTTGTATTTATTAAAAAACAAAACGACGTTTCCGCCGTTTGGACAATGTATCGGCCCTCATTAGGTACAAAAACCTGTAAGTAACAAAAATTCTTTACAATACAAATTTTAGTAAAATTCAATAAACGCAAATTAAGGAAAGTATATAACATACCTCTTACTATTACGAAAGGGATGTGAAATCGTAATGTAGTCAAGTTTAGTTGCTTTTATACCCTGCACATACACAAATGATATAGTACACGCACGTAATACAATTAAATAAGAATCGCAAGCAGTTCCTTGTGAGACGTACATAAGCAGCTCATGTTTTTCTAATACTATAAATTATATTCTGTTATAAGTCTATCGTTAAGTCAATTAAGCTATATTGATTTGTATAAAACAGAAAAAGCTTATTTAATAAAAAAAAAGTCAATTGGGAAAGGGGACGAACTTAATGTTTTTTTTTTTTTTTTTTTTTTTTTTTTTTTATTCATCATCGCCCGTAGGCTCAAACATGGCATTCTTTTACATAAGCATAGTGTTAATTAGCCATCAGTGCACCTGAGTTATGACCAGATGTTAATATATGTATATAAACACCCGGATCAACTCAGTCACACCTATGATCATGTAGACGATGCGTCAGAGAAACAGTTAATCGACCTTTGAGAATCAAGAGCACAGGCGAAACGGCGAGACCTGAATGGTGACCAAGTGGTCACCCATCCAAGTACTAACCGCGCCAAATGCAGCTTAACCTTGAAGATCGACGGAACTGCAACTCTACCGTTGCGCTACCGCGACCACGACTAACTTAATGTACATGATGTGAGGACCCCTTTCATTTATAGTATTAGGAAAACATGAGCTGTTTATGTACGTCTCCCAAGGAACTGCTTGTGATTCTTATTTGATTGTATTACTCGCGTGTACTATGTCACTTGTGTATGTGCAGGGTATAAAAACAACTAAACTTCAAACTCTGACTACATTGCGATCTTAGATCCCTTTTGTAAGAGTCAGAGGTATGTTATACACTTTACTTAATTTGCGTTTATTGTATTTTACCAAAATTTGTATGGTAAAGAATTTTTGTTACTCATAGATTTTTGTACCTGATGAGGGCCAGGACATTGTCCAAACTGCTGAAACGTCATTTTGTTTTTTAATAAATACAAAATATGACAGTACCACCATTAGACGTTGTTTTTAATGACGTTGTTTGGACGTGTTAGTAGCTTACGTAAAACGACTTCTTTCTCGTTACTATTCCTATCACAGTTATCCAAACTACATATTTTTACTCGCTTACACTTTCCAGCCATACTTTATAGTTGTTTATTTCGTTTAAAAGTTAGTACTATTTCGTATAAGGATGAACGCTACATCTACACCCATGTGGAGTACCTTTTTCATCCAGCAGGTGGTGCTACTAGTGGATTAACATGCCGAATCTTTCAAAATCAAACGAAGAGCACTTTTTTGATAACTATTACTTTAAAACTGTGTGCTAAAAAATTCTCAAAATAATGTATGTGTTTTCGTACTCTTTGAGATTGTTTTTATCCGTTTTTCAATCGTTTTTAGGTATACGGTAAGGCATAGTTTTTAAGGTAGTTCTCGAGCACTCTATGGCACATGCCATACTGCACATGTAGCGTATGTGTCGACTATCTATGTCTCTTCTCCACTAATGTCGAATTGTGACGTCTTTTTTTTTAAATGAATACTTTCTTGCGTAGTGTAATTATTTGAAAGCTTTATTAAGTTCTTAAAGATTTTTATAGCTACAGAATTATACATTATTAAAATACAGTAGATTGGGAACTATTGGTTAGATCTTGAAACTAATTCTTAATCCTAAGTCAGCGTCGTGAATTGAATTTCGAAAAAGACCATCAGAAAAAAAAATTAAAAGAAACAAACCAGGGGGTATAAATGGGTCATGGGACCCACGGTGAGAACGAAGTTCTTTAAACATAAGATGAGTATAAGCACTCACAATTTCTCAGGTAACAAGAGGATCGCAAGACCCATAGAAAGAACGAAGCTCTATAAAAATAAGTACTGCATTCATGTAGTTCACTAAAACAAAAATTTGAAAAACAAATTTTAAAAAAAATAAGAAAATTTAGTTCAGTACTCACAAACGTTGAACTTCGTGAGTACGTCATCCTTAAATACAGTGTTTCCACTTTCATACAATGTTTCCTCCCGTGGGTTGTATACGATTTTTCACCGATCCTGTCGTGAGAAAGAATTTTTGTCCTCCCTAAAGTTCTTTCTTTCGGAGCAGTATGGTGAAAATAAGTTTTTTTATTAGTTTTTAATTTTTCATTAGTAAATGCTTATTGTATACAATTTTTTTGAAAAAGTTATTAGACGACTTGTGTTAAAACATTTCAATTGTGGCCCAAAATCTGGTGGCTTTTTAAAAACCAGTACGTCAGTTAGATACTTAGTCAAACGCGTTTTATGTACAAGTACTGCTAGTTAATTACGTAGTATAAAATGTTCTTAAACAATTATTTTATTATTACGAGTGTCTATAAGCCCACTTGTGAAATCATGTCAAGGAAGTAGATAAGCTATGGCGGTTCTAGACCAGCCCCCCTCTCCGCGGCGTGTACCCCTCTGCGGCGTGCCCCTGCTTCCCCTGCGGCTAATGGGCGAGCGGGTCCAGCAGTTTCCTTTTTTTGCAAGCGCCGCTTGTGCGTGCTACCTGCAGCGCTGCTCAAGTTGTGCGCAGTGCAATGCGTTTCTGCAGCGTTGATTAGCGTGCTGCTTGAATATGTAAAATCTTGTGCAGCTTGCACACGCGATGGTTATATGCATTTTTTAACGTAAGCGAGGGTGTTGCATTATATTGTAGGATGTAAGGTGGAAGGAAAATAATTGTTAACACTGTTGTTTATTTTTGATTAATCAGTTTGTTTTAAAATAAAAAAATTGACATGTATAAAACTAGAATTGAAAAATAATTTGTTAAACACCTTATTCTTGAAATGCAAAGTATACACAGTGAAAATTTTATTACTATTTCTTTCACCGTATGTTATACTTAACCAACCACGTCGTGACCACTTATCCACGTAGGCATCAGTTTTTTCATTTTAAGACGTTCATATGCTGCATAGTATAAATCACTGTCTTGCTTTGATGACTTGACTGATGTGCTAGTAATAAACCATTGTTTTAATAAGTGCGCTTTATGTAGGGTACACCATAGTTTTCTCTTTTCAAACTGATTTTGCCCGTGCGTAAGGCATACAGGAGAAGAAACCTTATCTTCGAGGTGTTTGAAGGGACGACATATTTGCGATAAATCGTGAACTTGCCGCGTCAGAATTGAGCTAATGTATTGGGTTTCATCACTTCCACATGTATAAATTCTTTTAAGGTTTTTAGTAATGTTAGTGAGACAATACTTCAAGTCATTTAATGAAATGCCATCTTCAAACCAGTCGATTCCGTAGACTTCTAGTGTCTGGTAATTATTATGCTTTTTTATATCCAGTGGTAAAACATTAAAATTGCAGGGTGGTTTGACTATCCTGTGTACAACAACGTTTCCTTGCAATGAAACCACGGAAAATTCTTTTAGTATGAAGTATCTATCAGCATTATAAAAGCCATTGATACTGATGATAAAATCCATGATGATGCGTTTGATGAGTATCTAGATATTGAGAATTTTAAGGTTGAAAATTATTTTCTTAATGTTCTTTCTATTTGACTGGCTTCTCTTTTTCGCCGTTGCTGTTACTACTTGTGTCGCATTAGGAAAACTGAGAAAATAATAAGATACAACCATTATTTATAACTTCTCTTTATCAGAGCTTGCGACATCTTCCCACCCGCAGCGCTGCTTGAGTTTGTGTAAAATCTCTGCAACCCCCTCTCTACAAGCGAGTATGAGATACAACTTCCCGTCTCTTTGACCCCCTCCGTGAGCGAGTATGAGATGCAGATTCTCTTTTTTCTGCGCGCCGAAGCCACTGTTAGTATATCAGAGCTCGCAAGAAACTGCGAGTATACTAAAAAAAGCTGCGACTATACTTGAACAGTTGTACAGTTAGAAGCATCACTTTACTTTTTCATGCTTTCCGCTTAGAAGAGTTGTTCTTTCAAAAGAGAGAAGTAGATAATCTTAAGACATGAAGTATAGTTTTATTACAGTAAGGAAGTAAGTAAGTTAGGAGTCTCTCCAAATTTTTCTCTCTATGATAAATTAAAACAGCTAAATGTTCGAGTAAAGTTTTTTTTTCCTCGCATGATTTATATGTCAAACGCATACCTTGTCTCATATAATAGGCTTGTCTCATGGCTCTATATATATAGTTCAAAGCCCCTATGTATGCTGACTCATCCGAAGATCAACAATTCCCAACGGGACTTCTTTTCTCGACAGGCTTGGAGCATTTTCTGTACAAATCAGTACATAATTGATAGAAGAATTTTAAAGCAACGTTATACTAAAGGTGCTTACTTAAGAAAGTTAGGATTATTTTTAATTTTAGATAATTATTTCAAAGTTATTAAAAGAAATGAAATTAATATGGGCAGATTTTATTTTGAGAATTAAAATTTCTGAAACTATTATAAATGTTAACTGCATCTGTTAAATAATGTTATTGACAATACTAAATAGGTATTATTGAACAAAAAAAATGCTGATTTTTTTGTAAATTAAAATTTTATTTATTGAAAATACGTTACATATTATGAAAATTACAATTTCAATTTATTATATTACAGTTAAAAATAAAAATAAGAATTTCAATCGAATTTTAGAGAACGACACACTTTTTTTTCTTTTACTATTTGCTTTTTTTTCTATTCTTTTCCTTTTATTTACGTACGTAACTTCACATACGATTTCGGGTGATGGTATATCATCAACTGACGGTGATGATATATCAATTATTTCCTTATTATTACTCAATAGCGATGTCGTTAGATCAATTATTGATGACTCATTATTCATTACCGGCAATGTCGTTAGATTTATGACTGGCACCACTAGATTTAGAGGTTCCGCTGACGGTGAACTCCAGTTTGCAATCTCAAACCTCTCCGTAAAAGAAGGTGTAGGTGACTCTGGAAACAGACTCTCAGAGTTTAATGGTACTGACGATTCGACGTCGATGTTTGAGAACGATGCTATTTCCCATGGTAAAAAAGAGACTGATTCTAGAAAAAAGTTCACATAGTTGTATAAATTATTAATAATTAATAAAAAAAAGTTATTAAATAGAGCAGAGTAATTTACCAAAGTGCGGATAAAAATCTTGAGCTGCAGCCGTAGGTGAACTTCACCGCACTATTTCAAGCGTCTCAAACCTCTCCGTATGGGAAGGTGTAGGAGACGCTGTAAATATATATAATTACCATTGGGATGGTGATTCCAGGGCAAGATGGTCCTGGAGGAAAACTTACAAGATCGGTTTCTACTACCACTGACAGTGCTACATCAATATTTGAGAGCGGCACTGTTAGCCCTGAAGAAAAAGATATGATTCTAGAGGAGATAAAAAAAGTTATACAACAATTTTTTAAGGTTAATCATAAATACGTTAAAAAATTCATTCAATAAAATGTAACTTACCAAGGAGCACATCAAAATTCTCTTCACAGTCAGACACTGATGGTGGATGCAATTCAACTATTGTTGTCAGTGAATGCGATGGCTAGGTATCCAGTTCTTCTAACTCGTATATATTGGAAATGGAGCCTGTAGATATACGTTGTGGCAACGTAAAAGGTTCTAAATCACCATCTTTGAAATCTTGTGGTAGCATACTATCCAAAATATTTCGGAAACTTTCTAATTCTATAAGCTCCATTTCACTATAGAAAGTAGGCGATGAACGTGTACGAGCCATTTAGATGATTTTACAAAACTACACATGTTAGTTCTCGACCCTCCTTTTATCAACTTTGAAACAGCTATTCCGAAAGCTGTAGCTTATTCCTCACCTTATTCTAATTTTTAGAATTCACGCATAAGCCAAGTGGAGAATTAGAAAAGGATTAAACTAAACTTCCACCACCTATGAATCATGTGTGAACGTCCGGAAAAGAGGGAAATTGTATCCCTCTGAGTGCACATGTAAAATTTTTCTCCCACGCATTCATAGTCCTCTCCCTAATAATATACTGTGAAGGATGCTCTAGACTGCCCTTAACTGTAAAGTAGAAAAATTCAGTTTTTGCACGTGTGAAACATAATTTATAATTTTCTGATGTGCGCTATATCTAATATAATGATGTAGACGTCTTGAGTGAAAGTTAAAATAACCCAATAAGTCTTACTCCAGTTAAAAATATATGTTGTTTTCTAAATATTCTTCAGAAAAAGAAATGCAGTTTTCTCAATGCGAATGCTAGGATAATATTGATTTACGAGCACCATTTTCACCATCATGGGCATCATGGTTTTGTGAACAAAACTGAGGATAACTGTCTGAGTCAGCATCAGGAGCCGTAGAAACAGGAGAAACTAATGCTACAACAGTATGTAACGACAACATTGAAGTTTCAAAGCCTGTATTTTTCCCGACTACGAGCGAAGAAGAAAATATATCCCTTCCATCAACGTCATTACTACCGCAATCACTCGCAATAAACTGTCCATTGTCCGAAAATTTTGAGACGTGGTCTGAAAAAGATAAATGTGCGCTTATAGTAAGAGTACGCATGTCTATAAAAATAGAAGAAATAAAATTAATAGCTCGGGAAAACAAAAAAATGATTAAGGAGAGAGAAAAAATTATTAAAAAACTACAAAGAAAAGAGGCTTTAAAAAAAAACAAAAATCAAAGGCAATAGAGAAGAAGCGGAAAGCTAATTTATTTCAGACAGAAAGATGCAAAAAAAGATTTTCATAAGAATTTTTTACCCCAAAAATTATTAACTTATATGTTTAAGTTTTAAGTGTATATATGTAAAAAAAAAATATAATACGAATGTTAAATTTTTACGTAAAAGAAAAATAACTTTATGATGTAACAAATTTTTTTACTTTTTAATAAAAATCCTGTCTATTCTGTCTTAACTACACAGAAATTCAACTTGATATATTTTTTCTTACGTGCAACAATAATTTAAAAAAAATTCAAAGTATATTTATTTACAACAAATATTATTTGTTTTAACAACAATTTAACAAAATTTTCATTCCATTCTCATTTGAATAATTATTAGTTTACTATGTAATCTTTCGAATTTTACTATTCTTACGACTGTGCATCAAATCTTTTTTTGCTAGCACATTTTTCTTAGCACACATTGAATTGATATAAAAGCTATGATGTTTGCACGACACGTAGTCTTGTATGAGATTTGCAAGAGCAGGGCACCCATACTCCTCAATAATAATAACTCTGAAAAATATTTATTTATTATTTACAAGAAAATGTATATTATTATTATGCTAAAGTTATTTTTATTTAATTAATGATACATACTTGCATGACAGTATGTTTTGCAACCATTTTTTCTTCTCATGACCTATGACGTAACCTATTCCAACGTCAAACAGCATACGTTTAAATTTTTCTATTCCCCCTTTGTAAGAAATATTACCAGAATTCCAGTTTATACCATGAAAATTATCTTCCAACCGTTGATTCTGTTTTTGGTACTTTTTTGATAAGTCCTCTAATGGAAAAGTTGTTTTGAGTAAAATGACGACTGGGAAAGTATCCATGTCAAGGTCAATAACGAAAATTGCCTTGAAAATAAAGTTGTTACCAAAGCTCTTAAAGCCTTGAAAATCTACAATGTACTTCATTATGTAAAAAAATGTAATTGATGTTACTCAGCCGAGTGTAACCAAGTGAATAAATTCTACTGCTAAATGTGGTTTATAATATATACATGTTAGTTTAACACCCATACATGCATGCGTTTACATCCCCTCTCCATTCCTCTCATATTTGCCAAACTTGGGATATTAAAGGAGTTGCTAGCGCCAATACCGCTTACTTCTACAAAATCGTTCGTTTAGTTAACTTCTGGTTTCAAGTTAGCTATGGCTACTGTTCAATATTTTAAAGATGTGACGCCTTGTATATGGCAGTCATATCAACAAGTGATCAATAGTGATACTGATATATCTCAAATTCAAAGATTGATAGACACTAGTCTTACAATTGCTAAGGATTTTCATATTTTTAGTCAAAGGAGTAATTTAATTACATTAGAAAAACAAAAATTCTAATCTGCTGAGGCTTTATTAAAAACTGTTATACAACTACTGTATGATTATTTAAAAGTAGTAGAAGCAAAACAAATATTTATGAATGAATCCAAAGTCTTAGTAACAGACAGTGAGCAAGAAGTGGCAACAGCAGTCGACATATTTGAAAATGAGCCTAAAGTTTTTGTACGAGAAAGTAAAAAAAATATTGTAACATCAGTTGAGACATGTAAAACTAAGACCACTACATGTAATAATAATAATGAGGGTATTGTACCAGCAGCAGCAGCTTCTAATTGCGTTCAAGGTAAAAGTGAAGGAGAAGCAAAAATATCAACACCTACGGTATGTGTTCAAGGTGATGGTATAGCACCTGCAATACAAGCTCCTCACGATGAAAGTGATGCATCCGTAAGTTTGAATGATGTGAATAGCGCATTTGAAAATCGCATCACAACGGCTTTAATTGTGAATTTAAAACACTTAGATATAAAAAAGTTTCTTAGAGATGTCGAACAGCAATTTGTTCAACGAATTCAACAGTCTTTAGAGGTATCTGAAGTACTCAAAGTTAATACGATGTTGACAGCTGAATATGTGATAGTAAAAGATAATGTCAGGGATGTGGATTTAAAATATTTTAATACGAAATCGCATACTATTTACCAGATAACTAACTAGAATGAATGGTTTGAGATGAATGTACGATAGCCGATAAAGAAAAATATGGATGATTTTCAAAATGAAGAATCTGGCTGGACACTGCACTCAATTTTAAATTTAGTTGTAAATATTAATAAGCTTAATCCTATGCGAGCTAGTTTTTTCATAGACTTGCCAGATTACATGAAAAAAAAGCTTGTGTAAATGTCATAAACAGAGATGTTCATTGTATTAAATGGGCTGTTTTATCAGCAATACATCCGGCGAAAAGCAATCCACAGCGCATCTCTAACTATATTGAATATGAAGGTGAATTGAATTTCGATGGAATTGAGTTTCCCGTAAATCCTAAAAAAATTTACAAATTTGAAAAAAAAAAAATGTTTCAATTAATTTATATTTTTAAAAAACGAAGGGTAGTACTTACATTGTTCTTCCAAGTCACTTGACAGCAAATAAAAAACAAACCCATGTAAATCTTTTACTTGTTGTTTACATAGATGATCAAGAAGAAGAAGAAGAAAATAATAATAGATCAGAGAATAAATATCATTATGTTTGGATAAAAAATTTATCTCGCTTGGTACGCAAACAGTTATCGGAACATAAGCATGCTGCAATTATGTGTGACCGTTGCCTTCACTATTTTTGGTGAAAACAAAAGTTAGAAATGCATGAAGTTGATTGCAAAAATGTAAATAAGTGTAAAATTACTCTACCTGATAGAAAAAAAAATGAGCATGTATTTGGGAATCGATGTTACGCTGGAGCTCTTCCTGGTGCTCAAGGATACTGGAGGTGCGAAGCGGGGCGTGGAATGAGCGATACGCAGTGTGAGACAAACTTATACTTATTTATTCTCGACTTAGTCGTACAGAGAAAGAGGGCTCGTTGTTCGTAGGCGAGGCGCGTGCTGTCGTCGTTGTTGGTCGAGCGTCGTCTCCCTCGTTCGCTCTCTTTTTGGTCGGCACTCTCTTGAGCTAAGGTAAAAGAGGTGGCGCGCGCAGTCAATCTGTCCGCGGGAGAAGCTGTTGCTTCCACCGAGAAGCTTGATTAGAGCTTCGGCTGGTGGGGGCGCCACAGGTACTCCCCCGTAGTGTTGTCTGCAGGGTGCAGACAGAACGACATGACCTTCTTAGCCTTGGTGGAGGTTGCGTCTGGTTCAGGGACTAGCCAGGTAGACAGCGAGTCGGATGGAGGCCTTGTTGATGGGTCCTGTACCTGGGAGCCGTCTGTGGCCGACGGTGGTGTAGGTGACGGTTTGGGGGCAGCATAGTCGTTACCAGTGACAGGTAGGTCGGTTGCTTTGAGGTAGGCTGGCTTGAACGTGTCCGTGGAAACCGTGTGGGGCTGGCCGTTGACCTCAATCGTATAATTCCACTCATCGATGCAACGGATGACTTTGTGTGGCCCCAAATATGGAGGGTCCAGCGGTCTCTGGATGGCGTCGATGCTGCGAAAGACGTGCGAGCACCTTTGCAGATCGCTGAAGATGAACGGCTTCTGCGGAGGTAGGTGTCTAGATGCTGGAACAGGTTTGATGGCTTGTATGAGGCGTCGGAGGCCTTGGACGAAAGACGGCGAGTTGACGTCGGGGTGGCTCTGGGTGGTGAAAAAATCGCCAGGCAACCTGAGGGTCGTGCCATAGAGCATTTTGGCTGGAGATGCTTGGAGGTCTTCCTTAAATGAGGTTCGGAGGCCTAGGAGCACCGAAGGAAGTGCGTCGGGCCAAGGAATGTTTGGCAGCACATGAGGCCGACCTTGAAGGAGCGATGAAAACGCTCCACCATCCCGTTTGATTGCGGGTGGTAAGGCGTCGTCCTTATATGGCTCGAGCCGATCATCTTGGCAAGCTCGGTGAATAGTGCTGACTCGAACTGAGCTCCCTGGTTTGAAGTGATGGTTAGGGGCATTCCGTAGAAGGCAATCCAGCTGTCGTATAGGGCCTTGGCAACGGTCTTTGCTTGTTGGTTCGGAACGGGAACGGCGACCAGTCACCAGGTAAACCTGTCTATTATCGTGAGACAGTACTGAAAGCCCTTGGTCAAGGGAAGCTTTACCAGATCGACGTGGATGTGTTCGAAGCGTTCGTCAGGCATGTTGAAGTTGCCGAGAGCCGAGCGATTGTGCCTGTGGACTTTAGAGCTCTGACAGGCTACGCACTGTTGAGCCCAGTGGGTTACATCCTTCCGTAGCTTGGGCCACATAAACTTCTTGGAGACGAAACGTGCTGTGGACTTGATGCCAGGGTGCGAGAGGTTGTGCAGGACTTCGAACGCCGTCTTGCGAAGAGCCTCTGGGAGATATGGCCTCACGTTCCCAGTCGAGATTTGGCAGAGGATCCGTTGGCCGTCGATCTTCAGGGCTTGAAGGTCAAGACGAGGGTCATCGAGCAGATGTCCGAGTTCGGAGTCGTTGGCTTGGGCTTTTGCAATGACCTCTGGCTCCAGGATGGATGGCATGGCGACGGCGTTAATGCGTGACAACGCGTCGGCCACCACGTTTTCCTCTCCCTTGACGTGGGAGAGGGTCACCTGATGCTGCAGAATGTAGTCAATCTGTCGGGCCTGTCTTGCCGAAGCCTTGTCCGAGCGTTATTGGCCTGCGAAGACAATAGACTTGTGGTCCGTGTAGACTGTGAAAGGGCGTCCTTCGAGGACTCACTCGAAGGTCTTGATGGCCACGTAGATAGCTAGCAGCTCCTTGTCGTAGGCGCTGTAGTTAGTCTTGGCTTTAGAGAGCTTTCTAGAAAAGAAGCTGAGTGGCCTCCAGGTGCCACGTGGGTACTCCTGCTCCAGGGTGGCACCGATTGCGATGTCCGACGCGTCTGTCCTCAAGGCGATCGGGGCGTCTGACCTGAGGAAGGTAGTCATGGCCGCTTTTATTAGGGCGTCCTTGCACCGCTGGAAGGCAAGATTCGCCTCGTGGTTCCAAGCGAGTGGGGCCTTTTTACTTTTGGGCAGAAGGTTCTTCAGCAGGTCGTTAAGTGGGACCATGGCGTGGGCTACTCTAGGCATGCATCGCCTGTAGAAGTTCACCATACCCAGGAATCGTCGAAGCTTAGATGAGTTTTCCGGTCTCGAGCAGTCCTGGATGTCCTGGACCTTGTGCGCTGGGGGGCGGACACCCTTATAGGAGACAGTGTACCCTAGGTAGTCCACTTCGAGTTGGCTAAGTACGCACTTCTGTGGGTTTATGCGCAGCTTTGCCTTGCGCAGGACGCTCAAGATCTGGTGTAGGTATTGGAAGTGCTGCTCGTGATTCTCGGAAGTGACGAAGATGTCATCGAGATAGCACCTGGCAAATGGCAGGTCACGTAGAACATGGTTCATGGTGCGTTGGAGCGATTGGGTGGCGTTTCGTTGACCCATAGAGGACCTTGTGAACTCGTAGAGTCCAAACGGAGTAGTTACTGCTGTCTTCGGAATGTCCTTCTCAGTTATGGGAATTCGGTAAAAGGCTTTCCTCAGGTCTATAACCGAGAAAACCTTGCCAGTCGCCTTCTGGAGCAGATCATCGATGATCGGCAAGAGATAGTGGTCCGGGGTGGTTCAGGCGTTAAGGTGCCGGTAGTCCCGTGTGACTCTCCAGCCTCCACCGAACTTCTCCACGAGGTGAAGAGGGCTTGCCCACTGGCTTGATGATGGCTGGACGATGTCTTGGTCGAGGAGTTGCCCAATCTCCTGCTTGGCTGCCTGTAGACGTGGTCCGAGCAGGCGTCGAGGCCGCTCGAAGACAGGAGGTCCAGTGGTATGGATGGTGTGGTGCACTGGTAGGTCTGGAAGCGCTGCGGTGGTAGCCTCTGGAGAGCAGAGATCCGCGTATTCTACGAGGAGATCTGCGTAGCGTTGACCCAGCTCTCCCGGGGGCGTGCGCTCTGGTGTCGTGACGACCGATACGCTGAAGATGGCAGCTGGCGCTAAAGAACCGAGCGTCGAGAGGTAAGTTGTAGGGTCAATAAGACGCTTACCTTTGACGTGCACGAGGTAGCCGAAATGGTTTAGGAAATCCGCGCCGATGATGGCGACGTGAGTGTCAGTGACGATGAAATTTCACGTCGCTGCCCGTCGGAGACCCAATTCGATGGTGAGGATGTGGGTGCCAAAGGTAGCTATCGGTGTGGAGTTAGTGGCGCTGAGCGTCAAAGGTTGCAGCTGTAGCTTTCGGCTCTTGACGAGGTACTTGGGTAACAGCGAGACAATGGTGCCTGAGTCCACCAGGAAGTGCACTCGAGACTCCGGGTCGTAAAAGTGTAGGCGGTTTTCCGAGAGACCTTGGTGGCCCGCCTCCGACACTTGGGACGGAAGGGGCCTTATTGGTTTCCTGGCCTGGGCGAGGTGTAGGTGCAGGGCGCACGGCAGTTCCTGTCAGTTGCTCCGAACTCCTGGTGGAAGTAGCACCAGTCTGGGTTGGCTGCGGGGTTGGATGTTTGGCCCTGGGAGCGTGACCTAGATCGGCTACGGCTGCATGACCGTTGCATATCTAAAAGCATCTCGTTGAGGAGTTTCCGCATCTCAGCAACCTCTTGTGCCAAGCTGGATCCGGCAGCGGCGACGGGTAGTGCTGGTGGTGAGGTTACGGCATTTATGACTGGGACTACGCTTATGAGCTCGTCTGCCATGGCGCTGAGCTCGTCCAAGGTAGCCGTCTTCATGATCCGGAGGATGGCGTTAATCTATGAAGGGAGAAGGTCAAGCCACCTGATTTTGAGGATCTCGTCCGTAACCTTACCAGCTACGAGGCTCTTCATTTGGCGCAGGAGTTGGGATGGCTTAGCATCTGCCAGCTGTAGCTGCCCGAAGAGCTTCCGCAGTTGAGCATCCGCAGAGTCTTGAAAGCGGGACAGGATTGCTGTCTTGACTGCCTTGAAACGCTCTGTAGCCGGATGGTTGGCGATGATGTCCGAGAGCTCGGACACTGCTGCTCCACTGAGAGCGCCGACGAGTGCGATGTGTCATTGACTGTCGTCGGTGACGGTGGAGGCCTTGAGGATGATCTCCACCTGGGCAACCCATGCCACGGACGCCTTGGCCCAGAAGCGAGGAATCTTTGGGTCAGACATGGTGTTCGTGCGCTGCTGCTGTTGTTGGGCCGACGGCTGCTGTTGCTATTGTTCGACGGCGGCGAGGGCCAACTGTAGTTGGCCTTCCTCTTGCCGCTCCAAGCGACGCTGGTAGCGCTCGTCGCGTGGTGTCACTTCATCGTCCGTGTCTGCCAGCGTTGCGAACGCCGAGGTGCCAGCTAAGTGCGTGTTGTCTAGCAGGTTAGGGAGCGTTGGTGCGAGGGAGATGGCGCGATAGCACGTGGGTGGTTGTCCAGGCGTGCCCCGGCCCGTATGGCTTGGCGTGCAAAAATTCACTTACACTCACGCACTGAATAGTATTTAGAAGGTTGTGGGCTGGACAAGCTAAGGCTCAGCCGCAGCGGCCGTGACAAGAAAATGACTATATAAAAATTAAGGTACGGCACGGCACTTCGCTGCACTTGAGCGCGTGTGGCACCAAGTAGCGCGAGGGACGACCTCTTGCTTCTCGTGAACCAAAATGGCTGACCTTGGCGTGCTCGCCTTTGTTGCGTTTGTTGACGTGCAGCACTGTAGTCATGCGTAGTGGTAACGTGAGAGGGGGGGAGAGGCGAAATCGTTGGCTTGCCTCTTTTTCAAAAACTCCCTCGCGAGAACCACAAAAAAAAAAATTTCAGTGGTTTGTTCAAGATCTATATTTTCTAGCCCTGAAACTAGAAGAATTGTGTGAAAATCCTTTGAAAATGATTCACCTGACGAATAACGAGCAAATTCAATTTAACAAGGCTTTATTGTGCCATATATGCAACCAAAAATTTACTTCAATTGATAAAAAAGTTAGACATCACTGTCACCTTACCGGAAAGTGAGTATGCTTCTTCCATAATAGTAATAATAGTAGTAGTAGTAGTAGTAGTAGTAGTAGTAGTAGTAGTAGTAGTAGTAGTAGTAGTAGTAGTAGTAGTAGTAGTAGTAGTAGTAGTAGTAGTAGTAGTAGTAGTAGTAGTTGTAGTAGTAGTAGTAATAATAATAATAATAATGATAGTAATAATAATCAATTTATACCTATACGTGATTTTTTTATAGATATCGTGGACCTACACACAACAAGTGTAACATTTACTATCAAGACTCCAGAATGATACCTATAATTTCTCATAACTTGAGTAGTTACGATTCACACTTGTTTATCAAAGAACTCGCTACATGTTTTCCAGGAAGAATTCAGCTTTTGCCGCAAACAAAAGAAAAATATATTTCGTTTACAAAATACGACGGAAGAACAGAAATCAATCTCCGATTTATCGATTCATTTAAATTTATGGTTTCATCTCTTGGTACATTATCCTCATATTAAGAAGAACTAAAAACTAAAACAGTTTTCTCAAGTGATGAAAAATATACTTGTTGAAGTATACAAAGGTAATTTTTTTTTTTTTTTTTTTTTCTTTTTTTTTCACATGCATGCGTACAGCCATAGTTACGATTAAAGTTTTTGGTTTTATAATAGGTAAAATTAGGATTGTTAACGGACATTGACTTTGTCATGTTTATCAAGCGTGGCATACGAGGTGGGATTAGTCAATGTTGCAATCGATATGCAAAAGCTAATAATCCTTACATGAAAGAAGACTATCAATTTATGTGGACCCAACCATTACCATATGCATGTTTTAAATGGATTTAAAATACAAATTCAATGGGTACTTTAAACGTGCCTGATGATACTGAAATCGGTTATATACTTAAAGTGGATCTTGAATATCCTAAAACCCTTCACGACGCTCATAAAGATTTACCAATCTGTGCTGAGCATATGACACCTCCTAGATCTAAGCAAATAAGATGTGATATAAATTATTTAATAATACCGTTTATGAAAAGACCATGGAAAATGAACGTAAATGAGTTGATGTTAAACTCATTAATAAGTTGGAGGGGAGATACAGTGCAGAGACATATATAACACGACCGAATTTCCATAGCTGTGATATTTTTGATGAGCAACTTGAGGCTATACAATTACTTCGTACGGATGTTTATGTAAAAAAACTAATATATGTTATATTAAGTGTCTTGGACCTTTCAAAGACCCTTGTGTATCAATTTCATTACAACTTTATGAAAACTAGAATGGAAGACCATTGCAAACTTTTGTACATAGATACTGATAGTCCTGTGTACAAAATAACAAATTAAAATATTTATAATATAATGTGGAAAAATATTCAAGAATTCGATACTTCAGACTATCTTTTGGATGATAGATTTAACATACTACTCGTTAATAAAAAAATTGTTGGTTTAATGAAGGATGAATGCAATGGGAAAATCATGTTGCAATTCGTAGGACTAAGAAGCAAAATGTACAGTGTGAAAATTCAAGATCAAAACCCCGTAAAGAAAGCAAAAGGTGTTAAAAATTCCATTGTAAAGGTAACAATAACTTTTAATGATTTCATAACATGTTTGCATCAAAATACTATTATTAAACGTGAGCAAAAAAATATAAGATCACGTCATCATCAGTTTTTTAGTGAAAATGAGACAAAAATTGCACTAAGTGCTTATGACGACAAACGATGTTTGCTAATTGACTGTACAGATACTCTACCATGGGGTCATTACAGCATAGTGGGAGTAGGATCATCCAATAAGAGGGAAAACTAGATAGAAGGGATATCCAATTACGTAGGAGAAGCTATCAAGGTAGTTAATGTATTGGATCCGCCAAAAATAGGCAGAACACTAGCAGATAAGTCGATAGTGGAGGGGTCAGCACTATATAAGGAGTTATCGCAGCGAGACAAGCTACTCTCAAGTGTACTCTTAAGCAGAGATCCAAGTAAGGTTGAACTTAATCAACTGAAGCTGAAATCCGCTTTATCTCGTGTTCTTTCAATCCAAACACCGTGTAATAAACCTAGATACATTGAAGGTAACATATTTTCCACAGTAAAGATTTACACATATTTACACATAGTATGTAATATATTCGTATTTTATGCTAATTATCATGTTTGTTTTTTGTTTTGTTCAAGATGGATCTTGCAGCACTGAACAAAATCACTGACAGCGATTTTCTTTCTACAAAGAAACTTTCTCAATTGACACCTAATCAAAACTACATGGTGTCAAAACTAAGAAAAGTGTATACTAAATTCGGACCTAAGATAGTTGCAGAACTTGACGATGAATTTCAAATTTTTCTGCGGACTAGAATAAGTTCTGCTCTGTTTAAAAACGAAGAATTTTATAATGAATTGTTAGATGCTGTAAATAAATTTAAATTGTTCATAGTTTATAATGGAAACACATTATATTTTCTTATGCGTAATGTAAAAAAAAAGACAAAATAAGTTACGATTTTCTCTAAATTTGAGTAATTAGTTAAAATTCTTTTTATGTAACATTTTCATCATTATTTGATACATATTACAATCTTGTAATTTTAATCTTCAGAAAAAAATTTACAAAAAACTTTTATTTATTCTTCCAACTATTGTGAGTACTGTCAAAGCCCAGCTATTTGACAAAAACTTGATTGTCACGTTTTTGAAGGACCTTTTCAACAAGGTTAGTATCTGGATACTTTGTTTTCTGCAGTTCTTGTTCATAGAAGCCTCCAGAAATAGGTTGATCTTGGTAATCTTTGAGATGATAAGTTGTTGGATGTGTTGCTGCTCCTCGAATGATTGTAAATATTTCCGTCGACTAATTTGGCGTATACCCTTTTTCAAATGCTTGTTTGCTTGTTTGGTTTTGCTTACTCGTACTTTATCACAGATTTTTAATTAAGGCGTAGACTTACTACTATTGTCACATTTTCTTTTCATCTTCTTCAAAATTTGAATATCATTTTCAACTACAACATCTTCTGGTTTCAAACCAATTGTTCGGTGTTTTCTATTGGTATAAGATTTAATTAACTTTTGTAACAAATTCAACCATTTATAATTGCTTTGCAAACTGAATTTTTTCCACATCAAATCTTTCAAAGTACGATTAAATCGCTCGCACATACACGCTTTGAAATTGATGTGCGTTGAGTATGAATTAATTTTATATTTCTGCATTAAATTTTGAAAATTTGAATTATAGAATTCTTTGCCACGATAAGTTTGCATGTTTACGGGCACCCGTCCTTTATTCAATATCGAATGCATTGCTGCAGTTACTTCTTCACCAGTTTTTTTCTTGACAGGTACAGCCCATGCGTACTTGGAGAAAACATCTATTACAGTGAGCAAATAACGATAACTTTTGTTTTCACGTCTCGTGTAAGCCACGTATGTTGAATTTTTAGTGAGGGTAGTTACGCCTAGCTGCCTTATGGAGTTCCTCAACAATTTGCTCCGTGTATTAATTTTCAAGGTTTAAGTTTTTTAAATCATCTTGAATAAATGGGAATTTTTTTTGCAAGTTGTACACAAAAATTCGAAAGCTATCTATTTCTTTTTTAAGTCCTTTAACTACTTTAATCAAGTATGCATAATTTACAGCATCTTGAGGCTATTTTAGTGTTCCAACATTGCACAACCTTTTATTATCTAAGTCATACTGTCCATCTGCAGTAAGTTAATATCCAATACTGGGAGGACCTCAACTACCGTCTTCGGTCCTACCCAATTTTTGACCGAATACATCGACACTCATTTTGATACTGAAGCAATGATTACATGCATCAATATATATATCCTCCCTCACGAAGCTCTTCGATGATTGATATAATTTCATCGTCATGACTTGTATTTTCTGCCGACTTTTCAGCAATTAATGAGCGTAAACGATATACTAACTCATTAGGATCATCCCAGTGTGTAAAATCTACTTATTTTGTTATTTAAGTTTTGTAATGAGGTAGCAACGATCCACCTTTTTTACGAACCGTGAGATCGAAAATTGGAGCAATCATTTTATTCAACTTATTACTATTATGGTTTCTTATAGCTCTGTTTTTTAAAACCCTTTTCTGTGAACATTTGAAATTTTTAATGTTATGTAGTATTTTTTAAAATCCTCCCATGTCAACAGAGATTCGTTAGGATGCTTTTTGATGAGTAGCTCCATTAATCCTGGAGTCATTGAATACTTTAAATCATCTATTTTGATATAATTATTTTCAAATTCTATTTGCGAATCACCAAGTTTGTACAGCTCATTTTCTTTTCGCGCTCTATACTTTAAATCTAATAAATGTTTCTAATTCTGATCAAGTATTTGTAAATAAAAATTATTTGATGAGTTTTTACTGACTTGAACAGAATCACGAGATTGGTCTTGAATAGTATCATTTAAATCATCATCATCATCATCATCATCATCATCATCATCATCATCATCATCATCATCATCACTTTCACTAATGGCTTGAATATTAAATCAGTTTCACTGAATTTTTCTCTGCTTTTTTTGTTGATTCACTTTATTAACTTAATTTTTTTCTTCATCGTTTTTACTATAAAATAATTGTGAGTAACAGAGTTATTACTATTTTTGGGGTTTTTTTGTTTCGGCAGCAATGTCCATTAGAGGGTCTGTAATTGGTTTGAAAGTTTCACCAAGCACTCTTTCAGCCTCATTTCTCCCAAACTTCAACAGTCTATACTTTTCTTTAACTGTCTCTCGCACCTTTACTAACTAAGGTAGAATGTCTTTCTCTTGCTGATACATGATGATGCTCCAACGTCTTGCAACAGACTGTAATGATTGCGCTAGATATGTCCTAAATGTACAGCAAAATCATCAAAGTCTTTTCTATAGCGACCATTATTTATTTGCAAATCCTTGTTTAGAACAACGAATCCATGTTTATCATCATTTCAGCAATTAGAGCATAAATTTTTTAACTGAATGAAGGACATGTCTGAGTTTACATGATCATTGTACACATGCTTTAAGTTAACTTCATCTTCACAAAATTAAACTAAAAAGTTAACTTTATCACTTACGAGATGCTTTGGTACTTGAGCATATGACTGACAAAGATAGAAGCAGTCCACATTTTTGTGTCTACCCATGCAGAAAAAGGCTTTTACATTATTTTGTTTTTCACAAGCTATATCATCAAAAATCATTATAGAATTTGGTAAAGCATCATCTGGTGAGACTACAGTTTCATATTCGCTGAAAGGTAAGTATTTCACACCCTCTATAGGCTCCAATAGTTCTTTTTAAAACTTGTTCTTTTGTTGATGTAGCGATTTTGATTACACGTACACATTTTTAAACTTAACTCCATTGGGATGTATAATTAAAGCTAATAAGCTATTAGTTTTACCACAATTAGATGGACCACAAAATACCGAGCGAATACTGTCAGGAAGTAGTTCACCATGTCGATTCGAACGCTTGTCTTGTTTTACAAATAGCGTCAAAATTAGGAACTTGTAATTTTATGCATTGCTCTTTGAACTCCATGTCCATACTGTATGAATAATCTTGAGCTCTTTTTTTGTCAACGAATTTGTCTACTATAAATACATTATTCATTTTCTCGAACGCTTAGTCATAATCCAATCTCTGAAGACTAATTATCATGCGTTGTAAGAGAGGACACAGTCTTGTAAATAAAGTTATTAATTCTTTACCAGTAGAGCTTCATTTGCCAGGCTATCAGAACTGCGGTCCAGGTACTAATCTCGCTAAGCATCTTGCTAGAGGCGATCCAGGGGTAAATTCGCTGGACGCAGCGTGCAAAGAGCATGATATAGCGTACTCAAAAAATCGACAAGATTTAAAAGCCAGACACGAAGCAGACAAAATTTTAGCTGAAAAGGCTGGGCAAAAAGTTAAAGCTTTAGATTCAAGTACTGGTGAAAGAGCAGCAGCTGCCCTAGTGACTGGCGCTATGAAAGTTAAAAGTAAATTTGGTATGGGGTTGGAGCAAGTGAAAAAACAGAGTATTAAAAGAAGGAAAAAAAGGATGGGTAGGTCAAAGAAAAAACAATGTACCAGTTTGAGTGCAGTTATTAAGGCTGCCTCGCAAGACATGAATACTAAAAGCAAAAGTGCTCGAGATGTCAGTAGTAGTGCTTTGAAAGGTGCTCGTAGTGCGGTTGAAAAATGGGGAGGTTAAAAGTATGTTACGATTCCGTGCATCTTACGCCTTTCTACTCAGATTGGTAGAGCTTTACCTTTGATTCCATTGTTTGCTGGTTTGAGTGCAACTGGCGCTATAGCCAATGGAATAGCTGGAATTATGAAGAGCATTAATGCTGCTTAGTCAGCCAAATAGCTGCTAGCAGAAAGTCAGAGACATAATCAAACCATAGAAGCTATCGCTCTTGGAAAAGGTCTTTATCTCAAACAACATAAAACTAGATTAGGAGTCTATTTAAAGCCTTACGCTGGAAAAGGCTTACAAAAAAAACCTTAAAAAAAAAGGGTAAAGAAATAAAATTACCCGATTGAGCTCTGACTAACACAGATTTGGTGAAATATTCTAAAATCTTAAAAATTTCTTATTTTCGTGGAGTATTCATGAGAAACAGTTTGCCTGCTGAGGGTCCATGGTTTTGTGAAACAGCTATAGTAAATCTCGATGATAAGAATGGACCCAGAACTCCCTGGGTGGCTTATCAAAAACGTGATAATAATGTTGTGTACTTTGACAGTTTTGGAGATCTACAGCCACCTACTGACTTAATGTTGTATCTGAAAGTTAGTAAAGTGAAATATAATCATAAGAGATATCAAGAATTTAACTCCTACAACTGCGGTCATTTGTACTTAAAGTTTCTTTTAAAACAAATATAACTTTTTTACATGGGGAGAAACCGCTTGGTTACACTTAAACAACCATGGGAGAAACATTAACACTCAGCCTTTCGGGTACTTCCTCTGTCTTAGAAGCGCAGTATTTTCCTCCGATTGAGTTATCATCAAAATACAACTACGTTCTTGGCTAAGTAGAACTTTTGTCATTCAACTCAATCCCAAATATTGATGAAAATTGTAATAAATTGTATGCCAGCAATCAAGTTATTGTATTACTTACAGGCAGTTATGAGATTGAAGATATCAGATCGTTTTTGATTGAGGTATTACAACCTCACGACATAACTCTCGATATCAAGCCAAACAATAATACGCTTCGAAGTATTATCAAGTACAGCCATACTATTGATTTTAGACCTAAAGATTCGATAGACTGTCTATTAGGTTTCACTCAGAGAGTTTTAAAAAATAATACCACTTATATTCCAGACTTACACGTAGCTATTCTAAAGATAAACGCATTAGGAGATCAATGTAACATCACAAGTGGAGCTTACATAAACAGTTACAAAGTACACACGATTCATGAATTTTTCCGCTGTACCACCTGGATATAAGATTATTGAAGTTCCATTACAAATAATTTATTTACCGATCATTGGACGTATCATTGATCATATACAACTACGTATTGTAGATCAGGATGTTGATTTAGTCAATTTTCGTTAAGAAGTCATAACTATAAGGTTGCACATAAAACCCTCTCCATAATGGGTATTATTTATAATCAGACAAATCATATAGACAGCTCAATATGCACTTCAGCTCTTAGTCAACAACGAGCTCTCAAACTGTTGAGACGTCAGAGAAAAAAGTCCATCAAAGCATCGAGACATCGGAGAAAACGGTTGACACGTCAATAACTAACTCATCAAAACATTCAGTTTATAAAAAGTCTCGGTCTAAAAATGAAAAGCCCTGGTGGAAACTAAATTGGATACTTTCTGGTTGTATAAAAAATGGACGAGATTCTAAGTATTCAATCTCCAGTCGCATTTGACGAATCAATTGCGCACTATGAAATTTATGCTTATCAGCCGTATGCATCATCAACATATGGAAATAGCGATGAAATTCGCATTTCAATTCAACATCAAGACTTGTGTCTTTTACCATCCAGAAGTTGTTTACATGTTTACAAAAGATTGGTCAAAGCAGAAGAAAATACAGCAGTAACAAACACCACATTGATAAATAACGCCATCTGTCACTTATTTAAAGGAATACGATATGAGATAAATGCTATAGAGGTACACAAGTGCAAAAATGTTGGTCTCAAAACCCTTATGAAAAATTGGCTATGGCTTTATCCTGATCAAAACAAATCTATGATAAATGCTGGTTGGTTTGGCGTTGGAGAAGAAGAAGATGATAGACTTACTAATAATAACGGCTATTTTGATATCATACTTTCACTGAATATGATTTTAGGTTTTGCTGAAGACTATCGAAAGATAGTCGTTAATGTGAAACATGAACTTATACTTATAAGAGCAAGAAACGATATAAATGCCGTGTAAGAAACGATATAAAAACTCCAGTTCATGCCAATTCTGCTAATTCTGCGGCCACAGTAACTTGGGAAGACTTTAAAATAGTAATATTAAAGCTTGAGTGGCTTATGCCCTATGTGGTAATGACAGATTCTCATGAAATTCGCTTATTAAATTATCTACAAAAAGATAAGTTTGTATCTATGAGTTTTCGAACTTGGAAATTATATGAGTCTCCCCTCTTACCTAGCACATCAAAACATATTTGGACAGTTCAGACATCAAATCAGTTGGAAAAGCCACGTTATGTTATGTTAGCCTTTCAAACAAACCGAAAAAATCAGAAAAACGCAAGCACTAGTATGTTTGATCAGTGCAATATAAGAAATGAGAAACTCTATTTAAATTCACAATGTTATCCTTATGGTGATTTTAATATCGATATAACACATAATCAGTATGCATTGCTCTATAATATGTATGCTAATTTTCAAAATTCATACTATGGCAAAGATTATACGCCTTCATTAAGCAAACATCACTTTCTCATTCAAATACCTTAAATCATCCTTGATTGTTCGAAACTAAACGAGTCATTCAAAAATGCTCCAGTAAATGTGAGGCTAGAATTTGAGTCGCGTGACAATTTTCCTGCCAATACATCAGCTTATTGCCTAATTTTACATGACCGTATCGTTCAGTATAGTCTAATGAGTAAGGATGTTAAGAAACTCATGTAAAGCTACATACAGCTAGTTCATAGGCTCTACGAGCATCAGTTTATTCTCAACCATCATGGATAAAGGTCGGAGAAACAGTTGGAGTAAAGAAGAAGCAGAAAATAAACGACGACAAAAAGAGTGGGAAAAATTTATGAAGAGAAACGAGAAGAAAGATGTGAAGGTTGCAAAAATAAAATCTGTGAAAAAATTAAAAGATAAGACCTGTAGAATTGTTTAATCATTATTTCACATAGACCGAGTGCAAGCAATTTTACAACTAATTTTAAGTATCAAAAACTTTCTACTAAGGACGATAATAACAAAAATAAGGAATTTTTGATAAAAAACTTTGTCGATAAGTATTCAATCAACAGAGGAACTTGTCCTAGAAATGAAAATTAAGTAAAGCTAAAAAAATAAAACCAAATATCATAATATCAAAGAAAATGGAGTATTTTGTGGACATGCAAGGTTTCAAGAAACCAGGTAATGATTATGTACTAAAAGAATTGGCTATTCTTCTGCTCGGTGCTATTAATGCAGAAGCTCACGTATTTCTTTTTAAAGCACCCTTTAGCTGGGGAAAATTACTACCATAGTATAAACATAAAAATTTATACCTTGAACTTTACTATTATGGACTAAGCTGGGACTCAGGAAAAATTGAGTACACAGAAATAGGATAGTTATTTACGTAACAAGTGTGGAAAAGACGATTTCCCGCACGAGTCGTGATTGACTCGCACGAATGGCTGGAGTTGACAGAAACGAGTGCCAGTTGATCGCACGGCACGAATTACCGTCACTGGCCACGAGTGCGAGTCTATCACACGAGTGCGGGAAATCGTCCCGCACGAGTTGCGTACAAGTTTTTTTGCACTAAGTGTGCAAAAAATAGGTGTTTTCCGCACTGATAATAGTGTGGAAAATCGATTTTTACCCATAGTGTGCGGAAAAGGTATGTGGAAAATTGTCGCACAACTTTTCCGCATACTGTGCGGAAAAACCTTTTCCTCACACCTTTTGCGCACACTATGTGGGAAAACCAATTTTCTACGCTAATATCAGTGCGGAAAACACCTATTTTCCGCACACTATGGCGAAATAGTAGTTTTCCTACGAGTTTGAAAAGTCTCTGTTTGCGAACCGATAGGTTTGTGGCCCGAGCCGAAGGCGAGGTCCATAACGAGGTTCGTAAAGGAGACTTTTCGAACGAGTTCCGGAAATAGTAGTTTTCCTGAGAGTTAGAAAATTTTTTGTTTGCGAACCGAGAGGTTTGCGGCCCGAGCCAAAGGCGAGATCCGTAACGAGGTTCGTAAAGGAGACTTTTCGAACGAGTATTGGAAAACTGCTTTTTTGCCCGAGGAAGTACCAGCCTCCCAAAACCACCTGAGGGCGGAAAAATATTTTACGGGAGAATCTTGAAAATTCTACGAAGATACCTGTTCTGAAACAAAAATGGCTTGAAAGATTTGGTTTTAAAGTCACTGATATGACAGACTATCCACCGTTTGAACTTCCAAGATTAGTTACTACTTGTGCTCATCACAGCGGTGCCTACAAATCCATGTGTGCTCTTCATAACGTCAAACAAATGAAAAAGTTTTCTTTTAACATG
Source organism: Copidosoma floridanum (assembly GCF_036245765.1). Classification (NCBI taxonomy): domain Eukaryota; kingdom Metazoa; phylum Arthropoda; class Insecta; order Hymenoptera; family Encyrtidae; genus Copidosoma; species Copidosoma floridanum. Next base: position 37,241,240 of record NW_028321881.1, read on the forward strand.
GAATGGGTTGATGTTGATGATGACGACGACGACAATAACTACGATGATAATAAAGAGTTGTGAAAATGTATTGCATTTCAAGAATAAGGTGTTTAACAAGTCATTTTGCAATTCTAGTTTTGTACATGTCAATTTTTTTATTTCAAAATAAACTGATTAATCAAAAATAAACAACAATGTTAACAATTACCTTCCTTCCACTTCACATCCTACAATATAGTGCAACACCCTCGCTTACATTAAAAAATGCATATAACCATCGCGTTTGCAAGCTGCACAAAATCTTACATATTCAAGCAGCGCGCCAATCAACGATGCAGACGTGCATTGCACTGCGCATAACCCAAGCAGCGCTGCAGGTAGCACGCACAAGCAGCGCTCGCAAAAAAAGGAAACTGCTGGACCTGCTTGCCCATTAGCCGCAGGGGAAGCAGGGGCACGCCGCAGAGGGGTACACGCCGTGGAGAGGGGGGCTGTTCTAGAACCACCGTATTCTAGAACCGCCATAGCTTATCTACTCAAGGAATTACCGCACCTGACATTTATCAAGCAACCTTAATAACGAGCATGACATTCCTAAATTAGATAACTAGAAAAATTGTTTTACTCTAAGAAAGCTTAGTGAATTTATAACAAACTGAAATAAAAGATTAACTGGTTTTAGCTGATCAATACATTTTTTTTTCCTCTTTACAGCAATGTTGTGGCTGCTATGTTGCTCAGCCCTTTTTAAACATAATTAATATACGCCAGTCTTAACATACTATCATTTTATTAAAAATTAACTTTAAAACAGAATTAGAGAACCATCAAAAAGTTTGGCTGTTTCTTACAGTTTAACCGTTAACGTTAAAATTTTGAACTGAGCAACAATTATTATCTACTTAATGTAAGCATTGTCTGTATATTATTAAAATGTAGGTACCATCTCTCAACTATTTTTAAAGTGTGTTTAACTTTTCTCATTTTTTATACCTTTAATTTGATCAGTGACAAATTTAGACTTTAGAAGTGTTTTTTATTATTCAATATGATAGGTCTTGATGTCTTCTCTTCATTTACTGGTCTGCTGCTGCTTAGAAATTTATATTGTGAGCATAATCTTCATTACAAAATTATAAAACGGGTTTCTTACAACCATCTCAGATGTAGCCTGTGTACTTCAATGGTACTTATTATTGACTAAATTGCTGTGAGAAAAAATTTTGAAATTATTCAACTTACATTCATAACAATTAATTTTTACACTGTCTTTTCAATTTTATAAATAGGTAAAAATTACCTACACTCAGAGAGCTACAACTTTCCGATCTAACTGTAGATGGAAAGTGACAAAGCTGTTGTTTTCAGTTATTAACAATTGTTTTTAGTTATTTTGCTACAGCCTTAAAAAGCAAAAGGTAAAAGCGAAGAAAGTCAAAAGTGAAAGATTTTTTAGCAGATGTTTTTACGTAGAGTTACGGTATTTGAAAATTGAAAAACTTTATTTAGAACAAAAAGCAAGCACCGAACTTTTATATAGTAAAAATAAAAAATAAAACACCAAAGTACATATTAAACTTCATTTTATTCCAGAATATTTAGATGTTTTATAGGTATTAATAATGTTAATTGAAGCCCCTGGTTCGGTTGCCCACAAACAGTATGGTGACATACTGCAAAATTATTAAGGACGTTTATTACACACAGTGTTTTAGGTAGAATCTTCCTAAAATCACAACAGAATATTTGTAATGATGTAAGAAAGTCACATGTAAAATTTGAGACCGTTTCTCAACATTATTTTTTGGATATTACTTGTTGAAAAAACTTCAATTTAACTCATAACCTTGTGATGAGGATTTTTCTAGCCGATACACAGCCGTCCCGGATCCCCTCACAAAACTCTTGCTAAATTTCTTACCATGTCCCTACACTCTGGATATCTCTCCTCCGGGAGGTCTGCCACAGGAGTCTGGTTCGGAAACACCAAACACTCCTGAAAGGAAAATAGAAGGGGGCAAATGGGGGCACTACTTATCAATAAACACTTACTGATATGAATTTTCACAGCGCGCTCGCGCTATTAATTTGCCTCCTCTGAATGCTCTACACTCACTCTCTCTCTTTATATATAATTATGTATATGGGCACGTTATTCTCGAGGTAGATATCTTCGGGTTATCACCTCCAATCGTCCTCACCGATGAACTCCTCCCTGGCTTGACTGTCGGTTTCCGGTACCTAAGCTACACGTATGCACAGACACAACCTCAAGCGTATCTTCACTCAATTCAATTTTCCCTATCCCTACACAAATCCTACACACATTTATCCTGACTCACTCGGATCGTCCCCAAATCTTTACCTCGAAATAACACCTAGGGCACCGTCCTCCGTGAATTGACCTTCTCTCTGTGCTCACCGTCACCCGGGGCTACCTGGAGTTCGTCTCGGTCGTCGCGTCGACTTAGCGGCACAGCTAACTCTCGGGTAGTCTTGTTCGTTGTTTTCCTATGCTCTCTCTTTGGATCCCTTTCCTCACTCTCTGCTCTACCTGTCACTTTTTCCTATATCCAATGGCTCTCTCTTTCCTATCTGCTCTCTGTGCAGCTCCGCGCGATACTGACTGCGTTATAGCAGTCCTGCACTTCAATAGATGCGCACGCCCCTCCCGTGTATCCAAAAAATCTCCAACACGCCTAAAAACCGGTAAATTATTAAAGGTTTCAAAAACTAGGGAATCGATGCGACCACTCGGTGCTCACTCCTTTCCAACGCATCGCGAGCCCTTCCATCTCTCCTTCTCTATTTTACACACATGCTCACCCAATCATACATCACACACATTCAATCTCTTTCATGATCTTCGGTCCTTCTCTCTCCTCTGGCTCGTAGTCCGCGGCACCGAGAACACACATTAAGTAATGTGTTATAGATATACATATAGAAAATATATATGTTATTCTAGGACTCGGTACCCGCCAATGACTTGCCCCAAAATATAGGTATACAGTGACGTGATAGCTTTAGCTACCGCGTCACAACCTTATAAAAAAGTCACATGAAAATGGAATTCATGAGAAAATTGTTGGTGGATTTTGTCCAATTTTTTTTGCATTATGCAATACCATAATACTGGTATTCTATTCAATTCCTAGAGAGATCGACAAGTTATTTTTGCAATTAAATAACAAAAACAGTGTCAGACACCCATATTTATAGTTATACAAATCCATGCAAAACAGTTGCCAGTGCTGCCACATTCTCGCTCTCCTCTCACTGCACTCTCTACATTTCCCCTCTAGCTGTAATGAACGTCTTTAAGTTGAAACTTTGCTTGGCTGGTGAGTGACTGTGATAATCGACAATTTGCTTGGGCATATTATAACCAGATATACTTATTTCGATTGCAGGTGGCTTTGATTTTACTTCGATGCCACCTAGTCAAATCTACTGAACTAAAATAAGAAGGTAGCGTATTTTTGAGAAATTCTGAGCTTATTTATTGCTATTGTTATTAATTTTTTCCGATAAAAACTGTACGAAAATCATCTAGAAAGTTTCAAGAATCAATGTAAAAAATTTCAGCAAAATCGGTTGAATAGTTTCATGGTTTGCGGTTACAACGGTTTTTGGGACTTTACTTAATATATTAGGGAGATAAAGAAAGAATTGTATGAATTTATTACTAAAAATTTTTTTTTTATTGACTCAAAATAAATTAAACCTCATATGCATTATTATTTGCTCTTTCATCCTTACGTATGTATGCAATAAAAAAATATATCCTATAGTTAGCTATAGTGCGTAGCAGACAAGAAGTGTATACGTACCTATACTGACTGTTATAGGACGGTATTCCCTCTCTCCCGAAAACGCATAAGCACGATGGAAAAAAAGCCAGTGCCTTTATGCGTTTGCTCCATGCTTAGCACTTATGCTTGTGGGCTATAGCTTACATGCGTTGAAAGCACACGCGTCATGAGCCAATCACATAGATTCAAAAAAGGGGGGCACTTCCATCGCCACTATGCGTTTGCTCCATGATTTTCTCTTCCGTGTAGTTTGAATTATTTATATACGCCACGCCTACATCACAGTTTAGTCTTTTTTTCTTTTTCTCCTTATAACTTCTTTTTCTTACCCAATTTTGTTGACTCTTATATTGCTCTACACTGTACTACAGTTATGACAACAATGTAAAATATGTAAAACTTGAATCGTATAAGACTCATATTTATCATTAAAATCCAAATTCTAGTGGAAGACTTGGAACAGAAGCTTTTTATCTAAAAGTATGTATATACACATGCACGTACGTAAGTGGCAAATGAGCGGGTACCAGTTCGGCACATTTTGTTAAGTACCAAAAGTACTATTATTTTGTACGATTTTATTAGGATTGATTGTAACCATTTGCTTGTACACTAGTTTAAATTTCCGAGTCATAAACATTTTTCCCCACATTTTTGCAATTTTATTGGTATAAACAATTTATACTACACGTGAAAGATATTTTACCTCGTAGGTTGTCTCATGACCAGCAATTTTTGTTTTTTTAAAGTTCTCTAAGACTTCTACAAACAGAGACTAATGCAAAAAAATTTTTTTTTAAATTGCCCTTTATTTATCAATCGTTAAATAAATAAGTAATACCTATGTCTGTATTATTGAATTATTTGAGCCCGGAAGAAATATTGTTATATGTAATAAACATATTCCAAAGCTTTTTAGACTATTATTTTATTGTAACCCATTGTTTTTCAACTCTGTTTTAGGCTTTGTGACGCTATGAGATATATCTATATATAAAGGTTCACATCTCTTGTTCATAATATATAGATATACTTTTTCATAGCGTCAGAGAGCCAAAAACAGAGTTAAGAAACAAGGGGTCACAATAAAATAATAGCTTAAAACGATTTGGGAATATGTTCAAGGATGTTTATAGAGTCTTCAAAAACTATATCAACATGAAAACTGTTGATTTTTCATATCGTTTTTCATGGATGGAAATAGCCATTTTAGCATTTTTTCGAACTTTAATAATTAATATTTTGGAAAGTATTAACTTTAGAGAAAAGTTACAAGAGACTTTTTTGTTTATAGTCTGAAGATGGTAAGAAACATTTTTTCGAGTCCAAATAAGCAATTTGCAAAATTGGTTTGAAAAAGTTGTTTAAACAAGTATTGACCATCTTTTAAGCTTGGAAGCATGTTAATTTGATTTCTTGAGAAAATTTTGCATGAGTTATAATGCAAAAAATCGAGTGCAAATATTTTCACCGATGGATGTGAAGTTTTTACTCCCTCTAATAATAAATACACCAGGTTAAATCGCCACTGATGATAGAACTGTAGTAGATTCAAGGTAAGCCATTGATCTACTAATACTTTGAAATCAGTTAAAGAAAACCAATGGTCAGTGGGTGATTGGGTACCCAAGAATTAAGTTCCACTTCTCTGGCAGATAATATAAGAATGTAGTTATACTTCTACGAAACAATTTAAATAACTGCAATGTATTGAAGGTAATGTGATTATCTTCGGAATTAGAATATCTGATAACAACGTGTTGTTTAAATAGATATTTGAATTTTTTAATAACGAAAAATTATAAAAAATAATGTATTTACAACAACTTTCTACGCTTATAACATTTCTAACGTGACGCTCTTACCTGTCACATGAACTTATACACTCATGTTTTTGCGTCTATAACACGAACAGTATACATTTAAAAGAATATTTATTCAATTATATTACATGGATAATTAACAGACTTTGTCAATAAAATATATAAAAAATGTAATTATAGTGTAAGCATAATAGAATAATAAAAAATAAAATTCACTATATTGTCTTTTGTAAGTTTAATTTAACAAAAACTCGAATCACATAAAATTTAATAAGATTCACATCAAATTTCATTTATAAGAAAATTATCTGTAGAAATCTTTCAATTTTTTACTGTGTGATAGATTGCTATTAGATAAACGTATCAAATTTTCAAACGGATCCACAAGTTTTTTTTTTTTTCAATAAAATAAGAAAGAAGGGGTCAAAAGTATTCCCAAAAGCATATGCATACGTGTATCCAAATGAGCAAAATATTTGCTGTATTTGCGTCTCTTTCACCTCTTTGAGCTTTTCCCCACTAACAGTGATAAATGTCCTTAACATAAAAAATATTACCTTAGCCACAAATATTAAAATTCTGATGGAATAAGATGCAATAAAAATTAATGAATTTATGTATAGAATCTTGTAGAAATAAACTATAGCAGAAAAAAGATGGAAGGTATGTTAAACTGTCAATTTTTTTATTTTATTCAAAATTGCCATATTTTTTAACATAAAATTATCTTATTGTGGTTATAGCAACATTTTAAACTTATCTAAAAAATCTAAAAACTTACAAATTATTATTACAAGATAAAAAATGAGAATCTACTTCAGGATTTACGAAATTAACTAGTGGACAATGGGTGCTAGGTCACTCAAGTATGAAGGTATACTATAACATTCTGTGGCAGTCATTGTATGACTATAAATATTCCATTTACGAAATGATATTGTATACGAAGGTGCTGCAACTATCGTTGGAATGAGTACATGTAAGTTAACTGAGTGTGGTTTTAATAAATATTTTTAAGTTTTACAGATAAATAATTCTAGAGTATATATTACGTAGATACGAAAAGTACAATGTATAGCCATAGCATGATGTGTTGCTGGGGTCGCTAGTATGAAAGTAACAGCTTTTAGTGACAATAGTAACTCTTCCGATTATTATTTCAAAATAACTGCGTACTCTGATAAAATTTCTAACATAGCACTTGCATCATATGCTGACATTTTCTCTTACTTATAATTAGTCGCATTTACAACACCCCCAATATTTATCTTAAAGATGGCTTAGAAAACATCGAAAAAAAGTTTAATAAACAAATGTTTATTTAATTTCATATAATAAAAAATTCATGATTAATGTTTTGTCGATAAAATATGTTATAAACATAATAATAATGAATACACTATTAACTATCGTAAATTAAAAAATCAAGATACTTAAAAATGATTTACGTTTACTTTGCACGTTGTTTAACCTCGTTATTATATTCATTTATATTATATTTGAAAAATAACACGATTAGCGTGTGATAACTAAAGTTAGAAAAATAAACCTTCGATTCTAATCTAATATAATTTACATTCTGTAGTACCACTTTATCTGTAATAGGATAGTATTACATTCCAGTTAATGTAGCTTAAAAATAACTATTTTCACAATGGAAAAATTTTAAAAGAATAGCTGATATGAAAATGTAATAATTTATTTATAAAATTTTGTATGAATACACCAATAATGAAAAAGATAAAGACTTTGAAAAAATTTAATCAACAATTATTCATTGAAAAAGTGCCAAATCACAAAAAATATTAAATAAACATTCAGTAATGTATATAACAGATGTTACAAAGAGAAAGGTTTGTAAGAATTAAAATAAAATTATTTAATGAAATAAGTAATTCAGTAACAAACATAATTTATTATTACACCAATTGAATTAACGAACAGTAAACAAATATTTACCTTTAAAGTAAGTTACGAACCATAGTATAACATGTAGACTAAGTAAACAAAATAAGAAACATAGGATAAACTATTTTAAAAAATGGAATGAAATCAACATTATTAAAGTTGTTATCTTTGAAACATGAACAAATATGTTGATAGAAGACAGATAACAATGATGAAAAATTGAGAAAAAATGAGACAATTTGTAGACTGCGAAATGAATGAACTGAAAAAAATAAGCTTAAAAGTATCAAAGTTAAAAATTTTGTAACTGTAAGAAAACATACTTGTTGTAGAGATTGTAAAAAATAAGGGTTTGGAAGAATCGATACCAAGGTAGATAGGAAAATACGTGATCACGTAAAAAAATATTATTATACGGCAAAAACATGGACACAGATAAAAAAATAAATAATGTTCAGCTTATTATTCAGAAGACAGCTATATAGATAGAACCACACAATAAAAAATGCAGATTGAGAAATATTCAAGCTGATACTATAAGAATTAAGAACAGATGTATACATAATACGAGTTTAAAAAAAATATTTTTAAAATGAAGATGCAAAGCCAGAAACTAAACAATAAATCATATAAAAATAAAATTTTACAACCCAGACTGATATACCGAAATGTATAAGCTTAAGAATGGTGACGGAAGGTTTTTTTTTAATCTGGAACGAATTTACATACTTAAACAGTTTTAAACCATTTGTTTCTTAATTTAAGCGATGACTGCACTTAACACTTCAATCATTACAAAACCATTAAAGTTGTAAAACTTATAACGAACAATTTCGTTCTCTATAACGTACATTATAAAATATCATAACAAATGAGCTTAACGTCTCATATAAAGTTGAATTGGCGAATCTAATTATGATATATAATTGTGATATAAATATAACGGAAAACATTGCTCACATAGTATTAAAACTGAATTTTCTCCCGTCTATAGACGAAGGAGAGTAATTGTACCAAGTGGGAGAAAACTGAGGCGATATGAGCGAGCAAGAATTAGCGTAGAGCGGTAGTTCCAGCAAGGAGTTGATAGAGAGTTATAGACTCGCACCCTATATTTCACTGTCCTTCTTCTGTAACTCTATCAAAATCAAGCAAATAGATTTATAACAAATAATACCATTTTCATCTACTAGCATCAGAGATAAGCTACATTTGTATTATTTTAAAATTGCTAACATTAAGTAAACAACAAATTCAATTCTATTTTTTGAGCATTTTAATCTCTTGTTTGCTTTTGGTACCCATATACATTTATATATATAAATGTAGTAAAGATGACTTTTGGGCTCCTGCTCTGAATTTTGTCTTTTCATATCCATACAAATTACCTTTTTCCCTTCAAAACAATCCAAGATGTTATTTCGTGATTAATAAAGTCACGGATGAATCATCGAGGAGGCAGCAATTGGAGCAATTACTACTCGTAAAACGGAATCATTGTAACGAACACAAGATAAGTACACTCGTTGTGGGTATTCAAAAATCTTTCTGAAACAGTTCACGTTAAATCACTAGTATTGCTGACACCAAGAACATTTCTAGCTCATCGTGATTTCTGTCCGATCATCTCCTAGAGGACCATAAAACACACAAATCATGCATATATACCACCCATGCTCTGTGTAGGAAGAAGTTTGCATAACGCTTTACCGCTTAATCTTCATGATAGAATGAAATTACCTAGATTTATAATTCTCGAATTCTTACGTATTAAATATAAATTACTCATGTCATACATGTAAACATACGCATTGACCCATATTTCGGTAGTATAGCTATTAAGGCCAAGGCCGCATGAATTCTAGGGAATTTATGTGTAAGAAAGGCTATTGAACCGAGTTAATACACAAAGATATAAACACTCAAGGTAAGTACCTAAAGACCTTGAGCAAGCTATAGAAGCTTACAAACTTTTTGGCAAAAATGTTGATTACGTTTAAAATTTAAGTATTTATAAAAATGTTTGAGTAAAAATACAGAAAATTATTGGCGTAACTTTAAGAGATACATTTCTTAAAAAAAGACACACAATAAAGATCATCTAGTCATGGAAAGTTAGTACATGCGGCGCGAAGTAGGGTAAAGCCTAAAAATACACACACACACATGTAAAAACATCGATTATATATGTGAATACGTTATCATGTAGAGGATAATATTAAAAAAGAATGAAAAGAAGGGAGAATGGAGTTAAATGGGAGAGGATCTTAAGTAATCCAACATATATTTACTAGAAAAACTTTAACTCGATACAACAGCTTATGATTGAGAATTTATAGGAAAAAGGTATGACTAAGCGTATGAGGGGATTTAAGAGCTTGAAATAAATGAAAATAAGAAACTTTTTTCTTTATTGCAATCCATATAATAACAATATATTCATATAATGCACTACTTTGTTGGATTGTTTGGAGCAGATGTTATGCGTCAAAAAAAGTGATATGTTCATCTACAACTAAGATGAGTAACACATTGTGCTTATGAGTTTAATTCATGATCAAGAACAAAACAAGATTTCTTCTACTTTTTTAAGATCCTTTTTTCTGTAAACTCTAAGTTTTTGTAGTGAGGCATGGTCAGTATAATTTTAACTTACTTTAGTATGAAGTAAGATGCTTGTATGTAGGTGTGATGTTCATATGGTAGCCATATTTTTAGAGAAGTAAATATCACTTACACTTATCACTTACAGTTTTGTCTATGGCTAATATCTCTTTACTGGCTCAACTCATATCGAGATACTCTGCTTAACAAGTTAACAAAGATGAGAAGGACTGTTTTTGACTTCTCCATGCGCCTGTGTTTCCTAAGAGTTTTATCACATAGCAACCTGTAGGAAATGATTCCTTCAAGTCTCTCAAGCTTTAATCTGTCCAGTCTTCCATCTCTTCTCCTTCACCTGTATATGTGAGATCCAACCCTTTTGTTCCTCTTAAATAACGAAAAATTCTTTTAAGATCTTGCAAATCTTTTTCTGTTGCTAACTGCTGTTGTTTAGCCAGATGATGTACAGAATAGGCTACATCTGGTCTTGTGGTGCTTAAAAAATACATTATACAACCTATTGCTTCTCTGAAAGGTGCTGTTGTCAGAGTATCACGCTGTAGCAACTCTCGTATATTCTTTTTTCCCTTCAGTGTTCTCTTTTCTAATTGTCTTGTAATCATAAGTGTCTCTTGCGAGTTACACCTTTTATGTTAAATCTTTTCAACATCTTCTCTCTGTACTCTTCTTGTACGATGGTTATTTTTCTCTTAATTCGACCTCTTTTGATTTTTATGCTTAGGAAATTTTCTGTTTCTCTCAGCTCCTTTATTTTAAAGGCATTTTTCAAGTGATTTATAACCTGATATATTTTCTCCTTATCATTACCAATGGTTATTGAATCATCTACGTATAATAAAATAAATATCATTTTGCCCTCTTTTCTCTAGGTGGATGAGTTTCGATCGTTTATATAATGTTCCAAGTCAAATTTTAAGATCTCTTCTTTAAGTTTATCGTACCATCTCTTAAGACTAACTGGTAAACCATACAATGCTTTCCGTAATTTCCATACTTTTAACTCTTCACATTCATTATTATACTATTAGCCTTCTGGTATCTTTGTATAGACAAACTGAGAGATTAGTGGAACGCCCTCTGTCCTTCAGGTGGCACAGCTGAGCTACCACGTACGTTGGGACGAGAGACGATCCAGAGTGGGACGCCAGGCGCTCCACTCTTGCAGCCCAAGAAACGTGCCACAAGTATGGTGCTATTAACGTGCTATTGATGAGTACATTAGATGTACCCACAGTAGCTCGCCTGCCGAGCTTCGAGTGTAATATATTATAATATACTCGACGCGCATATGTGCATGTAACGCGCATGTATGCATACGTATATAGATGAATATATGTATATTATTGAATGCGTTTGTATGTATGCATATTTATGAATCATGTCGCTTTAAAATATATTAAAAATAGTACGGTATGTTTTAAGATTGATCAATTTATTCGAGGAGTAACATATTCTGTATTATTATTTACCACTTATAACGTTATTGTAAATGACACTGGTAACTTATACGTTACAATAATTTACAATCTAGTTTTATATAAACTAAATATCATAAAAATTAAAAATAAAAACTTATTTTTCATGATGGTTTGTTTGAACAAAAATTTTTATTTTACAGTTTAGAGGGATAATTGTTTTCTATAAAATACAGTTATAGGGTTAATATGTATAAACGTTTTTAGAAATAATATAAGACATTTCGAATTTTCGTTACTTTAAAAATCATTTTTATGACAGAGTAACGCACAGGTAGCACCTATACAGTGAATAGTATATACAGATATTTCCAGTACTGACCCGAACGGAAATTGTAAGTAGGCGATCAGTAGGGCCAACTTAGGCTATCTCTCTTGCTAACTGAGGTCCTACGTTGGCAGCATCAGGTGGCGTTTGGTGGGCCCTAAGCAGGCTGCCTCCATTGGCGTAACATAACCACTTTCAATTGATAAATATAGATGTGTACATATAAGATTACACAGTGTATTATAATTGAACAAAAGTCATGCTTCATTTCAAACGAATTATATTTTATTTCTTCATAAAAATTTTTTATCACGGCATTTTTGATCACGTGTAGTTATAAAAATATAAAATTAAGATAAATAGAAATTTCATATAAATAAAGATACAAATGTCACCTTAAAAATATCTCTCATTCGCAATTGATATCAAGTTTACAATATGAACATGTGATTCGTGAGTTAATTCTGAGGAACTATTAAAGAATTACCAAGAAACTAATACAAATTAAATGCTCACACTGCAGTTTACTTTTCTTTTATGCAAAAACATTGATTCAATTAAATGATAGATAAACTTGATTTGACGGTGGACATCCAAATGACAGTGTACAAGCTGTTGAATGTTAAATTTCATAATCTTAGTACGGTTTTCAAATAGTTTTTATTGATATTTTTTGAAGCAACAATTATTATTTCTAATTCAGTACTTTGGAAAACTTTGTTTAGTTGACAACAAATTTAATGTCGATTGATTTTGTTAGTCTTATTTGTATAAGAATACTCATTAATCATTTGTATAGGGCTCAATGAAAGACACTTGTAACTTGTGTACCTATGTATAATTTTATGCTACAGTTTACACTGCAACTGTAGCTGATACAACTCTATATACTACTCGAGAAGTAAGATAAAGGTAGGTTATGTAGGCTGCCTAATGAGTACCTCACGCACACCCCCTGACGCGCCTACTTGTGCCCTCAGTAGGCTGCCTAAGTAGGGCCTCACGAACTAGAGAGGCAACCGACTTTCATTTCTGTTCGGGGATGTGCTATGTATCATATTCATACATTATTATCTACAAGATACAAGTAACTTATCTAATAGATATTATAAATAGCTTGTGTCGTGGAAATATACTGTACCAGGAACCGAAACAGACCATGCACTAGATACCGGGACAACTGCTGTACTGTATAGATAGTACTGCTGCTGTACTACGGTGGTCCGCCTAGCGTTCAAAGTGGCTCGCCAGCTGTCCCACTGCCTGGGTTGGTAGGCGTACGTTACATTAGGACTCTATTTGACCGTGCGAGGACATAGGACGTTCCACTTATCTCTCAGTGCAGGTATTATTAGTTCATCACTTAAAAAGGTTGTCTTTACGTCTGACTGTCTACATTCGAGGTTCTTTTTATTTATTACAGATAGACATGATTTGACCAGTGGCAGTCTCGATACTGGAGCATATATATCTCTAATCTCATATTCGTTAACATCTTGGTATTCTCTTATTACAAGTCTAGCTTTGTAAAGAACTCTTCTCTCTTTCGAAATTTTTTTGGAAAATATTCATCTGGAATCCAGTATGTTGGTGTCTCATGGTCTATGCACCGTGTCAAAAACTTTATTGTTTTCTAAGGACAGTTTCCCTTTATCTATTGTTCTTTCTCAAAGGCTCTTGTTTTTGCTTTGTATTGCCTCTTTGTAACTACTAGGATCTTCGTTCACTTTAGCCAACATTACATGCCTCTCTTCAGGACTGACTTTAAAGGTCTCTTTGCTATTCGTCTTTGCAGTATAAACAAATACATAATCTGTTTTGGGTTTGTGTGGTCTCCAGAATGTTCAGATTCTTTAACTTTCATATTCAGTATGGTTTCTCTCTTTTCTTAGTTCTCTCTTTTTAGGTTCAAGTTTTTTTGGTGCTTTTTCAAGGTGAGTTTAAAGATCCCTAGTTTCTTGAAGTGTGCTCCCTTGGAGTATATTCTCTTGAGTTTCTTCTTTATTTTGATCCACCTCTCTTTTATTTGATTTTGGTTCTAAGCTAGTGTAATTATTGAAATTATTTGTTTTGTACACATCTTAGTATACTAATTTTTCATTAAATAACACGTTCCTCAAGGTTAAAAACTTATTTGTTGAAGGTTCCCACAAAATGTAACCTGTATTAGAATGTCCTACTAAGATTGTCTTATGCGCTCTTCAAGAGAACTTTGATTCTGTCTGAAGTAATTATCCACAACCTATGTATCCAAGTATCTTAATTTTGTCTAAGTGGGGTTTCACTTTTTGATTTAATTTATTTAGTGGGATGTCTAAATCAATCGTTTCATGAGGAGTCCTATTATAAACATTAATAGCTGCCTCTATTGCTAATACCCACATGGATCCAGGTAAGCCGGAATCTACGAAGAGTGCTCTTGTTGTATGTTGGAGAGTTTTGTTGAGTCTCTCAGCTGTTCCGTTAAGTTCGGGAGTATATGGTGGGGCATAGTTGCCTTCCATGTTTTCTCTTTTTATCGACTCTTTAAACTCTCCTCCTGTATTCTCTTTTACATTATCCATTTTAAGATAATATATTTTCTCATTTGTTCCTACTAAATTTCTCATAGTTGCAATAAAATTTTATAAACACCTACATGCTTTAGTCTTATTTTAAATTAAATAAGCTCATGCAAATCTCGAATAGTCATCAATGAAAACTATAATATAGTGAAAACTACCTCGGAAAGAAGCTAAGCTAATTTTAAGCATGATATCTGTGTGGATAGTAAAGAGGAGACTATCAGCTAGCGTTCTCATCTCTTTGTGTGCTAGTTTTTCCATCTTTGATAACTGACAAGTTTCACAACAAATATATTGCTATTCAATACAACGTTCTTTAGATACTCGTTGGAACTCTTTAAAGATTTTAAATATTATTGGTAAGGGTGTCCTAATACAATATGCCAGAGCATACTTTGATCTAGTTTTACTAGTTTATTGTTTAAAGGATTTAACTCTATCATTTTAAATTGCTAATCTCTTCTATATTTTCACTTGAGTCTCTGTCCCATATTTTTCTATTGATCGTTTATGTATCAAAATGAAAATTAGTTTTTTGTTGCTCTTTTATAATTTTACTTTTCTCTTTCTTCCTCCCAATTTCTGATTGTATCGAAATGTTTAAAATTTTCTCATGTTCTCCCTCTAACTCTTTTTTTTGAGCAATTTCGACTCATTCTCAGATTTTTTTGTAAAGTCCGACTCTGAAATAATCTCTGCATTGCATGTGTATTCAGTATACTCGTGCTGCTCTTCGTTTCATTTTTAATCGAAAAATTTATTCTCCGGTTTGGTTTCTCATAATGTCCCAGTAAGTAAATCGCTATCGTTTCTTTATCAAAAATTTCTAATTTCTTATTATCCAAGAATATACTTAAGTTTATTTCTGCGAACCGACCTAAGGAAATTAGATTTTCTGATAAATCTTTCTCAGCCAATACATTTGTTAATTGGATTTTATGATTTTTACTCTTAAGATAAAGATCTCCTATACTATCTATCTAAATATCTGCGGATTAATTTTTATTTGTGCTCTTTATAATGGCATTCGAGAACTTTTGTAAATTACTTAAAATTAAACTCATATTGTAAATATGATCTGTTGCTCCTGAATCCACCAAAAACGTGATATTATTTTTACTATTTAAAACTAAAGTATTATTAACTGTTATTCGTGTATTCTCTTGTTGTGCTGCTTGCGCTGCTGCTAGTGCTACTTGTGATATTTTATTTTTGTATCTTCATTTTCATCTTTTTGTAACCCTACCTCTTGTATAACTCTCTTTGCCTCTAGTGCCACCGTTTGATTTCCCTCTTTTAATATTGTTAAAATTACCCCTTCATCCTCCTCTTCCCCTATACATTGCATTACCACCCCCTTTATAATTCAAATGTAGCAAGAGTGTTGCTGCCCTGTTGGCTACATCTATTTGACGAAGTCAACTAATTTTTTATTATAAATTAACGAGAGATCGCGGCTGAAAAAAAAACTACTGAATTGAAAAATGATAAACCAAAACCCACATAAAAAAATAACTTTAATGCATTCATCTGAACGGAGACTGAGAATAAAAAGGGTAAAATAAATAAATAAATGCACTTATTATAAGCCACGAACAAACATATATTTCGTGGCTCAAGGGAGAAACTCCGAAGAGAAAAACCCTCTAGAGAAAAACCCAAAAGAAAAAAAAATAACGAAAGTACAAATGAGTGAGGTTGAACTATAATTTTGAGATCAAATTTTTTGGAATGATGAGTGTGTACGTGTGTATTGTGTGTAGACAACTCATACGTGCGCGTCCGTCAAAAAACTTCCGCATCGACAAACGTCGCACGAAGCTCAGATGTTTTGTTCAAAAATATATATGTATCGTCAACGTTTTTTTTCAGATACATCAAAATAACTATTGTTACTTTGATACTTCTTGTTAGCAAGGCCATTCCACAATTTTATAATACTAAAATAACTTTTAAGGGTTTAAATATAATTTATGCATTTTGAATCTCCTTAGAAATTATGAACATTTTATTTACGACAGAAAAAAGCTGGAGGCAGAAGAAAACACATAATATTACGATTATGTCAAATATGATTATTACCAGTAAAATACTACTTATATCCAATTATACGTGGATATTTATCTACATACATATATTATATTTTTTTGCTTATATTTACATTCCTTATTAAGGAGGTTTGGGAAAAAAGTTCTAAATAAAGAAACGTGCCAAAAAAAATGTATGTTATATCTAAGCACATTAGGAGTGCTCATGAATTTTTTCAGATTTTCCACCAGGGGAAATTTTCAAGAAAAAAATTATGAAATATTGACAGTTTAACATGGTCTCTTATGACGTAACAAGGTTAGGTTTGCCGTTTAATTAGAATTAAGATATATTCTATATGTGTTGGAATGAAAAAAAGCGTTTTCATAGGTAACTTCGTATAAAAGGAAGATGCTCGACAAAAAAAATCAAGCCTTGCCAGGCATTTTTCAAAAATATAAGCAATTTCAGTCGTACAGTTTCAAGTTGCAAGAGGAGGTGCGCGGAAAAGGAAGCCCAGCTGCGCGGGCAGGGGCTTTCCCCGTTCCTCGCCTCCCTGAATGATACTCCCAAACCTCCTTAACATGTTGTGGCTATTACATTGACAAAATTTGTACTACATATGTGTACAAACATCAAAGCGGATTCATTAGTCTTTATCAAAAGTGCGTTTATTAAAAAAAAGTCGTACAGAGACTGAATAAAGCTTTTTTTATTAAATACATACTAGTTTTAATCACTTGTTACTCGGAGCATAGATTTAAACAAATAAAGTTGTATTGTATATAAACAGTTTACCTACTTTTCACCTCCAGTAAATTGTTATTATCACTTCACAGAAACAGTCACCAAAATCTTTTGACAGCACGTAAATCATTTACAGTTAATAAAAAATTTTTTCCTCTGTTTTAAAAGTAACACTATATCTATTTTTATAGATCAATAACTATAAAAAGAACTAAAATTTCAAAATTTAAATTGCACTTTTAATCCTTGCAATCGGTTCATAAATTTTATATTTAATACGACACACAATGTTCTGCATAAATTTATCTGATTGTTTGTAGTTAATAAGATAGACCATCTGAAAACACTTCTAGCCGTACAACGCAAGGCAGCTATTTATTTATTTTTTAAGTTATATTAGCATAGTCGTATTATCGGTATCTTCAACCACACGACACAGGTTGATTTTATTAAAAAACTTACGGAACTCCTTCGACGGATAGCTTAACTTCAAAATCTGTAAAACTTTTTTTTTAATAATTCGATTCATTCATTTTTTTAGAATCGTATTATAATTACTTTATTATAAATAGTAGACATATAAATACAGAAAACTAGTTTGAATTCTTTACGATTTTAAGAAAAGCATGGAAAACTAGGATAAATAATTGGATGATTTTTTTACAAAACTGTAGATTTTTTAAAAATTTTGTTCTACAAATGTATTTGTTGATACTATTTTAACTCTTAAGGAAAGCTCTTGCGAGCAAAAATGGACCAAAGCTCGTTTTTATTGATACATAAATTTGTAGTAAGAGACTTTTTTTAGTCTTCACAATTCCTAACTCTAAGTAATCCATCAAAATAATTTAATAAAGAGTATATTCAGAGTTATAGACAGAAGAGAGCCTTTTCAAACCGAATATAAGAAAGAGCCTTTAATTTTTATTCCTCCGATTTTGAGTTGGTACTACATATACGTAATATACATATCAATAAATAAATCATTAAATCATAACATCATCGTGAATCACTAGGTATGATGGGGCGCTTACTGAGCATCTTCATGATTAACAAAGCATTAGTTGAAAACAGAAGCGCTTATCACCAAATAACATGGGGTACTTACTTGCCACCTAATTAATGTAATTATTGGTCAGTAGCAGTCCACAGTATGGGATAATTGGCGCTTGTGTTATTAATTATTGCTTGATTAACTCAATCATTGGCCAGTAAGCACCCCATGATGTTTAGTTATTGATGATCATGTTATAAACTTATGCTTAAGTAATTGATCTATAAAAACATATACATTAAATAACCACCTTAAAATAGAAGTAAAAAAATTAATTAAAAGGCTTTTATGTGTTTTTAATGAACTTCTCGTTTCACTCTTCAGTATATAATAAACATGAAGATTTATACAGAGGTACATGACCAACCAAGAGCTGGGTGAGGAGCACATAAAAATTCCAAAATGTCGGTGAATAATCTTGAGCAACAATTCGTTGGGCTTAACATCAACCTTGTCAGGCTCAGTCTGTCTTGTTATACCGATCGACGTCAGCTTTGTACACTTCAGTGTACCTCTGTATAAAAAGGCCTTATCTTTTAGTTTAAAAAGACTCTTTTTTGCCTAAAAATCTGAGAAGGCTCTTTTTTGACTTTTACTCTGAAAAAATTCTTTTTTGCACTGTGATACGCTAGCCGGAGATTACAACTAGCGTGTCTGTATGGTTTTTACCCTAATCTTTTTAGTTATTTATAGCAACACTAACTATAATATTATATTTAGATTCTACTAGGGAAAGGGACCGGGATTCAGCTGGCAGTGTACAGTGCTGACTGCAGCAGCATGTAGTGCAATATAGCAAGTATCGTGGACTAGCTTTTTATGACCTACGTAATGGCACTAGTCTGCTGCCAATACAATCAGCACGGCGCACTTCCAATTAAAAATAACACTTTGCATTTGGTTGTGAAATGGGTGTTTTTATTAAAATCCACCTAATTACTGAAATATAAGATTCTAGTGGCACACCACAAGGACGCTCCCTATGATGTGGCTTACTAATCCGTGTGTTGCTATACTTTAATAACTTCCATATAGGTGCTTCGGGTTGACTCTATTTAAATATTTAGGGATGGGTAGTTATGGGAGGACCACTTTCACTCACTGCATGCACAGCACTAAGATAACCTGGCTTCACCTACCAGTTCAATATTTCGACCGGACTAATCATCTTGTTCCCGGCGATGCTGCGTGCGTCACGGGCAGTGGAGAGCTTGGGCGACCTGGTTAACGTCGTCGAGGTTGTGTGTTGGCACTAGCTTGCAGTGTTGCGGCTACTAAGTGGCTTGGCAAGCGAGAGTCTAACGTTGCCACGTCGTGCAGCACCAGTACCAGCCTCGCAGCGAGCTCAAGTGTCTATCCTTGTCTCGCCGCGCAGGCGCAACGTACTCTCTACGGTCTGCCACACACACCACCCGACACGGCCTCACCGGTCGACCACCGCTACCAAGCTATCTCCCAATACACTGACAGGTATCGCTCACGGACCTACAGCCTACTTTCATGTAATACAACGGAATAAGAAAGAATCTGATGTCCCTTATGAAGAAAAATAATATTTCCCAGGTATTGTTGTTGTAGTTGTTCTTGTTAACAACCTCTTTAGGTTAAATTCACGAGTGCAAATGAAAGTGCCTACCAAACTATCTATTACATTTTGGAGAGCAATGTTTGAATTTAAAGTGCTAAACGGATTGTAACGTTGCCTTCAATTTTTTAAATCCGCAGTCTTGTAACCTCCATTGTGCCATTTTTAACAAACGTGTAAGCTGGGATTGCTGATGTGGACACTGCTGAGTTCTGCGCATGTTGCTTCTCTACGGGCTGGACTAATTTATTGGCTGAAGGTGGAAAGCAGATTTTTTTCAATCGATTCTACAACGGAGCCAAATCAGATAAGTTGTCTTTTTCTACAAATTTGCAAAATGTATTTTTTACCAAAAGATCATTGATCTTTGAGAATTTTTTTTGTTTTTTTTAGGATACACGGATTCAATGCATGAATGACACGTTTCATTCATCGGGGCACATGATCTCCCAGCTGTACTCTGACCGTAATTCATTTTAATTCAAGATAGTTAAATCTTAAACCAGTAGCGCAATAAGTCAACGTATTATGTTTTTTATTGTCTATATAAAAGAATGTCGTTCATTAACTTATAAGTAATAAATGATAGTTATGACTTTTTTGTTGAACAAAAAAACCACCTTTTTTTATCGAAGAGATAAGAACACTAAAAATTTGACAAATGTTTTTCTAAACTTTGTCAATGTAAAACTATATCAAAATTGAATGTAGAAAAAATTTTAATTTCCTTATTAATTGTGTATAGTAAGGTTTAAAAAAACTTTATTTAAACTTTCTATTAACTTTTTTAAAGATTTGTTTTCAATTCACATAAGATAGCCACGTTTTACAAAAATTAAATATAACTTGATATAAAGTTTGTCAAAAGTTTTTTTTTCCTTACACCTCCGCCAAAAGTTCGTTCCATCTGACCCGATTTTAAGCTAGAAAAAGCCTCATATCAGTCCTGCCATATGTGCGCAGAACGAAGTGCGCAGATATATATAGTTATATATTCAGCACCGAGAAGCAGCAGTAGTTATACAATACATATATATATATATATATATATATATATATATATATATATATATATATATATACGGCTAACGGAGTTATAACATTTGTAGTTTATAAAACACAGAAAATCATTGGATATTTATTTACATAAATTATTGAATATATATATATATATATACATATATTGTGACCGACTAGCCTCTCGAATAAGAATAAATTAATTAATTAATTCAAATTCGAGAGGCTAGTCGGTCACATATATATATATATATATATATATTTTTTGCACAACTTACATGTATATATAAATGTATTAATTTCATATGATCAGAGTACACAACACAAAATAAAAACTACCAAATTAATGTTTTTTGATCAGTTTATTTCACTTTAATTATTAATTTATTATATAAATGTAGTATATACATGTCATATTACAAAAACAAACTATGAAATCTTTTAATTAGTCGAATTATGCTTATCACAATTATAATAGTAATTGATAATAACCTGATTTATTTTGCACTTACGGATATAAACATTACGATTTTTAAAATGATCTTCATAAGATTCATGATTCGAATTTAAACAAGAAAATGAATTGTTTAAAACTTCTGAAAAATTGGCACCCTGCTTGTCGCTTGAATCTGATTCATTTTCATTTGTTTGATTATGATCTAGCACTTGGTCGCAATTTTCTTGATTTGATTAAGATTCAAAAATTGCAGACTCCAAATTTTCTTGATTATCATACTTAGATTTTTTCTTATGCGGTGAAGTACTTTGCCTGGTAGATATCTAAAGACTAGCAGACGTCGATAGCTTATCAATGTTCGCTATTTGTTCAAAAATTTTTTTTTGGTTGTATTCCGAGTTTCTCACATACGTTTGAGCTATAGCATCAGATTTCCACCCTCCCAGTTGTTTTATTGATACTAAATTGCCTTCAGCGTTGGCTAAGAAGGTAGTACCAGTAGCTCTAAATGAGTGACCAGTGTAATTATCTAGATCTTGTATATTCAAGTACAGAGCTATGACCCTTGGAGTTTCACTGATTTTATGCCTTCCAATCACTTGGTTAGTGCACTTTCCTCTTTGGTAATTAATGAGAAAACGACTAGTTTCGACATGACTAGGTCTTAGAGACCAATGTTTTTTAACAATACTGTAATATTCACCACCAACATTAAACGTTCGTGGATAATAATTTTTCGTATCCTTTACAGTGATAAAATACTGATTGTTTACTTCGTTAAAGTCGGTTGTTAAAAGATTTAAAATCTCACACGTACGTAAATCGCCAAAAATACCAAGAATCAATATTACCTGCAATGATAGAGAATCATACATATGACAATGAAAAAAATCAAAGAAAAAGTCAACAAATGAAAAAAAAATCGAATGCTTTAGACCCCAAGTAAAAGTTGTCATCACTCCAAAAAATGTCTTCACTTGTTCGCAAGTTAATGCTTTTGCCTTCTTAGGTTTGTAGCCTTTGGAATTATTCTTCAACATCGTTTTCAAATTGTGAAATTTATCGATGTCCACTCCTGTTCTTAGATCTAGCGTACACTTCAGCATTGACCAATGACCCCAAGCCGTATTAGGTCTGACTTTTTTTGCCATATCAGAAAAATAAGCAAGTAAAATTTTTTCTTCTATATTTCTGACTTTATTAACAGCCATCCACTGCATAAACTTTTCATAACTGAGATTGTAACGAGCTAAAGACTTTGGAGGCAAAAGGTTGTTTTTGATGAGCTCCGCTTCTCTTTCAAAGTCTCTTTTAACATGAGCATCGTCAAATTCAGTCTCACTGTCGAATGAAACGCTGGAGTCAACCATTTTTCTGTACCTATTTTAAATCAAATAAAGAAATAAGAAACAGTTTTATGTGTTATGCAGTGTATAAATAAAGTGAGATTAGATAGACACTTATTCTCGCGCGCGCACACATACACACATGCGATGACAAATATAAGCCGAAAAAAATAACACGTTCTTGATGATTTGTCGATAGCACGAGTAAAAAAAACCGCCGAGCTTTTGCATGCACTCTCACTTTTAGTAATGTCAATCTAAGCCCGGACATGCTACACACTAACGTTGCTCCTTCGTTTTTTGAAAATTCACCAGTGTGTTTATAAAAATTTTATGATGATTTTGACATCGCTTTCGACAAGTTGAAATACACACATACACATATACTTACGTTTTTAATTGGCGTGTAGTGGCTTGGAGATAAAAAAAGTCCTTGCAAAGAAACGTATACCAAAGATTAAATGCAGATGAATAAAAAAAAAACGAAACACGGATCAGCAACGGAAAACAAAAGACGACGGATTTCTCTTCCTCTCGTTTTGCCAGCACAACCAACCTGCACAAATCCTTGGCCCAATCTGTTTCTATATAATATACTACAGTCTCGGCGAGCGTAGAGCTCCCTCCTCTCTTCTCCTTTCCTCAGTCATCGGTAGCGTATAAGTGCTAAATATATATAGATATACCTACACACATGTACACTCATCTACGTGCATTTAAGTGGTATTGTTCGAGCGACCGATCGATCAACAATAATGCATAATGCACTAAATCTTTGACTGAATCTTTAAACCTTCGTTTTTAACAAAACTAAAACCATGGTGACGAACTTTCGGTGGAGGTGTAAGGAAAAAAAGTATACGTACCACGGCCAAAAAGTGGGGCTACATCTGACCGTGCATTACCGGCCTCGCCTTCGGCTCAGCCGATAATATAGCACGGTCAGTAATAGCCCCACTTTCTGGCCTAGGTACGTAATATACTATTTCAATTGGGTAAACTGTGGGAATGGGTCATTGGAAATCTTTTAAAAAACTTTTTTCCAACTAAACTTTAAAAGTAGCTTTTCCAAACATGTTTGTTGTACATTTTAAACCACAGATTAGTAGGGAGATTGATCCGCAGCAGGGTATACTGGATGTGCACCTCCGAGGAGAGGAGTAAAAACTTCGGTTATATTGCTGTATAGCTGAGCGCACAGCCAAAGCAAGCGACGACACGAGTTTTTCTCTTTTGAGTCTTTTAACTCTGCAACCGAGTATATGCTATACATATTTAACTGACTTGTTCTGGCTCTGGCTTCAATGTTACCTATAAATCTTATTTAATTAAATCGTGAAACTAAATGCCCATTAATTATATGCACAGACTTTTCATTTCAATACATTATTTTTTAATTCCCCTGTACTCTTAACATTCCCAATACCATTCATGTTTTTAAAAAATATATAGCTTTCACTATTTTTTAAGGTATTCAGTGTAGCTTTAACCACTAATTTATTCATTTTACACATCCTAACTGCTGTGAACTGTAGAACAAGCTCCGAAGGATGTCCATGAACATATGTGACTTTGAAAGAAGATTCATGTGTTTTTCGGATAGCTGAGATAGATGAGGCTCATACCGCTTCGTGGATTGTTTTGCACTTAAGGGTGAAAAATCCACATCATCATAGATTTTTTTTTTTTTTTAAATTTAATTTATCGTTTTCTTTTCATTTCTTTTATTTATGTTTCGTTAAAAAATATATATGTGTCCGTCAACATTTTTTTTCGGATACATCAAAATAGCTATTGTTACTTTAATACTTCTTGTTAGCAAGGCCGTTCCATAATTTTATAATACTAAAATAACTTTTAAGGATTTGAACATAATTTGTGCATTTTAAAACTCCTTAGAAATTATGAACATCCTATTGACGACAGAAAAAAGCCAGAGGCAGAAGCCTAAATTAGAGTACAATCATCAGTGCCTGTCTACTGCTATTTACTAAAATTTAAAATTTTAATCAGTAAATTTTAGTAAACAAAATAAAAAATAGTTTTGTAAAAATTTTAAAATTGTTTACAAATCTTTAACAAGGTGTGATACCAATATTCAATTTTAGACTGCCAGCAGTAAAATAGTATTTTATTTCAAATAAAAAATAATTAATCATCTTTTAGAATAAGTATTATAATAAAGCTATTTTTATGCTGCAGGTTATTACAAAAATTAAATAATTTACATTAAATGCAAGAAAAGCATCGTAATACTTTTAACAATGATACCATCGGTTAAGTGCTGTGACGTGGCGAATCAAAGGTGTGTATAAGCACGTCACAGAGCCCTTATCATCGCCAATAAACGGCGAGAGTCTCAAAGATAGCTCTCTCTTTCTCTCGTGGATGTGGCTTACTAAGTGTAACACGCGGAATTTCGATACAAGGCCCGGAGGCCGTAATAATACAAACAATCTAAGAGCTCGGCTTGACTCTCCCTCCCATGGTCCTACAAAGGTACCTTAGTAATGTGTATATGAGAAATATCATGAAAGTAGGCTGTAGGTCCGTGAGCGATAGCTGTCAGTGTATTGGGAGATAGCTTGTTAGCGGTGGTCGACCGGTGAGGCCGTGTCGGGTGGTGTGTGTGGCAGACCATAGAGAGTACGTTGCGTCTGCGCGGCGAGACAAGGATAGACACTTGAGCTCGCTGCGAGGCAGGGATGTTAATTCAACTCGACCTTTTTTTCGACGTCAGTATTCGACGTCGTATAGGTCGATTTTAAAGTCGATAAAGTTATTCGACTTATTTATCCGACTTTTTGTAAGTCAATTATAAAGTCGATTAAGTTATTAGACTTCTTTATTCCTACTCAAC
The DNA here is from genome assembly GCF_036245765.1 of Copidosoma floridanum. Taxonomy (NCBI): domain Eukaryota; kingdom Metazoa; phylum Arthropoda; class Insecta; order Hymenoptera; family Encyrtidae; genus Copidosoma; species Copidosoma floridanum. Next base: position 37,266,794 of record NW_028321881.1, read on the forward strand.
AACCCGGGCTTTTTTCAGACCTGCCTATGCAAGTTCTTGATTCATTTTGAAATAGTGTCTTTCAAATTGACAGTTTATTAATTAGTATAACTAAGTAATAAGTCGTTCTTATAAGAACTATAATAGTTTACCATGGGACGCGGCATGCACAGTGAATGGGGTGGATTTACTCCTAAAAGAGATGAGTCCTCGAACAGGATTGTAGCAGCTATTTGCTGTAAGTGTGGAAAAGTATTGGCGAAGTTTAGTGAAGAGGGATGCAAAACACACAAGTAAATATAAACGAAATAGTTTTTCTCACTTCATTTTAAGCTTTTTTATAATAAAGTTTTTTTTTAATAGAAGAGTTTGTAAGGGCAAGAGTCAGAATAGTGAACACTTCCCAGAGGGAAATAAGTCTCAACCTCTAGATAGTTCAACAGATTTCAACAATACTACTACTGAATCTGCCAATACGTCTAATTCTAATGTTGAAAATTCTCCTTCTTTGTTGTTAAATCAGCAAGAGGACGATGTTTGCGCAATACCTACATCCCCTAGTGCTGAACCTACTGCTCGATCGCAACACCAGAATCCTCAAATTCTGTTGCAAAATCAGGGAAAGTTAAGGTATAAATTAACATATACTCCTTATTCTGTGTGTTTTATGAATTAAAAAAAAAAAAAAAAAAAAACTACTTATTGTTACAGACTCCGTTGCCAAAAAAAAGTCAGAAAGCTGGAGCAGCAGGTCTGCTACGGAAGCACAAAGCTTTACTAAAATACTTGATTTCTCACAATTCACTCAAGCAAGATACTTACTTGCATGAACTACTTATTACTTTTGATTCTACATATAAAATACCTGATACCAATGTCTTGGAGGATGAAGTCTTAGAACTAACTTTCAACGACATGTCTGGACCTCGTAATAAGTTAGAGTTATCAATAGTATTAGCTGTTGTGATGAAAGTTCTCGAAGGAGACATGTATTGCTTATCTTTTATAGTTTCAAATAATAGATATTTCTATGTTAAGATTGATAAAGTAGTTAACAACAGCGAATTATATGAACATCTCAAATCATTTGTCTGCGATTCTGTGCCAGCAGCAAATGAGATTTATGGATCAAAAATAGTTTTTGTTTTGCTGCAGAGTTGCATTCAGATTGCTCATACCATTGCTGATGAGGATGTAAAATTTTATGTTTATCCATCTTACCATACTTTACTGCAATCAATAGAGGAAAAGTTGCTTAATAATCAGGAACCTTGTGAAATATTTATTGAAAGAATAAGCCAAATGCGTAACAGTAGTACTAAAGTAAATTTTTTTCTCTCTGATGCTGTTGAGGATATACTGTCTGCTGCTTCAAATGGCTTATTAGACGTAGATCCTTCTTTTAAAAAACTAATAAACCTTTTCTTAAGCCCTGTCGCTTTGGCAAGCAATTTTTTTGATCCATCACACAAGGGCCATTATTTCATGGATTTACCAGAATTGAAAAAAAAAATGTATTCATTTTTGTTCAATATATTGCCATCTGAAACATTTGATATGTGGAAACACTATAAAAATGGTTCAGATGTTTTTGAGACTGTTATTCCTACCAACATAGATAGATGCAAATATTGGGATGGCGTTATGTTTGAAAAAGAATCTTTTACAGGTTTCTGTAATTATGCGAAAAAAATTGGATTCTTACCTAGTAATGTTAAGGACATTCAATCAATCAAAAAAATATACGACTCCTCGATAGTAGACACTGAGACCAAGTGCCGCGTTTTAAGTAATATTTTGCTTAACAAATAGTTGGTATACTTCTTACCTAATTACTACAATATACATTATTTCAAATTACTGATTTTCCAGTGTTTAGCACAAAAATTACGAGCCTCACATCTTGCTATATTTTTAAAACTTTTGTCTGTAAATGGAAGGTTCTAAAAAAATAAAACTTTTTTATTACTTAACAAACTTTTTCTTATTTTTTATTAAGACAAACATATCCAATACACGCTCACTATTTTTTAATTGGAAGTCAGAACCGATACATTGACGTATTGATAGATGGATAAAAAAATTGATTAATATTTTACTATAATTAATGGAATAATATTTAATGAATAATTATACAACTGCATGTACACATCTATGTATAACTTTATGACGTTGCTCTTAAAAACTCAATAATTTCTGAGATCCGTATAGTTTTACCTTACAATGTTTTACGTGGTTTTTGTAAACCACGTATTATTTAGAGAAAAAACTAAGTGGCTAACCATATAAAACCACACTTACATTATCAATGAAAGAATAAAAAAATATACTGCAGAAATATTCTCAATTATGATGTAACTACTATTATTAAAATTTCGAATTTATTAAACAAGGGACCAACTGTGTGCAAATATATTAGACTATACTATATGACATCGTTTTCGCCAAATGTTATAAATATCGATTTTCGAAAAATACTGAATGAGTGTTGTACAATAGGACTCGTACTGTGTCTTTTGAGTAGCTTCTCATTACAAAGCTTTAAAAATTTTTACAGAGCGTATCAAATACGTTAGTGCATAAAAATCTGATAAAAACGATGAATTGCGGTTTTTTTTACATTTAGATTAAGGGGGCATCTCTAGTCTTTTTGCATAAATTTTCAAGATTTTTTTCTTGCAGTAAACTTTATTATCACACTACAATTTTTTTTAATATTAAAAAAATTCATATTGAAGTCTGCAAAAAAATTTTTTTTCTTCATTTTTCATCCAATATGGCCCAGATATGGCTGCCACAACGAAGCTTGCTTTTTTTTGGCTGACATCATATCTTGACACAGGAAGCTCTGAAATAAAAAATTCAAAAAGCATATTAAATAAAGTATAAGAAAGTGGCTATAGTCCGTACTAAAATTATGAATATTCGATTACATTTGAGCACTTTTTTAAACAACGTAACCTCAAAAAATAAGCCAAAAATTAGAAAAGCCCGCCATTTTGTTTTTTTTTAAATTAAACTTCTTGATTTTAGTACGGGCTATAGCCACTTTCTTATACTTTAATATGCTTTTTGAATTTTTCATTTCAGAGCTTCCTGTGTCAAGATATGATGTCAGCCAAAAAAAAGCAAGCTTCGTTGTGGCAGCCATATCTGGGCCATATTGGATGAAAAATGAAAAAAAAAAAATTTTTTTGCAGACTTCAATATGTATTTTTTTAATATAAAAAAAATTGTAGTGTGATGATAAAGTTTACTGCAAGAAAAAAAAAACTTGAAAATTTATGCAAAAAGACTAGAGATGCCCCCTTAAGTCCTCACTTCAAAAGATCTGGAAAAAAAATTTTTAAAAATACGTCAACATTTGCTGTCTTAATAAACTTAAATAAGAAATCAATTATTAAAATCAATCAAAATCAACAAGAAAGAAATAACACCTATACAAGTTACAAAAACTATACTGATTTAAGAACTTAATTATTTCGATTAGGTTTGCTGTCAGGAAAGTTATCAGGAATACTGAAGAATTTTTACATTTTTTTTGTTGCATCATACGCAAGAAAAAAAACTGATTAAAAGCCCGTTTTTTAAAACACAGGGTTGGGAAGGGGGGATGAAAAAACATTTTAAAACTTTTAAAATTAACCTCAAATGACAATTATACATAAAGGAATAATTTGTATTGACAAAACCATTTTCGTAACTTCAAACAGCTTGTACCTTATTTAAATTTAAGCTTTTAGACAAGTTTTCTAAACTAAAAAAGTATTTTTAATTTATTTTACACACACACATATATAACCTTTCATCATCCAAAAGTTTTATCCAAATATCAGATTTTCTTCTAAATCTCTGTATTTTTGAATCAAACACTGCGCGATGGATTTAGAAATTTTATTAATTTTATTTTTGTGATTACAACCACACACCTTGAGGTGGCTTGGGCATACAGTACCAAACAAGAGGCCCTTGAAGGTTCTTCTGATTATGAAAAGGATGATTTGTTCATTGTCATGAAAATTGAATATCTAAATCAAATATTTAGATTCAAGAGTTTAATTGGCCTGAAAAGTTATAGAGTAACAATAAAAGAATAATAAAAACTCATCATTTTAATCTGCGCATGCGCAGAAGATGATAAATTACTTTTCTCTTAATTTTCTTAAAATCTAAGTGGTTTATATATAATTTTTACAATTCTACAAGATTACTTTTAAAAATAGGTACAACTACAGTTTTCATTTGTATAGGTTCATCATTAACTTTTGGAGTTGCACTCGTCTTAGTGATAAATCCCATAAGACTGCGTGTTAAATTAGTTAGTTTTGTAAAGTAGTTTTTTTAGTAGCTATTTTCTCAAAAATAAAGTGGTTGACCCTACAATTTTTTTACCGCAAATTAATTAGGCACAGTTTACTTACATAATTTGGAAATGTCTAAGATTATTATCATTCTAATAAAAATCGGCTACGCCACTTTAAATTTTTATTTTTCTGCAATCATGCGATTGTAAAAAATTTTTGTAGATCAAATGATTGTTTAAGGGTATTCTCGATTTTTAATGGTAAAATGCCCTCGTTTTTTTTATTTTTTTTTTAAGGAAAGTATATGTTAGGGTTTTAAAAAACAAAAAATATTTATTGGCGATAAAAAGTAGTTAGCCCAATAGTTATTTACGTAACAAGTGCGGAAAAAACGATTTCCCGCACGAGTAGTGATTGACTCACACGAGTGCCGGAGTTGACGGGAACGAGTACCAGTTGAGCACACGAGTGCGTAGCACGAGTGTGATCGCAAGGTACGAGTTACCGTCACCGGCCACGAGTGCGAGTCTATCACACGAGTGCAGGAAATCGTCCCGCACGAGTTGCGTACAAGTTTTTTTGCAATGTGTGAGGAAAATAGGTACAAAATCGGTTTGAATTTTGATTTCCAGTGTGTAGCAAAATTTTTTCCGGTGTGTGGCAAAACTTTTTCCACACACCTTTTCCGCACACTGTGCGGCAAAAACCTTTGCCGCACACTTTTTCCACACACTGTGCGACAAAAACCTTTGCCACACATCTTTTCCGCACACTGTGCGGAAAAACCTTTGTCGCACACTATGTGGGAAAATTGATTTTCCACACTAATACCAGTGCAGAAAACATCCATTTTCCGCACACAATTGCGAAACAGTAGTTTTCCTACGAGTTTGAAAAGTCTTTGTTTGCGAACCGAGAGGTTTGCGGCCCGAGCCGAAGGCGAGGTCCGTAACGAGGTTCGTAAAGGAGACTTTTCGAATGAGTATCAGAAAACTGCTTTTTTGCCCGAAGAAGTACCAGCCTCCCAAAACCACCCGAGGGCGGAAAAAATTTTTTTCGGATCTCATTGGCCCAAAATACATGAGGAAACTTTGAAACGCAATTCTGACAGGTTTTTCTGGAAGTTCAGTAGTCAGGGTGACAGAGGTGCCAAGCGTGGAAGTATTTTCCGATGGAGTGAATTCGAGCTTCAAATTACAAGAAAAATACAAAGAACAACATCCTAAAGTCCTGACATTGAGCGAAGTCGAATAAATATTGAGAAGGTTACAAACTTTAGTATGATTAACAATGTGCGCCATGTCTGATAACAATATTTCAAAATGGTGGCCTATTGCAAAATTGTTAAGTTGAAATTTCGATTTTCAGTACAGTTTGTCCGTCGAAACAAATCGCAACCTGCTTTACTGGAATTAATAGGTAATAACAGTGTCTTTAATTTCTCAAAAATTCAGATTTTTGTATGGATAAATAAAAAAGTTATTTTTCGAAGTTTCGTAAATGAGGACCGTTTCTTTTCTAATCGTACACTTAAAGATTTGCAATAAAGTGCATTCAATTGCGCTGATTTAATCAACCTTTCAGTCATAAACAACTGTTACAATCACAGTAGAAAATTAAGCGTGGAACGCGACAGCTCGGCGTCTGTATTCAGCCACCAGCTCACCGCGCATGTGCAGTGGCCTCGCAGTGCTCCTCGATGCTATCCTGCTGGAGCCTTTGTTGATTCATGACTTACTCATTCACAATAACACCTACGAGTGAGCAGTTACGTAGGTTTCTATGTACTTTTTCCTTAGCTTTACGATGGTGCCTACTATTTTACCGTTTTTTTCTCTAACATACAGAAAAATACATGTATCGAACACAATTCCTAAAACACACAGTTTTTCGTGCATTTTATGTTAGACAAATATACAAAATTAAAAGTTTATTTGACTGCCTCATTTTAAAACGCGTTTTTTTAAAGTTTATCGACATTGTAAATTTTTAAAATTATATTTGTGTTGTAGAGGAAAATCTGAAGGATACATGTCATTTAAAAAAATTGCGTGTGGACCATGGTGATTTCTCATTTTTTTTTTTTGTAAAACACCTTTTTTAACATTTTTGAAAATAGTACAAAACTAAGCATTAAATATCGGTCAGAAGGTTTTACGTGGTGTTTACTGATTTTTGCTTCATATTTTGGGATTTTAATAAACAGTCAAAAAAATATTTGGCATGGGTATGAGATAGAAAAATCTTCCGTAATAGTACTATTATAACGCAAAGCATTTGTCATTTTAATGTTTAGCAGCCGTGTGATATCGATGAGCTTAAACTTTTCAATTTTATGTTGTCCTCTCAAAAAACCTTAGATAAATGCCTTTTTTTCTTGTTAAAGTTAAAATGACTTATCTCTAAATGACTATAGAAACAGAATTAATAGCATTTAACATCTTTAGACTTCATACAAGTTTAAACAAATAACACAAATATTTCTAAACAAATTTTTAAAACCCATTTTTATGTACATCAAAATTCATTTTTTTCGTCAAGTACCCCATGTATATTTATAAATTTTTATTTTTTTTCATTTTACAGCCATTTCTGAGAACTATGCCCAATATAGGCTCTGCATTTCTATATTACTTTGCATTTACATGCTATCGTCATTAGCATATTGAAAAATCGCCTCAGATTCAATGTGATCAATCACTTACACAGCAATGGGGACCTTATTTGATATGGCTTTCAAACAATCGGACCATGATTTAAAATACGTACAGGAACAATTAATTGGTTTCTAAGAGGTGCGAGCCAATTGTGTAAGGATTGGGTCTCGTACTTGGAAGCCTGTGTTATCACCAAGCTCCTGAACTATAAGAACCACAACCCTAACCACCGTGCTACCGCAGCCGCAAAATATTTATAAATATTATTCATTCTTCGAGGAATACGACTTAAGCACTGATATCTGAAGTTAAAGATAAGTGTTAATTTAATTTTATTATAGTTGTAAAGCATCTCTTGTCTTCTTATCTGTTTAACAAAGCAATGGCAGAAAGTGGGAAGGTTATTTTTAAGTTGATCTGGTATTAAGACATCGTATGAATGAAAATATTCTCTTACAATGGTTTTAAGGGCAATATCGGTTATAATGACGATGACTTTCTCAGCCTTAATTCACTGTGTGCAAGTTCAGTGAATGCCCCCATTTTGCCAGACTTTTCATGTTAAGTTAAATGGCAGAAAAATAGTTGACGCGGCCACCACTGGTGGATTTGCCGGACAATTACATAAAAGACTACATGTAATAGTGACAAGTGGTGCCAGCCCTCCCTTCCACCAACTTGCACACAGCGAATAAGAGTAACGTAAAAAAAATTTAAAAACCTCGCTGCCCAGCAACATCATGATTAAAATGTAATTATTTTTGAGTATTCCTTAAATACCATCACTGTTCAAGGCTACGGCTAATTGTGAAACTTGCCAGTGCTATGTTCCGTAACCTGAATATAATTTATCCGCTGTCAAATTGTTTCTTTTTTGTAAGAGAGGCAACTTATTTTCAGGGTTATACATTTATAGTGACTCTGACCTTGATTTTGATGACGATCGTAGGAACGCATCGTATAGCAAGTTGCACGAATGCTAAGAGACAATCTAAAAGATAATAAGATTTTTTACAACGTGGATATCCATACGTAACGTATTGATGAGAGAAATCTTTATAAATGTAGAATAATTCTGTTACGAATTAAACACTCTCTGATATAGCAAGAATTTTGGAACCGGATGTATTCACCGAATGTAAATTATGCGTACATAAAAATTCTTGTTTTTAATAATTCAAAAAATACAATAAACCGAAAATTTAGAGAGTTAGTGACTTTTGCCATACGAATTTATTTTTATAAGTTTATAATTCAAACAGTTCATAAATTTCAGCTATATGCTTCATGTTCTGTATTAAAGGTGTTAATGTCATATATAGATTAACCTTAAAGATTACAATACAAATTCAACTGGATATCTTTATCTAGAAAAATAATTTCTGTAAAATATTAGGAGGTTGGGTGCGTCTGAGACGTAAAATCAAAAATGTAAAATTATTAATTCTACATCACTTATGAATAAGAGTAATGCATCCAATGGATATCAACATTCAGAAACATAACTGTTACATACTGAATTGGGTATAAGCTGTATAAAAAGTTGTTCGTAAATTGTCATGTGCAGATGTTCAGTATTCCACATTGAAAGTGCTAGCGTGTACATAACCTAAAAGCAGGTAAAAGTCTAAAAGTTGGACATATCTTTCACACTCCTATAATACGGCAATACTACATATTTATTGAAAAAAACCATGTGATTTTACCACATGGTAAAATACGTGGTTTTACCATATGGGTTTTTGTCATTTATCAAATTGTTTTGTCTCAAATAACCACATGATTTTTAAAAACAATGACATAAGGTCAGACGAGAATAGAAAATCCAGAATCTTAAAAGTTTTACAAAAAGCTTTAGTTACTCTTCAAGTATTGTACTGGAACGCAGTAATTTTCAATGAATTTTTCTGTAGAACGCTCAATCATTATAACCTTTAGAAACAAAGAATCAATATATTTCAATGTATAATACGAAGTAATGGTTCGCAATGACAATAGTAACGACTTTGTTTGTCACACTTCATGTGCAATTTTGTATCGATTAGGTACTTAAATATACTGAATAGATTTATTGTTATTCAAATTTTTCTTTCGTAGGCAATCAGATAATTGTATAAATTAAAGTACCTAATCCGTACAAAATTGCACGCGAAGTGTGACAAACAAATTTTTTTTTCTTTAGACTTTGGTGAATGATAATTCTTCATAAAAAAATTATAGTGTAATTTTTTATTTTTTGACATACATAACTGCCGTTACTGAGAGTCTTAAATTTCATATTATTCCTTAGACTGCTAACTTTCGAAATTTATGAAAAAAAGGCTGATAAAAAAGAAAGGATTTTCGTTAAAATTTTTCCCGTAGAATACAATAAATATATTTTGAAAAATTATATGGTACATTAAGGAGGCTCGAGCGCAGTATATATGCAAGTGATGTATTTAGTACGAATTGAATTATTTATGAATATTTCGAGATTTTTCTGCTATCGTAGAGTACGTAAAAAATGTACATGGTACAGTTTTCTCATGTGTATTCATATATTTATATTCGCTTGTGATTTGTTTGATTGAGCTACTTAGGAATTGTTCCCATAAGACATGTGCTAGATGTACGATTTTCAAGCTACTCTTACATCAAAATTAGGTCGTTAACCCACAATTTTTTTGATGCCATCGTAAAGTTAGAACCTTAGATACAAATATTGTAAAGTTTCAGCTTCATCAATATTTTTAAAACTTTTTACCTGAAGGCTGCTCGAATCTCCTTCACCCGTTTTTTTCGAAATTGAAAATTATAAACTTATTCCTACAAATGCTTGATACTTGTTTTTCATATGAAAAAAATTTCTTCTAAAAAAATTGTAATAAAATGGAAGTAGGAAAGGAGTAGGCACTAGGTGTTACCGAATACAAAAATTTACAAGTTGTACGGTATTCTATTCTTTTGTTTCGCTGAAAAAGGCGTGAAAAAACTCTACTATATCATACATGTGGTGGCTTGATACAATCCTTAATATAGATTAACAAAATTATATTTTCTTGGCAAAATTCGTTAATTTTGAATTGTCGGTTATCTTATTATATTCACTGTTTTGAATTTTGTTCGTCCGAATTAGGGATTACATTAAACTGCGATATTTATTGTAGAATATAGTTTTTGACGTCTTTTTTAGCAAAATAGAAGAAGTAAGAACGTCAGTAACGTCAAGAAACAATAACATTCGTGTTCTCTCATGGAAAACTACTGATTCCCAAAGTTTAACGAGAAACAAATTTCCTTCCATCTCATTTCATATACATAGTTGTTGAATAGTTGATACTTCATTCGTAAGAAAGACATAAGGAAACATGTAAGTAATAAACACTTTGCTCATATAAATATTTATATAATGACTTAATGGTAGTAAGCTTCCAATACATATGTTTGAAAGATATTTGTTTTTATTCTTCACTCATAATCGTAAATAATGTGTACCAATGATAATTACCACCCGGTGCGAGTCTTGAACTAAAATACATTTTTTTTGCTGCGAAATAATGTTAGGTTATTGATCATTTTATTTTTAATCAAAGATACATTTGAATTTGTGAGAAAAGAATTACTTATGTACACTTTATTGACTGATACCAAGTCACATATGGTATAAAATAGAAAGATATTTAAAAAAAAAATCTTACGGTACAAAGAAGATAGTTTTCATTCTAGAAGAAAAGAGGTCGCATCTCCTTGTACACTATATCATGATTATTCAATCCTTCCATTTAATAGCTTTGGATGTACAAATAAACTTGACACTTAAGTAACTCAATTACAATTTTAAAAGTCCAAAGCCTGACCCTTAAGTCAGCGTAGCCAACGCTATATCTCCGGAACTCTTGCACTTATCAAAACAGGCTTTATGGCATATATATTTGCTAATTATTTGCTATTTTGTTGCCAAATAATGATTTTTTTTGCTTATACCATTATTAAGTAATGGTGGTCCTGATGACTCGAGGCTGAAGACAGCATATATCCACTGCTGTATTTTTAGGTATGTACTTAGCATCAATTCAAACGGAATTTGCAGGATATTTTTAATTTCCGTATATTAAGTCCTAGGCAACACTAGAAAAAACATTTAACCAACTATATATACCAATAAATGGCAAAGAAGTAGCAAAAAAATATCCTGCGAATCCCGTTTGAATTGATGCTACAGATCTAAAAATACAGCCATGGATACACTGGCTTCAGCCTCGAGTCATCCGAAACATCATTACTCGATATCGGTAGAAGAAAAAAAAATCATTCTTTGGCAACAAAGTAGCAAATAATTAGCAAAAAAATATGCCACAAAGCTTGTTTTGATAAGTACAAAAGTTCTGGAGATATAGTTGGCTACGCTGTCTTATGACTTAAGTCAGCAGGACCATTGTTTTTCGGAAATGGCCATGGCAAAAAAATCAATTTTTCGGCAAAAAATAGCAAGTAATTAGCAAAAAAACATGGCGTAAGTTTCATTATGGCCCTGTGACTTGGCTACGTTAGCTTCTAATTAGTTTGAAAATACTAATAATACATATTTAAGCAAGATTAATAAGAAAATCAGTGAAAATAACTTGTTTCAGATAACCAGGATATAAAATGAGAGTAAAAAAATGAAATGAATCCAGTATCAACTATACTTGTAAATTTCCTTCAATTTGTATAAACTAAGTTGTTAAAAAACGTAAGAGAAAATGAGTCCTCGATGAACAACAATGGATACAACAAATTTGTTAAAATTTAATGAAACATTACAGTCTTTCTTAATAAACAAATGTAATTTCCAGTATACTAAGAAGTATTTCAGTATTTACATTTTTTTTGTAAGTTTGGAGTATTAAAATACATTTTTTACCTATATTTTGAGGGCTTAGCAGTTTTTCTTTAAAAAAAACACAAGAAATTTTCTTTTAAAATGTTGAAAATTTTTGGCTATCAGTATAATAATAAAGTAATCATTTTTTACATATAAGAGATTTTTAACACTATTTTATTTGTTACCAGTAGGAGATCATTTATATGTATTCTTTATAATAGTAAATATGTCCATTTTTACCTATGGACAGCTGGAACACGAATTAGTTTCATTTATCTTCTCATCGGGTCTAATTACTCTCATCCATTGAAATTTCACGTTGCTGGTAGATTGAGTTGTCTAATATATCATTAGATTTATTTACTGTAAAATGTCGATAATAATGATAAATATCAACTAATTTTGCAGAGTTAGAATTAGATAATCTATTACGATATAGATTATGTATGTACGTCCAATTGGAAAATAAGCCTTCAAGTAGTGCTGTCGATGCAGGAACCAACAGTAGTTTAATTACGAATTTAGATAAATTAGGAAAAAACGGTTCACTAAGACTCCAGAAAGTAAAGGGATCGTTACATTTTTCTATCAAAACAGTAACTTCGGTTTTGTCGGTTTTAAACTTTTCAAGTTCTTTCTTAGTTTCATCATCAAGATTTTCATTAAAAAATTCAGAGGCTATCATTTTCTGTTCATCATTAAGTAACCTACCCAAGTACTTGTGGTGTAGTATGTTCGCTGCGTAGTTTATAGGCCACAAAGCTTTCTTTATTCTCACACAAACAGCATCACTATCGCATGTACTTTGAAGTGAAAGCCACATTTCAGTTGCATCAGCAATATTACATGATGAATCTTGGCATTTGTTTATCAGTCTACAAATTGGCATCAACTTACTAACTGCTTCAACCAATCGAGCTTCAAAAGTCACGTCGTGTAAAATATCCATTACTTTTTCGTCAATAACAACATCTTCAACCATAGAAATTTTCTTCATAAGTTCTAAATTTTTCAAGATACTCTCGCAGGAGTCTCGAAAATAGCAGAATCTTGTGTCAGGGTAATTCTTTAATTTAGTCCCATGTTGCGTGATCAAAAGTGCATCTAATTTTGGATCTCTAAATGCGTTAATAACCAAGCGAATTTCCTCTTCCAAACCGCGAGACACTGCACTTTTCAACAAAAGATTTCCGCTATGAGAACTGCAAGTTGATTGCCACAGATTGTTACCCATGTAGGTTTCAGATAATCGTCCCCCTCGAACTATTTTGCTATCATTATCAGTGACGATAGCGTAGACATCTGTGTTGTATGTTTCTTTTGCACTTTTTATTGCGTCATTTATACATTCTGATAGGAACTCACCGTCTTCTCTGTCCAAAGAAGCATCAACAAACGTCAGAAATACTTGAGGTATATCAATGCTGCGAAGTGTGCATACCAAAAACTTTCTGTTGATGCTTTTATTTCGCCAACCATCTACCATAAGAACGCTAGGTTTTTTTTGAAGCAAAATTTGTTTTTGCTTTACAACATCTGCGTGAACAACACTTACGAGCGACGATAAGGTTTGTCTACACGGTAACTTGTAATTAAATTTCACTTTGCATAATGACATGACAAAATTCTTGAAGTTTTCATTTTCAACAATTTCAAATGGAATGTTGCATGTTGTAAAAAAAATTGTCAATAACTTGTCCAAATCGTGTTTTAAAACTTCCTGATCCATCGTTTTATCAATCGTATGGTTCAAGTCAACCTAAAATAAAAAAAAAAAACATTAACCATTACTTGTCAAACGATCTTAGAATATGAAATTTGGATTAAAGTTACAAGAACTTGTTTCGAATTGTATGCACCCTGGTGATAAAATTGATAAAATTTGATAAGATAATATCATGTACCAAGAATAAAATCAGATAAAATCATGTAGCGACTTATTATTATTTATAAATGTGATTGTTGTTGTATATAAAATATTTATTGTATAAGAATAAATTCTTTTTTGTGAAATATTTATATCAGATACAATCTGAAAAACGTTTCAGTGTAAGTACATGCTAATATTAGTTGTAACGTACTGTTGACGAGTGCAGAATGCAAATTTTACGAAATAATTTTACTCCATAAGAATACATGTTAACAATGCTATTTGTATCGTAGTATTTCTCGGTATGCAGTATTACAACGAATATTGAAATAATTGGTATATATTAAGGATAGTCTGAACTTTGATTTCTTCAATTTTGATCAACTTCTCTTATTAATTGCAATAACTATGCAAAGTTTCTTAAAATCATTAAAGAATTGTTAAAAAAAATTTTTACGTAATAATCTATGTTACTTTATGCAGAGAATCACAATAATTACTAGCTGAAATTTATAGCTGAAAATATGGCTAAAAGTTAAGTTGTTTGATGTATATGGTTAGCTGTATTCAACTATATCTTTAGCAATACTTTTTAGCTACATTTTTAACTGAAAAATGTAGCTATACATCCATGTACGTGCACCCAGTAAAAAAAAATTTATTTGCTTACATGTTGTTAATGTACACTGTTAGACAAATTCTTCAAATTACAAATACGTAAATTAATTTTAAAATCTGATATTAAAAACGTGTAAGATTGATTCTCACATTTAATGTAATATTTAATAATATGCTCATAGTACATATTTTAATTAAAATTAGAGTCCATTACTTAAAAATATAAGTGTTTTTGAAAAACATAATAATACACTTGCTTCAAAATTCAAAAAGTTTTTGAAATTGTGATAAGATGCTCCAAATGGAAAATTCTATTACTTTTTAAAATTCATATTTAATACTTCATTAAAATTTTAAAACAATAATGAAAATTCGAAAATTACTATGCATAATATTATTTTTTTTTAAATTTATTCACTTCAGGATACTATTTTAGTATTACACGGTCGTTGTATAAGAATGAATTAACCATATTTTTTGTATATTTAGAATGTTATCTAAACTTATTTCTTTCATTAAACATTTTAAATTAAGATGTATATTGTTCATAAGCTCTATAATTTATTTATTACAGTAATAACATGATTACTTGTGAATATGAAATCTGAATCAAAATATTAGTTCTAAGAACTTTTGACACTGCCGAGAATCGAACTCTTATCGTATACATCACTTTAGTCTCATGTCTTACCATTGAGCTACGAAAATATTGTCTAAAGAATGTAAAAAACTTATATTAATCGTGCAAGAACAAATTTAAATACAGGGTTTGATGAACTCAATAAACTAAAATAAAATAATTTTTTTAAATAAGTGTTTTGGTTAAGCTCGTCTACTATAATTATACACATGTCTTCTGTAATACTCATTATCCTACAAGCTTTGCGTCTCCGCCATCATAACAAACGGCTAAATGTAAGCAAATCGTTACGTCTCGCCTGTGAGACACGACCAATTGCCACGAATAACAACGGATTGCCAGAGCTAAAAGTTTAATTTTAACAATAACACTTTAGATGGATATCATTTTCATAGTTGAATATGAATATCATAACCCAGTGGATTTATCACTATATAAAAGAAAATGCTAAGTCTAAATGAGTGTATTTCAATAAAATCTGTAAGACTTTATGAAACATTTGGTCCGAAAATGACAAGTAAAAAGTTACATGCTATAAAATGATTATTTGTGTATGAAAGGCGAGCAAGCATCGGCTATTTGCAACCCAACAATATTTTAGTACTATTTATAACTAAAATGTGTTCTTAAGCGAGCAAGTATTGGCGATTACCAACTAATGGTTTTTTAGTATTATTTATGAATAAAATGTGCCCTTAGGCCAACAACCATTGGCAACCAACCCAACCGTTTTTTATTCTAGTAAATTGACAAAATATATCCTCAGGCTAGCAAGCAATGGCGATTATCAACCAAACTGTTATTTAGTACAGGTAATAACCAAAATATATCCTCGGGCAAGCAAGCATCGACGATTAGTTACCCAAGTAATATCAAGTACAATCGATGAACAATTTTTTTTTGTTTAATAAATACTGCATACAGTATTATAAAAAACTTTTCCGTCCCAGAAACTTTCCAAATTATTTCAATTACTTATCGATCAAAAAGTTTTATTTATTCTTATTCTTTTGGAAGTGAATAAATTAAAAAAAAGTATCACACCTCACTAAAAATTGAAAAAAATTTTTAAATTTTTTACAATATTGTTTTCTATTTTAATTATTAATTTTTTTTCACTGAGGAAAATTTCAGTATTCATAGTGAATAGTAATTAGCAGTAGACACGCTGACAACTAAAGTGTAATTTATACCGACGAAAACACTTATGCAATGTGTAAAAATGAAAAATACATGTATTTCTTGTTTGAATGAGATAAAATTATAATAAAAATTAAATTGAAATTATAAATTCGGGACTTATTGCATGAATCTGGATGATATATAAGCCTTAAAAGTATTAATCAAAACCACTATAAGAAAAAGCAAACAAAAAACGTTGCATAATTGAATTCATCAACTTAATCTTAAGATATGATTAGATTATGATTTTTTTATACTGATAAAACGACAAAACTAATTCAAAAAATTCTCATAACAATTTTAATAAAGTATATAACCATGGTTTTCCCCAACTATTGTAACGATATATGAAAGTAAATCTTCTTAGCCATAAATTATTGAAATAGGTCGAAAAGTATCTGATTGACGACTGATTAAATAATTGGACTGATTAAATAGTCTCACACACGCCCGCAACACTGCGCATACAAAATTTCGGAAGACCTACACATAAATTATATTAATATTTATAATGTTTTTATTAGTTCAATTAGTACCTTCTTTGAAAGTCGTAGACTATTTTTCCATATTCGTGTGCTTACAGCTTAAAAATATTAAGCTTTTATTCTTTAAAATGGGTAAATAAAAGGACCATAAAGCATTTTAAGATTCTCAAAGTAAAGCTACTAATTGCTGTAGGAATTTTGCAAGCTCGTTTATGGTATTAAATAACAGTTGTCTCATTCGTAACAGTAAAGTCATTTCTAAAAAAAAAAAAAGGTTTATAAATTAATAAAAAGTGTGAATTGAGCTTCAATTTGCAGTAAGTGGTAGTCGTAGTTACAAAAATACCAATAATTTGTGAAATTTATTTTTGTCTGTACATAAATTATGTGTTTTAAACAGATATTAATAGCGATTTGTATAAAATTACGGTAATATTGTATTTTATGTAAAAAGGTTTGTTTTTCATACACAGTATAACTTTTGCATACCAAGGTGTCAATAACCACAAGGTGTAAATTTAGAATGCAAACACAAGCCGAGACACACACACACAAATATATATATATATATATATATATATATATATATATATATATGTATCTAGACAAATATTTATGTATAATTGGGTGTACATTAAACTTTTTCAGTAATGATTATTTTTGTTATTATTTAAATAAATAAAAATTCTTTGAGTCTTCAGCTTTTTTATCTCGTAAAGTGCATGTTTATAATTTCTTCAGAGTTTTAAAACGAATAATTCATATTAAAATTCTTAAAAATTATTTTTTTGACGTATCTGACAAATAAAAAGTGTTGACAACGTACATAAATTTAAAAAAAAGTTTTGATAAGAAATTAAATTAGAAAAATCCATCGTATTTAAAGAAAAAAAAAATTTTTGATGGCAATGAGGATCGAACCCAGGATAAATGTAAAATAATTATTTGTGCAACAATTATTAGGGAGCTAAATATATGTAAGGTATTGTCAAGGAATATTAATCCATTGGAAGTGTTGTAGGGCTTCAAATATTATTATCTTCCTATCCAACGCATGATTAACAAAATTATTTAACACGTAATTGAAGCCTTGTATTTGTCGAATGATGCAAATATTTTCTTCAAGATGGTGAAATCAAAGTGTTTATTGTTCGAGTCGCATAAAAAAATTAAAAGAAGATCAAATAACTCTTTTGCACAATTACGTAACGGTGAATATAATTGAATAGTCAGTTTCATTGTAGACAATAAAAAAATGAACATATAACTACATTTGATAAGTTGTATACAGATATGCACATAGTGCACAATATAGAAACTAGAGTTTTGGCAGTGTATACTGAAGACATTGATAGAGTTTGTGTTTTTGTACAAATGACAGATAATATGTATTTATGCCCAGTACTAAATATGTTACATTATTGATGCACCAAAACTTGTAATTTCTATCATTTATATTTTGAGATTTTTTGTAAATACAATTAACAAACTTTTTTAAATGGAGCAGTTATTCTTAACGCAATTTGACAAAAAAAAATAAATTCGTAAGCCACAATAAACAGCGATATAACTATACAACTTTTTGTACTTTAATTCATCATACAGATATAAACTATATTCTGCTCATGAAGCACTTCTACTTGACTCTTAAGTGAAATCGAATTATAAATATGTTACACAAACATACTATATACTACACTACTTAAACTTTATAACTCGGTTGTACAAAATATTCTTCAAACTTTTGTTTCTACTCTAAAAAATTTCCATAAATGAAAAATTTTCTAAGTTATTAATATATGTCTATAAAAGTCTGAAAAGCTATAATTTTTTGAGTAGTGTAAGTCCAATATATATGCAAAATAAACATAAAAATCTACCAGAGTACGTTTATATTAAACTTATGGTTTAAAGTAAGTAGCTCCGAAATAATTTCCATTTTTAAAATCCATAAAAGCTTATATTTTTCTTTTGACCTCATTTTTATTTCACTTTCGTTTATTTGAATCTCAATTTGATTTAATCGATTTTTATACTTAGTATATTATAATTAATTATTCCTTAAACATTGAATATTTTTTAAATTTCATAAACTGCTAAAATTATTTTTTTGTGACTACTTTAATACAATACCCTTGTCAAAGCCCATCATTTCTTATCAATCGTATTAGGAAGAAAGAAAAATATAATTTTTATTATTTCTTTCAGTAACAATATAAGAAACTCGACTCAGGAGGAAAGGTAGAAGCATCATAAGTAATCCACCATTATGTTTTGTCTAGAATGGGATAATCAGATTTTATTCGATATGGGCCTAATTCAGGTGGTGCAGCCGAGTGAGAGAAATTGTTCCTCGCTGAGATCGCCACAATGCACGGAGTCTTACAAGAAATATTTTTAATTAATTAAAAACAAATTTATTGAGAATGAATCGACCAACCCAATCAGTGACTTAGTGTATATTATGTTGGTGTACAGTAATAAATTTTGTTTAGTGGTATCACTCAGTCAAAAATTTATAGCTATTAATTAATATGCCTATAATTTATAGCTATAATTATAGTTATAACTACCTATAAAAAAAACTTTAATAATAATGTATAAAATTCAGCTATAAATATAGCTATAAATTACAGCTGAAAATTTTTCACAAAGAATGAATAAAAATTAGTTTAAAATCAGATTTTTTCAACATATACGTATTGAACATAGGATGTTATCATCTGTATGATAACAGCACAACTGAGGGCCTGAAGTATTTTTGAATAAGTACAAAAAAAACAAAAATTATACACAATTTCAAGTTTTTTAAAAATTGTTTAAAAATACTTTAAGCCCTCAGTTTTACTGTTATCATACGGATGATACCACCAATACTGAGCGATATGTGTTAAAAAAATCTGATTTTAAACAAATTTTTATTCAAAATTTGTGAAAAATTTACAGCTGTAATTTATAGCTATATTTATACCTGAATTTAATACATTATTATAGCTGTTATATAGGTATGATTATAGCTATACATTTTTAACTGAGCACGTATCCTGCGAGATTGTAAAAAATAAATACATGGAATGCAACTGTATCAACACAACATATATAAGTGCAAATACATGCTTGCACTTGTGTGAACCAGTGCTCTCGACAGTGGCACCCAAAGAAGCGCCAAGTTCAAATTGGCTATATGGAGCAAGACGTGAAAACCCAGATAACACGACAGTATATCATACGTAATTAATTAATAAATAAACCCCAAGCTATTTAACCCAATAACCCGGTGAGCCTACTGGTCGGTTTGTTATTAAGTAAATAAATTAAATAACTCAAGCGCCAATCCCCACACAACCAGGGGCACTTACTGGTAACTTTATTATTAGATAAATAAATTAAATAACACAAGCGCCAATCCCCACACAACCCGGGGCGCTTACTGGCCACTTTGATAATAAATATGATAAATAAAATAACAAAAGCACCAATCACCACACAACCCGGGGCGCTTACTGGCCGCTTTGTTTATTAATTAAAAAAATAAAATAAAAAAAGCACCAATCACCACACAACCCGGGGCGCTTACTGGTCACTTTGTTTATTAATTAAAAAAATAAAATAACACAAGCACCGATCACCACACAACCCGGGGTGCTTACTGGCCGATTTGTTTATTAATTAAAAAAATCATTAACGCAAGTGCCAATCACCACACAACCCAGAGCGCTTACTGGCCGCTTTGATAATTAAAATGATAAATAAAATAACAAAAGCACCAATCACCACACAACCCAAAGCGCTTACTGGCCGCTTTGTTTATAATTAAAAAAAAATAAAATAACAAAAGCATCAATCACCACACAACCCGGGGCCCTTACTGCCCGCTTTGTTTATTAATTAAAAAAATAAAATAACACAAACACCGATCACCACACAACCCGGGGTGCTTACTGGCCGATTTGTTTATTAATTAAAAAAATAATTAACGCAAGTGCCAATCACCACACAACCCAGAGCGCTTACTGGCCGCTTTGATAATTAAAATGATAAATAAAATAACAAAAGCACCAATCACCACACAACCCGGAGCGCTTACTGACCGCTTTGTTTATTAATTAAAAAAATAAAATAACACAAGCACCGATCACCACACAACCTGGGGCGCTTACTGGCCGCTTTGTTTATTAATTAAAAAAATAAAATAACACAAGCACCGACCACCACACAACCCGGGGTGCTTACTGGCCGCTTTGTTTATTAATTAAAAAAATAAAATAACACAAGCACCGATCACCACACAACCCGGGGCGCTTACTGGCTGCTTTGTTTATTAATTAAAAAAATAAAACAACACAAGCACCGATCACCACACAACCCGGGGTGCTTACTGGCCGCTTTGTTAATTAATATGATAAATAAAATAACAAAAGCACCAATCACCACACAACCCGGGGCGCTTACTGGCCGCTTTGTTTATTAATTAAAAAAACAAAATAACACAAGCACTGATCACCACACAACCTGGGGCGCTTACTGGCCACTTTGTGAATTAATATGATAAATAAAATAACAAAAGCCCCAATCACCACACAACCCGGGGCGCTTACTGGTCGCTTTGTTTATTAATAAAATAAATAAAATAACACAAAGGCCAATTATCAGGCAACCTGGGGCCCTTACTAGTCGCTTTGTTAATTAATAACTTTGAATTTATTATATTGTTGAACAAAGCGGCCAGTAAGCGCTCCTGGTTGTGTGGTAATTGGCGCTTGTGTTATTTAATTTATTTAATTAATAAACAAAGTGGCCAGTGAGCGCCGCTGGGTTGTGTGGTGATTGGCGCTTGTATCTTTTTATTTATCTTATTAATTAACAAAGGGGCCAGTAAGCGCCCCGGGTTGTGTGGGGATTGGTGCTTGTGTTATTTAATTTATTGATTAAATAATAAAGTTACCAGTTAGTGCTCCGGGTTGTGTGGTGACCGATGCTTGTATTATTTAATTTTTTTAATTAATAAACAAAGCGGCCAGTAAGCGCCCCGGGTTGTGTGGTGATTAGTGCTTTTGTTATTTAATTTATTTATTTAATAATAGAGTTACCAGTAAGTGCCCCGGGTTGTGTGGTGAATGGCGCTTGTGTCATTTTATTTATTTAATTAATAAACAAAGCGGCCAGTAAGCACCCCGGGTTGTGTGGTGATTGGTGCTTTTTTTATTTTAATTATCATATTAATAAGCAAAGTGGCCAGTAAGCGCCCTGGGTTGTGTGGGGATTGGCGCTTGTGTTATTTAATTTAATTATTTAACAATAAAGTTACCAGTAAGTGCCCCGGGTTGTGTGGTGATTGGCGCTTGTGTCATTTTATTTATTTAATTAATAAACAAAGCGGCCAGTAAGTGCCGCGGCCTGTGTGGGGATTGGTGATTGTGTTCTTTAATTTATTTATTTAATAATAAAACTACCAGTAAGTGCCCCTGGTTGTGTGGTGATTGGCACTTGCGTTAATTATTTTTTTAATTCATGAACAAAGTGGCCAGTAAGCGCCCTGGGTTGTGTGGTGATTGGCGCTTGCGTTATTTAATTTATTTATTTAATAACAAAGTTACCAGTAAGCGCTCTGGTTTGTGTGGTGATTGGCGCTTGTGTCATTTTATTTATTTAATTAATAAACAAAGCGGCCAGTAAGCGCCCCGGGTTGTGCGGGGATTGGTGCTTGTGTTCTTTAATTAATTTATTTAATAATAAAGTTACCAGTAAGCGCCCTGGGTTGTGTGGGGATTGGCGCTTGTGTTATTTAATTTATTTATTTAATAATAAAGTTACCAGTTAGTGCCCCTGGTTGTATGGTGATTGGCGTTTGTGTTATTTATTTTATTTATTTAATAACAATCGACCAGTCAGCAGCTTCCATATGGAATTCACGAACTGTAACTTATGTTTTTGTATCTGTTAAGCAGCTTTAGCTGAAACCTATGTAAATATTAAGGTAACGAAAAAGGTATAATTATTCTTCAGAAAAACAAAAAAATTCTGTTTAAACAATTTTTTTGGAAAATTTTCTAAGGCCTAATGTAAAATGAGTGAAAAATATGTAAAAATTTGTTCTCTACTCGTGTATACGAAAGGACTGGAAACCATTAAAAAGGAAAAAATAATTAGTCTCTGTGAGACCTTTTTTCGAAAATTATCAGGTGAGATCTCAGCTGAGATCTCAGCTTATGTTCAAAGGTAGGGTTGCTTCTTACTCGCACTTACACGGGTTTATGGGTGGTCTTGGAAGTTCAGGACTCCATGTATACGCAGCCTTACATAATAAATGTAGGTATAATTGAAAAAAAAACATAACAAATTTGAGCTTAAAATATATCTTAACTGCTAGTTGATTATACAAACTTGTCTAACAGTGTAATTTTTAAATGCAAAGTAAAGTCAAAAAAGTCTTTTAAGTTTAAAGTTATGTACATACAGTAATTCAATTTTTATTGAAAAGTTACCTGATCTGTAATTTAAATTTAAAATACATTTGAATTTACAAAAACATTTTGAATTTAAGTAACATTTGAATAACTCAAATATGTTCTTATTTGTTTTATATTAAATGAAGGTATTCGAAAAAATCAATACAAATTATGATTTAAGATTAAGAATATCTTAAATGAGCCTTAATAAGCACTCTTCTAATAGCGGTACATAAAATTATAGTGGTTACTTGTGATGTTGCTTATACGGATGGTATAACACCTAAAGTGGGGTACTATATTATTGAGAAGCTATTCAAGTTAATCAAATGAAACATTGCTATTTCTAAAAATTGTAATAAACTAGCTGAACCATCCCTATAGGGATGGTTAAGTATACTTAAAAAAAAGGATGACTTTTAACTTTTCAGCTGTTTATTTTTTCCTGGTCCGTACCATGTTGTTGTTTAGGAACAAAAAAAAATAATTTAAGATAAAATCACGTAAATTTTAGGATGTACTTAGTTTCTAATTAAAATTTACCAGTGGTATTTTGAGATAAGTCATGGGGTGAGCCGTCAATCATGCAAAACCATACATTAAATTTAAAGAATGACTTTGAATTTTAATCACATAACGAACGTTAACAACTCACATTTATACTTACGACTTCAAAATAATAAGTCCTTGTAATCTGATAAATAATTACTAAAATTTTCCTTTATGAACACAATAAAAAACCAGTATAAAACTAATATTGCTATAATGACCATGTGCGATGCATGATTGACAACATATATACCCTATGAAATAATTTCTTATAAGAGTTTGTATAATACATTTTGGAATTTGAAATCACAATCATACTCATTATGAAATCTACGAACATAATAGTAAGCCTTTGTATAAAAGTTATGTTACGTTAGAACTTTTCACGAATGTCGCTATCTAATTTCTTGGTAAAAGTTTTATAGGCAAAATTTTGTCATTATAACAGATTACTTCGTATTAGAATTGTTTTATAAAAACTGTTTTATGCCTGTATCTCTAGGTATTAAAATACATATAGTACTAAGGTATAAAACCACACCATACAATCGTATTTGAAAAGTTTTTTCTTAATTAGGAGATTTTCAATAATACACTTTTAAATACAAAATAATGTGTTTTAATAATCAAAACATTTAAAGTTTATAAGTTACACACTTATATACATATTAGTTTTATATGGGAAAAGAAATTTGTTGAAAAATCCAAAAAATTGCTGAGGATAGATTTTATAAGGATAATTTAAAATGGGCATTAAAAATAACATACCATGTCATTGTCGCTTATGTCACTTTCACCACACGTATCTGTTTCATGGCCCACATGCGATGTTTCATTCACTCCTTTGCACAGATTTCTAAAAAAATTAAAAATCTTTAATTTTTTAACTACGTTTATTTTTATGTGCATAAACTGGATAAAACAAATATGGACCTGTGTCTTTGAAGCCTAGTATTGCAAAAATTCCGAATGATTTGTTTACAATGATTGCACATAGCAGCTTCAATACAATAATTGTTTTCATTTCGAAGTTTAGTAAAATTTTTCCAATCAGTAGTGCTCACTTTTGGCATTTTAGACTAATGTCAAGCAGTCAATAACTTTTTTTCAAAAATTGTTGAAAATGTGTTCTAACGCAGAGCAAGCATTAACAATGCTCGACAACGACTTCCTGTGTAAAGGTTATGGACACAATTAGACGTCGAATAAGCACCGACATCGACTTATTAGACGTCGAATAAGATACCAGTTTATCGACCTATTCGACTTATTAATAGGCCTATTCAACGTCGAATAAAAAAGTCTTAAAAAATGTAAGGTAGATTAACATCCCTGCTGCGAGGCTGGTACTGGTGCTGCACGACGTGGCAACGTTAGACTCTCGCCTGCCGAGCCACTAAGTAGCCGCAACATTGCAAGGTAGTGCCAACACACAACCTCGACGACGTTAACCAGGTCGCCCAAGCTCTCCGCTGCCCGTGACGCACGCAGCATCGCCGGGAACAAGACGATTAGTCCGGCCGAAATATTGAACTGGTAGGTGACGCCAGGTTATCTTAGTGCTGTGCAAGCAGTGAGTGAAAGTGGTCCTCCCATAACTACCCATCCCTAAATGTTTAAATAGAGTCAACCCGAAGCATCCCTACGGAAGTTATTGAAGTATAGCAACACACGGATTAGTAAGCCACATCATAGGGAGCGTCCTCGTGGTGTGCCACTAGAATCTTATATTTCAGTAATTAGGTGGATTTTAATAAACACTCAGTTCACAACCAGATGCAAAGTGTTATTTTTAATTGGAAGTGCGCCGTGCTGATTGTAGTGGCAGCAGACTAGTGCCATTACGTAGGTCATAAAAAGCTAGTCCACGATACTTGCTATATTGCACTACATGCTGCTGCAGTCAGCACTGTACACTGCCAGCTGAATCCTGGTCCCTTTCCCTAGTAGAATCTAAATATAATATTATACTTAGTGTTGCTATAAATAACTAAAAAGATTAGGGTAAAAACCACACAGACACGCTAGTCGTAATCTCCGGCTAGTGTATCACAGTGCAAAAAAGAATTTTTTCAGAGTAAAAGTCAAGAAAGAGCCTTCTCAGATTTTTAGGCAGAAAAGAGTCTTTTTAAACTAAAAGAAAAGGCCTTTTTATACAGAGGTACACTAAAGTGTATTAAGCTGACGTCGATCGGTATAACAAGACAGACTGAGCCTGACAAGGTTGATGTTAAGCCCAACGAATTGTTGCTCAAGATTATTCACCGACATTTTGGAGTTTTTATTTGCTCCTCACCCAGCTCTTGGTTGGTCATGTACCTCTGTATAAATCTTCATGTTTATTATATACTGAAGAGTGAAACGAGAAGTTCATTAAAAACACATAAAAGCCTTTTAATTAATTTTTTTACTTCTATTTTAAGGTGGTAATTTAATGTATATGTTTTTATAGATCAATTACTTAAGCATAAGTTTATAACATGATCATCAATAACTAAACATCACGGGGTGCTTATTGGCCAATGATTGAGTTAATCAAGCAATAATTAATAACACAAGCGCCAATTATCACATACCGTGGACTGCTACTGACCAATAATTACATTAATTAGGTGGCAAGTAAGTACCCCATGTTATTTGGTGATAAGCGCTTCTGTTTTCAACTAATGCTTTGTTAATCATTAAGATGCTCAGTAAGCGCCCCATCATACCTAGTGATTCACGATAATGTTATGATTTAATGATTTATTTATTGATTTGTATATTACGTAAATGTAGTACTAACTCAAAATCAGAGGAATAAAAATTAAAGACCTTCGTAGAAAAATTGGTAAAGTGCCTTTCCTGCAAGAAAGAGGTCCAGGTTCAAGAGCTAGTCAAGGTGGAACTTTTTTTTCATTGCTGTGTACGACAATTTTCTTCCAAATTATAAGTAATAACTGAAAAATGAGTTGCCTAGGCAAACTTATATTGTATGGTAATTATTGATAAATCAAATTACTCGCATTAATATTATTTTACTCATAAAATTGTATTTTATTTTCTAATATAGTGTATATCATTTAAAATAACATTTACTCATAAGCTTAAAAAAAAAACATTTTTTTAAATGTTCCAAATGAGTCTACTTCCATTTTATGCAATATAAGTTTTACTTTTAATTTAGGGACTATGATGTAAAGACGATAAGATGTCCCTACGTGCTTCTCCTAAAGCAAATAGCCAATCACATGCCTACCGAAAAAAAGCCGTCTTTAAATATACGCTAAAACTAGACCATGAAACGATGCAAAGCTGGGCAGGGGCAGGAACAAATGTAATAAATAATAAATGAGTTTTGGTTGACTGATGATCACATCTTATCTTTTTGACATCTTGCTAGGGTCTGAAAACTTACTCTTTTTAAGGTGGTTCGCCCATAAATGCAAATGTCTCACGAACTGGATGAAATTTTAAGAGATTGTTATTAAAGTTCTAATGTACTTACAATCAAAATTTCAGACCTGCTTAGCGTGGATTATTGGGCATAAAAGCACTTGGAACATTATACTTACAGGCTCATTGGCAATAGAATGGTAATAGATTTTTACCAAAACCAGATTAATATAACTGTAAAAATGCTTATGGCAGTAAAATAAAAATGACAGATTGATAGCTAAGATCACAAGCTTTCTCTTCGTACTGAAAAAGTTGGGGTTAGTGTAAATTTTATTGAGATATTTAAAAAAGAAGTTTACTGTTTATTGGTTTTCTGCAAGCTTGGCTTAGGAAAGAGAAAGTTTTCATTGATAAACCACTTTAAGTGAAAGCAGTATATCACGCAAAAATCTTTGTTTACAATTTCGATTCTAAACTGATAGTTTAACTACACAAAGTTTAGTATATTACCTGTAGTCTGGAACTGTTGGTTCAGAATTTGGCCTTCGTGAGCCCGACGGCAAGGGTGTTCTTTTAATTGCATAAATGTATATTCCGGTCATTGTCAAGGTATATGAGAGGAAATATAAAGTATGAAACTGTAACACAATACATAGTAAATGGTTTTTTTGGAAAAAACAGTCATAATAGTGTACAATCATGTAAATAAAAACGAAAAAAGTTTTATTATATGCAATATGAAACATAAGTACTTAAACTAATCAAATGATAATTTGAAATTAAACACAAACATAACTGATATTGCTGAATAATACTAAACCTACTTACTTTATATTGATGTATCAGTATTCCAAAAAGAATATTAAAGAAATCAGCGGTTAACAAAGTTAATTGGAGAGAAGTAGCACCAGTCTCGTACAAGACAACTGGTACCAAGGAGTGAAATACAAACTGGGTTATACAGTATATGACTATCGAAGCCATAATTGGTAGGTTGTCATAGTGAAAGTTTTCTATTTGAACCTTTTCCAGGACAGCTCTGAAATGAGGCAAAATTGGTGACCACTTTTTCAGTTTACACATTGTTAAGCATTAATTTTTCTGAACAAGAATGCTGGAAAGTTTGAGCAAAGAAAAATTTGTGAATAATTATCTTTTCATGTGTAATAATTGTTTACATAAAGATATTTTTTAGCACAGTATGATTTTTTCAAATCTGGTCAGTTAAGTGCAAGGGAAAAAGATTTAATTGAATGAATATTCCAGAACCCTACAAAAATTAAATTTCTTGTATGTAACTTTTAATTGTTAAAAACAATTCTCACTGTCTTAATATTGTAAGAGAACTATTTCAAATGTTGATAAACATTAATTTTGCGCTATAACAGAAAAATTAAAAAGTCTTATACATCTTACAAAGATATATTGTATGAAAATATGTAACTGCTGATATGCGTCAAAATTTTTAAATAAAACCTCGAAAAATGTAAAAAAAGCAATTTTACTATATTTTTTTTACTTTAACTTTTCAACCATTATTCACAAATATTAGAAAATATATATATGTGCTGTATTTAAATTATACATTTCTTGAAACTTACATCTGTGAACCACATAGTATAGTTCCAAAAAATCCGATCATTCCAAGATACTCTATGATATCAATAGATTTTACTGCCAACTCTTGAAGAACCGCAATAATGGAAAATAAAACAGCACCACCAAGACATAACATGTCTCCAACAAGTTGATTTTTTCCTACATTGGAAAAAACATTAATTTATGTAATATTTTTATGAAATCTTTGAACAAAATATTTTATAGTAATTATATAATTATGCTTGCATAATTGGATAGTTTCATTGGTCGGATAAAAATGTTATAGTTAAGTACGGCGTGTGTAATGACAGAACACTATCGTAAGCGTTGGCATAAGAAGTTTGTTTTTCTATACCATTATTTGCAGATGATAATTTTTTACAGTAGTTCACAGTAATTTTTCTAGTACATGCAAAATGCATCTAAAACTCACTATAATTTTTACTGTGCGGTAACGGTAAAATTTCCCCTAAAAAAGTATGCAGCCATAGGTTTCACGATATGTGAGTTAAAGAAGAAGGCCGATCAGTTGTCTTTTGCAGTGTGGGCTAACCTAAAAATTGCTGTAGCGCACCTATAAACTTACACAGATAGACCGTGCATCCAATTTTTTTTTTTTTTTCAATAAATACCTACTTGCGTAGTGTATTTATTTTAAAGCTTTATCAAGTCCTTAAAGGCTTTTGTAGCTACAGAATATTACATTATTGAAAATACATTAGGGTTGAGAACTGTGGGTTAGATCTTAAAACTAATTCCTAATTCTAAGACGCTGTCGTGAATTGGATTCCAGAAAAGACCATCAGAAAAAATCTTAGTGCCCCAACCGGGAATCGAACCCACGACCCCTTGAGCTGTGTTGAACGAATCCAAGCGGGTACCTTGCAGCCAACATCTTGGAAATGAGGAGAGAGCCAGAGGGTTTTTTCTAACAAGGTTCCGTCTCTCTCTTTTAAGAAAATGGAAAAAAAAGTGAGAAGGGATGTGGTAATTGCAGCGCTTTCTTGTACTGACGTAGGTTCACAACTAAATACTTGGTAAGATTTAAAACACCTTTCAAAGCTACTATAAACCCCTCGGAATCAGTTTTTTTACACCGTTACGGAACAAGCTTCAGGGATTCTTATGTAGATGGAGAGCAGGTAATTCCAATTTATTTAATAAATGGATTAAAGTGTTTGAAATATTGTAGTTGATAGCTCCACCAAAAAGGCAGAGCAGGGGCTCGAACCCGACCAACTAAAGACTCGCGAAACTTTACACTGACTGCTTAGCCACGACCGTCACCGAGAGCGGCTGTATTAATCACACTCTTACATGCACCCTATTGTGTCGTCAGTTGTACGCCGGTGTGCCAACACACGGGTGCTGGCTTGACTAAACCAAGCCACGTTCGTGTCAATACTGTAGAATACTTATTGCTCTAGATTTGTCAAAGCACTTCAATGATTTCATGTAGTTTATTAGGTCTTCAATTTTTTTTCCATTTTTTCAATCTCTGAAGTAATGCTGTCTTTGAATTTGCTTTTACCGTGTTTAAATTTAAAATTAAGAATGTCAAACGCATCATTAACATTTTTACGAAAATCGCGGTGGCGTTTGCACCCTTAACATCTTCATTTTTTTCTAAATAAATTAATGCATCTTAAAATCATATTATTTCAGTCAATCAGAGTATATTTTGTTACAGAATTTCTGATCAATTTCAACATGTGACAGGCAACTGGAATAATAATGATTGGCTCATCAGTTGCTGGGTGCGTAAAGGAGCAAACTTCATCCGCATTTCTTACATTTGCACCAAGCTCAGCGGCCATCGACAAGTTTGTGGATGCTCTATTAAACGTAACTGCGCGCGCTCACTTATACCGTAATCATTAAGAAATATAATAATCTCTTTCAAAATTTTTGATAGACCTTTGGTAAAGTAATACGTGATCGGTGTTTCAAACTGCCTATTCAGCCAGACAAGCATGAAAACTGAAGCGTAGGATGCTTCTTCAAGGCTATTCCTCTTTTTGTAAGCCCCTATAAAATGGGAAAGATTTTCATAAAAAATTCTCTTACTTATCTGTATGCTGCTGTAAAGTAAAATAATAACGAGCATGCAAATTCTTTTAACTCTAGTGAGTAAGAAGCAGATCTTTCTTGAGATAGAATACTCTTTACAATTTCTTTCGATGCTGGGGACGAATTTTTCTGTAAATAAAAAATTTTTTTTTAAACAAAAAAGACTTAGTGTGTTACAAAACATTTTTTAGAATGACAAAGCCACCTTATACAGCATAATTCTGATACTATCAACCTAAATCCTTTATTTTTACTTCCTTCTTGACTGTACTACTGTAAAAAATCCCTGGGAGGTATAACAACAAATCCACATCATTCTTTGAACAATCTCATTACTTATGTCACTGTCTGAAATCTCTGAGAGGTTATCCTTAAAAAATATTATTGTATATGACAGTGAAAGTAATTTTTGTGCCAAAAAATGACAAAATTTTGAAATGAAAAGATACCAGTCGTAGAATTTAGAGTGGTCCTCAATCGTAGGTCATTAAATAAATTTTTAAGTCTACCTTTTCATATTTTATTACGTAGAAGACATTTGTTTAAAAAATACATAAATATATAAATACATTTAACAAAAAAATCAGTAAAAAAATTAGTTAAGCTCATCGATTTTTGCATGATTATAATATAATATGTGTAAAAGTAGCATTTATAAATTAGCAATTCTTTTCATGTATAAATATTTCTTAAATATTATCTTAAGCTTACTTATAAGGCAGCTAAGCTATCTTCTGTAATGAGTCCAGTTTTTTTTAAATTATCAAGGAGACCCTTAAAGTTATTGTCCTTACTTTTTGATTTTTAAATAGTAGTACTATTGGTTTTTAATTTTTATTTTAAGCCTTTGCAAAACTTTTGGGCAACTTCGTAAGCTTTAGTTGAAGTAAAGTGTTACCGACGTAGAAATCCTACACATCAAATTTTTTTCAATGGTTTTCGCTCTGACAACGGTACTTCTCCGATTGTGAAACAAAGAAAATTAATAAACTTATACGATCAGCTACAATGTATTAACAAAAATGATAATATTTATTAAGATAAACCACCTTTTCCGTGCGTTGTTAGGTACTTGCATACTCATGAAAGTGTCAGTAGATTGGTAGTCCTTGCTGTTTGGTATACAGCTCGACAACGTACTGCTGATCTTTAAATTCTATTCTATTTAAATTTCCGTTTCATCTTTGAATTTCCTGTACTGGATATTCATCAGATCCAACAATAGAATTTATACGGTTCGAGTAAATAATGAAATACTATAAACTAACAAGTTTTGAATGAGTAGAAATAATACCTTGGCGATGATGATAATTCCATGTGCTGGCTTTGTACGGTACAATGATTAGATAATTTAGTTGAATCATTGTCTCTCAATACATAATTGGTAGTGTTACAAATATAAGTATAGGAGACTTATATCCCTAATGTCCCTATTAGGGTTCTTTTCCGCCGTTTAGGTTAGTAAGGTAAGGAGACAATATCCCGTCACGTGTATTTGGTAAGTAAGGTAAGGAGACAATATCCCATTGAATGTGTTCTTTATTAAAGGCTTACGTCTAGTTACACTGCAGGTTGTTGGTCAACTGCTCATTAGGCGTTGTTCTCTTATTTATATAGCTTTTCACTACCATTGTGCTGGGAGTAGTGATGACCCCTGTGTAATTTCATTTAAGTAGGGGTTCCGAGTTTAATAGAGCTGATACAGTATTGTTGCAATCGTATAGGGGTATTAAGAAGCGATTTGTAGTAACGTAGTACTGATGACCACCTGAATTTGCACCTTTCGTCGCACATGTGAGGACATT
The DNA here is from genome assembly GCF_036245765.1 of Copidosoma floridanum. NCBI lineage: Eukaryota > Metazoa > Arthropoda > Insecta > Hymenoptera > Encyrtidae > Copidosoma > Copidosoma floridanum. The sequence continues at coordinate 37,299,225 of NW_028321881.1, forward strand.
GACGTTTCGAGCTAAAGCTAGCTGACGTCCGTAACACGTCCAAAGGCCGCAGGTTCTCGTCCTCGAGGACCCCCTAACTTCCCAGTGCCGAAGAAAAGTTATTGTATTCATGAGTGCCCGTGTTATATTATGATAATCTTATAACAGGTAAGTTTAATTTTTGTGTAGAAAAAGTTGCTTCATTCATAGGCCATTGCCTATGTTACATTCTGATACACAATTTTATAATAGATAAGTACTAATTTTTGTTTAGAAAAAGTTGCGTCATTCATAGGCCACTGCCTATGTTATATTCTGATACACAATCTTTAAGTATGTATGTATTTTTGAAAAGTAGTTACTTTACTCACGGGCCACTGCCCATGTTACATTCTTACACATAATTTTGTTTATTACACTGAAATACTTATTTTGGTGTATGTTGTTTTTTTGCTTTGCTTTTTTTTTTTGTTATTTTTATCTCATTTATTTATTTATCCATTTATTAATTTTTTTTTTTTTTTTTGATAAAAGATTATGTTAAGATCGATAGCGTTATCCTAGTGCTCATAGGAGCGATGTGCAGCAATGTGGTCGTGCATGTATTTTGACAGTATACACGATTGATTACGTTACGCTGACTGTGACATTCAGCTCCATACAGCGCACTGCCAGTACCAATAAGGGAATGTGGGAAGGTGATGAAAGGAAAAAGTAATGTGAAATATCTGTAGTTTTGTGAGTTTTTGATCGCTGTCTGCTTGATTTAGATTACGGTGAAAAGCGACAGTGCAAAGGCATTTTCTTCCTCTCCATGTGAGCAAATTGCAGCAGTCATTTGTTTGGTATAGTAGCGTTCGACTTATTTTTTTCTAAAGTTACTTCTGTTACATCTCTGCTATCTTGCTTTTTGCTTCTTGCATATGTTCGTCTTATCGCATTTTGTTGTATCGTATTTCATCTGCACCTTCGCTAGCTATTTGGTTTGCTGCGAGTAGCTGTGCAATTGTGCATAATTGTTGTCAGTGATTTTAGAACCTTGCTGCAGTCGACTTCTCTTCAGTTTTTGCGTTTCTCGTTGTGTTTCTTGTATGTGATGTGTTATTGTGTTAATTTTTATCTGTTTTGGTAAAAAATGTTTTAGGATGGGTGTAAAACGGTATGATTTAACAAATTTTCAGTGCCCTGAATGGGAAATAAAAAAATTTTTTTTTTGAAGCCATGGTCGTCACCTCGCACACCGCGTCCAGCTATTTCCTTTTTTGTACGGATTGTAACGAGGCAAATTGAGCCTCCCGGCTCATGTCGCTCTCGCTGCCGCAACGCGTATGACATCACCGGAAAAGACTTACCTTCCCGGAATTCTTCTTTTGTTTAGGCTCCCGGAAAAGAAGAAGAAGAAGAGGACGATGCGACGACGGGACACAGTAGCAACAGCGGCGAGAAAAATACACGTGAGCGCGCGCACGACTGTTCGGGTCGCGGTGGCGGCCCTCGGGTATGAGAGAGAGAAAGAAGGAAAGAAAAAGTCAAGAGGTACGCGCTGTAGTTGCAAGGGGACGGAGAGTTAGTCTCGAGTCGAGAGCCTTCGCGCGCGTATTAGCCAGATTTGTGAGCGAGAGAGAGAGAGAGAGAGAGAGAAAGTGCGAGAGAAAGTTGTGGCAGATCAAGAGATAGAGAGAGAGAAGAGGAAGCTGCTGTGTCCCCATCGTCGGAGATCATCACCACGAGGAGAAGACCCAGGACAAGAAGCAGAGCGACTGCAGGACGAGAGAGAGAGAGAGAGGACGAGAAGCAGAGCGGCTACAGGACGAGATAGAGGGAGTAGGACCGCCACCGTCAGCTTCACAGTCTCACCAGCAGCCCGAGGCCCAGCCGGACGCCATACGCCGTTGTCGCGAGTCAGAGAGCCGAAAGGTAGCGTGTTTTTCCTCCGTTCTTTTTGTGCGTCGTGCTAGGGCTCACGAGCGCCGGTAGACCTCCGGGACTAAGTCCCAGAGTATACAGAGGACTGAGAGAGAGAGAGGGAGAGAGAGAGAGCCAGGTTACGGGAAGTCGTGGGTGCATGCTCGGGAGTGCCGAATCTTGGGGGTGTTCGCGCGTTTTCCACTCTAGGTGTGCAGAAAGGACGAGAGAGAGAGAGAGAGAGAGAGAGAGAAAGACAGGGTAATAAAGGTTGCCAAGGGACGAGAAGAAAAGGGCGCGATAGTAGAGAGCAGGTGTGTAGTGGGCGGGGAAAAGGACAGGGACGATAGGTTACGTGTGAGGGTGCGCGTGTGTATGCGTGCGTGACGTGGCTGGGAGCGTTAGGGCAGCGGCCCCTCCTGGTCTCAGGACCCCGAACGTGCGCTCGCGGTTCGCGCGGCGAGGCGGAATCGCTGTAGTGCCGTCGAGGAGTTGTGTAGAGCCGTGTGGAGAGTGCAATAAACAATTTCCTCACTTGACATGGTAGCATTTCCCAAAATTATTTCCTCTCGGTAGAACGATAGGAGAAATCCCGTACGAACTCCCCTTTTCAGGAGCAGAATCCAAGAAGACGAGGGACCCGGAGGACGTACGAGACGACGCAATCCACTTCCTGCGTACCCCCCCCCCTTTTTATTTCCAGGTACAAGGGCAGTGTGACAGGATATATAGATTTTTTATAAATAAATGGTTAATAAGCCCATGTTATGTACCGATTTTCAGCTTAAGCCTTTTTTTTGAAAAGTAAATTTAGATTTAAACGAGTACTCGAGACCGACTTTTACAATAGTACAACCTATAACTACGTTTTTAATTTTTTAAATTTAACTTATTATTATTTGCTTCCCTTGATTCGATGCATGTGTTACTTTTTATGATGTGTTGTTATTGTGTCGTTACTATTTTTGTTGTTTTGTGCTGTTTGCCAAGGTAGTAAGTATATCAATTTGGAGATTGGTTAACATCAAAAGGTAACAAATATACTTGCTGTATAAGTATTAAAAAAAAATTATTTTTTTTTTGTGTTGAAGGCCCGTTCGTTGATGTTTTTGCCTAATGATTACTCTTTTTGTATAGGAAATGTTCCTAGAGGCAACAACAACAAAAAGAATTTGCCTAGTTCTGATAGGTTACATACTTATATACATAATGGCTTGAGCTTTATCGGCATCATTTTGTACACCTGTAGATGGGGGTGGCCTTTAAGAAGTGCCTGGCCATCATCGATGTTATCGGAGTGCCAGCAGTTGATGTATCCTGGTCTATCTGTAATTTTGCTGAAATCAAACGTTTGATTATTTGTTACAATCGGTTGTATCGTGTCCTCTTGCTTACTACATTTTCGTATATACAAATATGTACATGAATACGTATGTATATGTGTATGAACATAAATTTTTCGTAGGTTGTATTTCACTTCTGTGATTAATGTTGGCAGTGGATCCCATCGTGAGCGGTGCCAGGTACCAGCTTCAGGCGCAGACCTCACCCTCCTTCTACTGCGATGGCCTGCAGGTGTGAGCCCGAGCTCAAACTATCAGCTACAGTTATAGGTGCATATTCTTCGGTTATATGTGCTTCGTTTTGAACTGTGTTGTTTTCTCCAGAGATAGCCGCTTCTATGACATGCCTTTCTTTGTTTCTGATGTCTCGTTTACCTGTAAATAATCTTATACAAATTAGTAATAGGGCCCCCCCTGGGGATAACAATTTCCATAACGCTACCCCCGTGGCTGCAATTATAATAAGCACAAAGAAAAGTAGAAAAAAATATGATCTTATGTTCCGAATTCTCTCCTTAGCCAGTTTTCTTTCACCTATCTTCCGGTCTTTGTATCGATATCTTGTAGTGAATCTCTTGTTTTCAATTCATTTTGAAAGACACTACCTTGTTTCTGTATTACCACTAACCGTTGTTCTGCGAATGTTTCTTCTATCAGTTGAGTGGTATTAAACCCCAGTAAGTTGCTGTCTATGATCGACCAAATATTTAAATTCACCCCATCAAAACTTGTGATATTAATATCTGTAGTGATTTTTGCTGATGCTAATATCTTTGCGTCGGATGTGCGTGCGCGAAATCCTGGTTAAAGTTTGAGTAAGCCCGTTTCTGATATTGTCGTGACATAGTCAGCAACACTTCGACATTAAATGTATAGGTTTTGTTTATTGATTAACGAAAATACGAAACTATTAGAAGCTTCTAGTCAATGCCAATATGCTTCTTGTAGTCTTGCCATCCTTATATCGCAGCCCTTAGTCGATGCACCATGACTAGTCGCTAGTCTTATTTTGCAAGCCGCATGCTCTTTAACATCACGTATACGCTCTGTATTCTTACAATTGTAGTGACTAGCTTCTTTAACTTGCCTAAGGCTTCGGTTGAAATAGGTGAGTAGATTTTAGAAATGTTGTTAAGGGCTATGTAAGGACTCCTGGGCCTTATGTATGCAAACGTATCCGTACTATTCATCAAATTTTGTTTGATCGGCAAGGGTATTGCTTTATACAACGAAAATGCTTGTTTATCAAGTAAAGGAATTGCTATGTGATAAGCAAGGTACGGTTTTTTGAAAAATATGGTAACTTTTGATATCTCTAGCACTTCTGATACTGATCCTTTTTTTGTTACTGGAAAACTGTATTCTGGATGAGCTCTATCTGCTTCTACGGCTGCTTGTTGAAATATCTGTGGATCAATAAATCTAGGATGTTTACTACCTTTTAGTGCGAAGAGTACCGCGTCAACTAGTACTTCAGTGTTCATATATAACTGCTCTGCATTCCGTGAAAGCAAATCTAGTCTTCCCCGCATGTCCATGTACCTGACCATTGTATTAATTTGCCTATCTTCTACTGTCATTCGTAAGGTGAGGTTACTTATTTCGTCTTTGTGGTTACCTAGTGTGGTTTTAATGACCTGGGCTTACTCAGCAAGTAAGTTGGCTAGATCAGCTGTGTTATTTTCTGCTGATTTAAGCATGCCTTTCAAATGATTGTAGTCATCCTCATCTAATGAGCCGAATAGCCATCGTAGCCCTTTGCCAATAAAAGGCATAATTGATCTACGCTTGCGTGTATTGCCACGTTCCATTAGTGTAATGTCTTCTGTGTAAAGCATGTCTACAATTCGATTGTTTTCCTGTAGTGCTAGTTGTATGCTCTTACGAACGTCCATCATTTGTTGCATCCATACTTGGTCAGAAACAATGTTGGATTGTGCTATGTTTCTTCATGCAGTTAGCAGATTTTCTTCTTGTTCTTGCAGCGTTGATACATCTACAAGTCATGTGATGCTCTATACTGTACTCGATGGAACTATCTGACCTGCTTTCTCTATAATAAGGCCTGGATTGTTCTTAATTTCACTGATGGACCATTTATTTTCTGCTGATGGTTTTGTCTGAGCCATAAAAAAAGAAGACAATTTTGGGTTGTTGAATCGATATCACTTTTAATATATTATTTTTATTGTAAATCTTCTTTCTTTGTACGTCCGAAGGCTGAGAAAAGGAAGAAGGGTTGGTCTACAATGTATTGTAGAGTCCCTTATAATTGTTAGGCAGATCGTTTTATTTCATCAATGTAGGTTGTTTTCACAGTGTCGCCCCTTTTTAGTATCATGTGGTGCCTTTCATAATCTAGTTTTATTATTTCAAATAGACCTTCATATTGATTGTCGAATTTTCCTCTTTGTGGTTCTTTGAGCATGAATACCATTTCTCCCTCTCTAAAACAACGTGCATTTATTTTTTGGCCATAGTAATACTTAGACTTTTACTTGGTTTGCAAAAGGTTTAAGGCTGCTTTGGTTTGTGATTCCTGCAGCGTATCTGCAAGATTCTTTACGTATTCCGTTACCTTTTTTTATTGCGTTCTAAAGGCTACCCCTGATGGGGTGCGGGCTTTTCTGCCGAACACTAATTCGAACGGCGTAAACCCAGTATCCTCATGTTCTGTGGTGTTGTATGTAAGTTGATATAAGCTGAGCCATTGATCCCAATCTTTGTGAGTCTCACAAAGGGCTTTAAGATATTCTGTAACTGTATGGTGCATTCTTTCTATGCTACCATTCGACTGAGGGTGGTATGCGGTGGTGTAGTATTTAGCTATGTTGAATAACTTTGCAAACTCTGTTAGTAGTTTGTTCTTGAAATGGGTACCATTGTCTGAAAGTAGGTCATCAGGTGGGCCGAGAAATCCTAAGACTTGGTTTAATAATATTCGTGTCGTTTCTATGGCGTTAGTTGATGTTGCTGCCCCTAGAATTATGTACTTCGACAGTAGATCCTGCACTTTAAAAAAATCCACCTGTTTCCTTTTTCTGTGGCTTCAAGGGGGCCATAAAAGTCAATGGAAATTTTTTCAAAAGCGTAAGATGGAGTATCTGTTATCACCATTGGTAGTCGTATTTTTACTAGTTTTTCCCTCTGACACATATCGCACCTCATTACAAATTGTTTGACTTCTGGCCTCACGTTTCACCAATAGAAGTCATTCGCAAGTCATTTGTATGTTTTGTTGATTCCTCTATGCTCTCCTATTGTTGACTCGTGGTACTCTTTCATTAGTTGGTATCTTTTCTCAATCGATGGTATGGTAATGTTAAATTGAAACATTGCGATTAGTATCAACTCTGCATTGAATATGTCATTGAGTAATTCGGAAAATTGATCCCACTGAGTCTTACCCAGGATGTCTAGATCCTTAATGACACCAAAGGAGTCTGTATTTTTTCTCTTCAGTAAGTTTTTTAGATTGGTTAAGCATTTCTTCATATTGAGCACTGAAACTCGATCTTCTATGTAGTCTTTTATGTGCATGATGAATACCATGAACCCGGGAAGTTCGTCGACCTTAATGTCACTAATCGAGTTCACGTCAATTTCATTCTCTTCTGCTGGCAAATATCTACGTTGCGTGAGAGATTCTACTATGTCTATGTCCAGCGTTTCCTTCGAGATTGTTAGGACGAGTAAGATTTCAGCGTACTTGAAAGGGTGTTCATTCACCTTTTGAATCCTTTAAAAAGGATGAGGCTCTTCGGTGTTCAATGAAGCCTACGGAGGTTTTTCTTTTGGTGTTCTAGCCCTTTTAGCAATATATCATGTTAGAGAGGCATCTTGATGATTATTCCCCCCTACTTCGTTGCATGCATCATCTGTACTGCTATCATCACTTTCTCCGTCAGTTTCATCTTTATTGAGTTGACTGTTATGTAAGAGTGTTAACGACCTATTATTGCCTTCATCAACAGATCTTTCCTGATAGTCGGTTTCAGATCAAATTGTGTTATGCCCTTCCATATTGCCAAGATTTTTTTCTGCGTTTTAGGCTGTCCTTAGTGTTTCCAATATAATCTCTTCTTGTTTTGCTAGAAGTTAGAATCTATTTTCCTCCATTGGCTCTAGCTCTACGTCGACTAGTTTTGTTGCGAAGTTGATCTTGTCTCTGTAGTCTTGTACGTATAATCGATTAGTTGTGTCCTCGATTGTGAGCCAGATGATAGGTATATCTGTTTGACCTGTCTTTGTTTTCTCGAAGAGTTGAGATAGGTAAAAACCTTGTTCTTCATTTCTTACAGCTACAAATTCTCTCTCCTCGTAGATGGTTTTCAATTCGAGTGAATTAGGAGTGTAAGTAATCCGTGATTCTGGCGATTGAACAGGAGTTTCAGAAATTTGTTTGCTGTAATTTCCGTTTTCCTCGCGATCTTTTATGTGCGAGACTGTGTTTTTTTAATTGATTTCTCCCTGCATGAGCGGTACAAAATGTTCTTTATGTAAATGTAGGTAAATTAGGTTGCCTTTGTCATTCATGCCAAAGTAGTAATATGTATATTTGTTATTATTAAGGCTTAAATGAATGCAAATGTTTTGTTGAAACAATTTATCGAATATAAATATGCAATTAGAATCCCCATTTTCAGTCTCAGATTCCAATATCTTTTTTGCTTCCTTTGGGTTGCCATGTGGCAACATTCTTGCAGATGGTGGGACTTTCTAAGCTTGTTCCGAAGTTGTATAGTACTTTCTGATAGTTGGCACAATATTATAAGTGAGTGGAAGAGGCAATTGCCTGGTGGAGTGTTTGGTATTTTGTTCCACTTTATTAATTTCGCGTTCGGCTCGGCAGTTATCCTATACCCTAAACATTTCCGTGTTTATCTCTCTCACTATCTCTTCGTAATCCTCCTTTTCCGCTCCCTTTAAGTCAATATTTAACGTTGTGGTGTTGTTACTATCAGATGATTTTGTTGTATTATTATGTGCTCTTCTCCTGTTTTCCTGGTCAGGGATACTAGCAGCCTGGACGTTGCTAAATGTCCCTAGGTCGTCACTTGAATGCAAAAGTTCGTAATTTCCTTGAGGACGGCTTATGATAATTTGCTCTCTTGTTATTTTGACTAAATGCTCTTCTGGCTTTGAAATTGGTTTGTTTGTTTCTGTTTTATTAAATCCCTGGTTTAATGTTGTTTTAGCCTTTCGTGTATTTCCAAATCCACTTTCTCATCATCTGAGCTTGCTTTTTCGGAATCTCCAACTTTGGTTTCTCCACGGTTGGTTTCGTCGTCGTTCGTTTAAGTCATAAATATTCTCGCTGGAGAACTGATCTCAGTGCATAGACCTTGTTTCTCTTGTACGTCTGCCAGTTGGTACAACTCGTGACGAGGCAGTTCAGAATTTATTTCCTCTTCCTTGACCACGAAATTGCGTGACAGGGCCTCAGAAGTGTTGTTCTCCACGCCTTTTCGGCACACGATATCGAAGTTACAGCCTTTGAGATCAGCCTTGTGTCTGTTTAACCTAAGGTCGGATTTTTTAGTCGTATGAAAATGTTTCAGTGGCTCGTGGTCTGTTACTGCGGTGAATGGTCTTCCGTATACGTACGAGCAAAATTACTCCTTTGCGAATACAATCGCCAGCAACTCCTTATCATAAGTGGGATACCTCAGTTCACTCCCTCTCAGGCAGCGAGAAGCGTACTCGCAAGGTTGACCCTTGCCAATTTCGCCTTGGCTAACAATGGCGCCAATCGCATAATCAGATGCATCTGTAGTCACTATGAATGGTTTATTTAAATTTGGTGCAGCTAAAACTGGCTCTTTATACATAATGTATTTAAGCGTCTCTAAAGATTCTTGTTGTTTTTGGTCCCAAATAAATTTGGATCTCTTTCTGAGTAAAGAACTTAGAAGTTTCGCTATTTTTGAAAAGTTCGGTATGAATCTCCTGTAATAATTCATTAAGCCAAGAAATTGCTGAATTTTTTTAAGGTTCTTAGGGGCTGGATAATTTTTTACAGCTTTAAAATTTTCAGGGTTTCTTCTGATTTTGCCATTGCCGATTATATGCACTAGTACCTTCTCCTCTTGTTTTAAGAATTGGCATTTCTTAGGCTCTAAAGTGAGGCCAGCATCACTAAGTTTTCTAAGTAACTTTCGGCAAAAATCTTTGTGTTGTTTTAAGTCTGCTGCAGGTATCATTATATCATCAAGGTATACTTCTGATTCATGACCTTATAAACCAGCTAACGCAAGACTCATTTTTTTTGAAAACGTATCTGTTGCTTCCACGTATCCCATCGGCATTCTTTTATATTAATAGTGGCCATCTGACCCTGAGAACGCCGTTTTGTGTGCATCCCTTTTGTCTATTTTAACCTGGAAGAAACCTTGACTTAAGTCCATTACAGTGATGTACCTTGCATCTGCTAATTGACCTATTATTTGGCTCTGAAACAGCATTCGGTAACAGGTTCCTACTGTAATCTCATGTAACTGTCTAAAGTCTGTTACAATCCAATATTTTATCTCTCTATTTGGTCCAGGGTGTTTTGGTACTATCCACATGTTTGAGGGGTATGGCGACGTTGATGGTTTAATGATATCGCTTTCTAGCATTTTTCCGATCTCAACTCTCATTTAATCGATTAATTTCAATGGATATTTATGTCTCTTGACTCGTATAGGCGTATTCATTGTTGTCTCTATGTGATGTTTTAGGATGTGCGTTGTTCCTAATGGTTCACCTTCTAGGCCAAACACCTGCGGAAATTCGTAAATTAATTCACGTACATGTTCAACTTCTGTGTTGTTATACCCTGACACATCTACTAATTTCATAACTTTTTCTGCTCTCTCTTCTTTATCTACTGTCCTTAGGGTTTTAATATTTACACACAGTATGTTGTTTGTGCCAACGGGGGCATCTTTCACTGGTTCCTTCCGAAATTCGAATATTCGATCAATAGACATGTTGTCATCCTCGTTGACACTTGGCTCATTGGCAGAAACCTGAGTAGTCTAGCACTCAAAAAATTCTACTTGCGATACACTGACACTGATTGGATGTGCGTTTGCATTGATGCATTCCGCAAATACCTCGCCGTTATGGTCAATTGCCACAAAGTTACCAAAAAATAAACCTTTGCCTAAATCCTGCAAGGGCATAAATCCCACTCCGTTAGACACACTATCCTTCCGAGAAATAGTGGCATAGATAACCTGATTGGAGCGAGGTGGTATCATGAATGTCTCCAGTGCTACAATCGGGAATTTCCTCGTACTGAGTAACACACACCGATTCTTAGCACTTATTGTACCATCGTGTCATAAAAAGGTATCCCAACCGATTAGACCATCCCTATCTATAGGAAAATCTTTGGATACTATGAGTAAGAAACACGGTAGTTCATTAAACATAATATTGATACTTCCAAGGGTGCGGCTTATACCATTGGTTACCCCTTGTATGTTCAGTATCACGTTTCTATTTACGTGTGTACCGGCTTTAAAGCAATTTTCCTTGATAACCAAGACGTCCTAGCCGGTGTCCACGAAGAACAAGGCCCTTCTATTTATCTAGTTATGGCTCTCTGGGCAAATAAGGGGGGATTTGAGTCCTGTTTGAGTCAAGTTGATGTTAACTACTTCGGGTTTTTTCAAGTTGCCAGCATTGTCTATTGTCTGATCGGTACCCGAGGTTAGTACTGATTTCTTTCCTTGTTTTCTTTAGATGCATGCAATGATCTCGTGCTAATTTTTTGCATTGCCGGAAGGAATCCCCTTTTTTATTGCAGTAATAACACGTTGCCTTAGTCTTCTTAGTACCGTCCTTGTCATGCTGTTGAGGGTCATTGTTTTTCTGGTACTGATTACCTGAGATATTATTCTCCCTTCCTGTGGCATATTTGATCTTGACTGTATTCTGTGGGAATAATATTCGCTTTTGCTTGGGTTCCAATATTGTTACGTTGTTTATGTCTGTAGACGGTTGTTTTATGGAGGTTACGGTACTCTGGATCACTTTCTCTAGTGGGAATCTTATTTGCATTTTTGCTTCGCATTGACAGGCGGATGCGGCTGCTTCATGTAGATCTGTGGGCCTAGAGCACCTTACTCATGTGTCTAATGGCTCTCTCAGCCCAATCATGAAATACTGTACCGCGTCATTGCCTGCCATCCGTACCAGGTAATTTTTCGCCTCCACTGGCATGTTTACATCAGCCTCATAAGCCAACATAAGCTTAATCAATAGACTTTGCACTTGTTGACCGTATTTTTCAGAATTTTCTCTCTTTTTCTGAGGGACTGCTCGTATTTGTGCCTGCAAACTTTTCACATTATAGGTGCTGCTATAATGAGATGTTATGCTTGCTAGAAACGCCTAAACCGTATAATAGGACGCCATGTGAGGTAAAAAAATACCCGCAGCATCACCTGTCAGTTTCAAAACCTTGCAAGGCTGTCTGTGTTTCTGTCGAATGTTGGAATCATTCCAATCAGTTGTATTAAAGATATTCCAGTGACGAGAGAGTGTTCGTCTAGCCGTCCGGCTTGCTTGTTCGCACAATCTCTTTGTTGTGTCGTAAGGTGAAGGTTGAAGAAGGTTGGGGGTCGGCATTCCATTTTCTGATACCGTTTTGAGTAAGTGTCGCATGCTTGGGCTTGCGAGCAATGTTCTGTTGTTGGTGTCATCTCAATTTTTTGTTATTTAGGGGGTATTTGAAGTTTAAGGTCATTGGGGAGTCCTTCTCTCACTGACCTGCCAATCTGTTTATACTTTTGTTCACCGAAAGACGTGCTGCTTTGTATAGTTTGTTTCCACTCTGTCCTATGTGCGTTAGGTGGTGTTGTCAAGGGCCTGACCTCCCAATTTTCGTGTGTGTGTAGTTTCTTATAGATATTTTTGTGTGATGCTAGTGCTTGGTCTTCTGATGTGTGTTGAGTGTGTATTGCTGTGTAGGAAACTGAACTCTTGGCTTTTTTTGGTGTCAATATGAATTTATTTGTTACGCTATTCGCAATTCTTGTATTTGCTGGGTTATTAGGTGAAAAATCACTTTCATCAAAATTCTCTTTGAGTTCCTTATCGTTGAAACTTCTGATTGGAACTGCTGATTAGGGCCTACTATTCGGCTGAAATAGCTGAGTTCACTGCCTATACTACCCCACGAACTTCCACTCGTGTTAGATGACTCACTTGCATCTGATAGTGTACGGAGTCAACCATAATGATTCTCATCCCCATTGAACGCTTTTGTTTTATTTTTGCCAGACCCAGATACCCCTGCCATCGTCATGAGCTGGTGTTTACCCATCTCTCGGTCAAATCTGATTTCTTTTGTACTATCGTTATCGAACATTATATCGATTGGTTGTGTTAACAGTTTTAACCATTTTTTTTTCTTTTGTAAAATGATCGCACAAAGTCTAGGGTCATATTTTTCTAAATTTTTCTCATATTTTATCTGCTTATGCATTATTAAATCTTCAGAAGTAATAGTATTTTTGCCTGCTTTTGACGATTTATTATGTAAATTATCTTCGCTTTTGGAGGAAAATTTGAAAATTTGTTTTTCAACATATTTTTCAGAATTGTTCTTTTAAGCGCAAAGGTAAATTAAATCAAATAATTAATTTCCGGTTAAATGAAAAAAATGTTAAATATTTTAAAATAATTTCTAGTATAAGCTGGTTGTAATTAAGTTCACAAGGTGTGACCAGGATAATCATGGGGGGGGGGGCAATAAGAGGTAGTAATTAATTCCTTATATTGATGTCTTCTTACCTGTTCAGAGTTGCAATGCTTGCAAAGGTAACTAGAATTGTTATCATCCTCTGCCTTGTGATCCTTGTTAATAAAGTGATGCCGCACCCAAAATTGCCTCCAGGAGTTGACGTTCTGATCTGCTTGAAGGTGGACGGTCTACGTCCAAAGACACCAAACTTATACAAATGACGGTTTCTGCTGCCACCAATGTTACAAATATAAGTATAGGAGACTTATATCCCTAATGTCCCTGTTATTGTTCTTTTCCGCCGTTTAGGTAAGTAAGGTAAGGAGACAATATCCCTTTGCGTGTATTCTTTATTAAAGGCTTACGTCTAGTTACACTGTAGGTTGTTGGTCAACTGCCCATTAGGCGTTGTTCTCTTCTTTACATAGGTTTTCACTACCATTGTGTTGGAAATAGTGATGACCCCTGTGGAATTTCATGTAAGTAGGGGCTTCGAATTTACTAGAGCTGATACAGTATTGTTAGGGAGCGATTTGTAGTAACGTGGTGCTGATGACTACCTGAATTTGCGCCTTTTGGCGTGCATGTGAGGACATTGACGTTTCGAGCTAAAGCTCGCTGACGTCCGTAACAGTAGTAACAATACCATTCTTAATTTGAGTGTGATTCTGTACATTACTACTGCAGCAAATACATAATGATAAATATTTAAATCTTTAATACATTATTTCTAAAACATAACGTATACTCTTTACTCACCAGGAATCAGTACTGACATGGTATTGAGTAGGTACAAATGAAGGGAGTAAAGTTTTGATAATTTTATTTTTCATCACATTGTATTTCAAATCAGTTGTTTGAAAATGCCTGCTGCACACTTTGCTTGTTTTTGCTAGCTGTTTGTTGAGCAGTTAAAACTGATGTTTTCTGCGGCCTTCATCTGATGGAACACTGTAAAGTTATATTCGTGTCATTATAATTTGAAGAACCGATATTCCTGATTCCTACATTGGCAAAATATTCTCCAGGTTTGACAGTATACATTTTTACTTGCACATATTTGAATTACTCAATTACCTGTGAAACGAAACACAGTTAACCTGACTATGTGTAAGTTTACAAATACAACAAATGTGGACGGGCTCTCTCCTCACTCCCAAGATATAGACTAAGATCTCCAATTGGATGCGCGGTCTATCTGTATAAGTCTATAAGAACACTCTATTATTTCTTAACTATAGATATAGTGGCTTGCCAAACCTGTACGGATATTTGCATTAATAGTATTGATAATCAAAGTATTGCTGGATACGTCATGCATCAGTCCTCTTTCGCTTAAGTATTTACCTATACATCTACTATTTTAGGGAAAATTGTACCGTTGCAAATTGTACAGTAAAAATTATAGTAAATTTAAGATAAATTTTACACTCACCATAAAAATTAAAGTAAGCAACTACTTACGGTAAAGATTCAAGTATGCCGTTGCGGTAAAAATTTTTGTAATGACAAAATATTATAGGTTTACCGTTGCTTTTGCGGTAAAAAATCTTGCGATTTTTCTCTCCATATAGAAAAATTTGTAGTACAGAAAAGTGCTAATAGTATTAAATATCAAATTTTTAAATATCGGTCTGATATATTAAATGAAAAAATAAAGCGATAATTTTAGTCACAAATATAAGAATTGATTTTAAAATACTGAGCATGTCATGTACAGTTTGCAAGCATAGAAAGAGCAGTAATTATTAACGACTAAAATATAACTGTATGCATAAATAATGTAATCAGATGTTGTATAAGAAGCACCAATCAACAAAGTATTTCATTTATATAATAGAGTTACTTGCATTTAATAAATTTTTTAAGTACTGATTAAATTTAAAAAACTACTTTAATAATTCGTACTTCTAAGTAACAATCATATTAAACTATTTTAATTAGTAATAACATTATTTTAATTAGTAATACTGTAGGCCTAAGCCTAATGGATTAGTTTAAAACATAGCAGTTTGAAAAGATGTGTGCATAAATGGAAATTATTTCAAAACTACCATTGATGAGAAATTTGAATTCTTGAATGGAACGAGGGGTATTTATTTTAAAGATTAGGAAGCATTAAAAATAAGACCTTAAATAATTTTGATTATTAAAAAAAGGTAAGCTAAAGCTTTCTACTTTCTTCAAATTAATGTATAAGTCCAGACATATAAGGATGGTTCTAATGGTTAGGATTGCACCTACTACCAGAGAATGTAGAACATATCTCTTTATATCTAGAAGGTCAGATTGGCTGTTTTCTTGAAGCTAAGATCTTATGCTGCCCCAAGGTAGTAAGCTCCGTATAAGACAGTTGGCATAAGTTGAGTCGTCATTGTAAGGACTCTACCGTACTGACCACCCATGAAAGACACCGCGCAGAGAAAGAGCATAGCCACGTAATTGGAGAGGGAACTAAGGGAAAGCGAGAGGGACTGGGAAAAGGTCAGTAACGTTTCAGCCTCATACTACTATACAATGTAAAAAGAAATATAAATTTATTTACAAGACATTATTACTTTTCAATACCATCAAAAATTGAGTCTTAACAAACATTTAGTGTGTTTTTATTTTGATCTAGTATCCTGGTCCTCGGCTCAAACTGTCTGATAAAAAAGGATTGCATTCTTATTTTTAGTTCAGTATAATATATAGTGATACTTCTGCCCTAAATAGCATTGATGTTTCTTGAAATTCTTAAGAAGTTTTTTTCGCAATTTTTGGCTCCCAAAAGAAAACGTTGAGTACATTGGCCATTTTTCTCTTTCTTATTTTTAAAAATATATAATTAATATCGGATTCTCTTGCGTATTGATAGTGACTAAATCATATAGCAATTCTAAGAAGAAGAATGAAAAGGTCAGATCCAGTTAGTAGTCAGTTATTCAAGTTCACATCGCCAGTTTTAAGATCAGTATCAAACAAGGCTTACTCTGATTTATTAATGTTCGTAACACTTAAATAAAAAGATCCCACACTTTTGGTAATATCCTAATTTCCGTTGCTTTAAAAACGAATTTATTTTTAAATATGTGATACATTTTTTTTTATAAAGTTGTGTATATTCTGCATACCGATCTAGCCACCTTTCCATCTTGTAAAGTTAATGAATAAATATCGGTTGCACACCCTGAGTTAAAATAGACTTTCAATTTCCAAAGCCATTCTTTTTTTTTATTTACAGATTTCATCTAAAGTTTTTTGCTTAAATATTTTCATTGGATATGTTAACATTATTTATTTTTAACAATTCGATATCAAAGAAAAATTTCATTGTTTTTTTTTTTATTTACCGTCATTACTCTTGATGAAAACTTTATTTCCTTATCATTCGTTACTAAAATGGTAGTAATTTATCAAGTTTTTTAAAATTTTATTTAGTTATATGAACCTCTCATTCTAATGAACACTGAAAAAAAATAACCATCCCTTTTTTAGCCCCAAAACTTTGCGTATAATAATAATAGTCATCTCAAAATGGCTTTATTTTAATATTAAAACAAGTACTTCACTACTTTCAGAGGTTTGAATCTCCGTTCATTTCTTGTAGCAATTCACTAATTCTATGCCCTCACAGTGGAAAGGGAGAGCAAGTTTTTTGATAGTGAAAATACTTTGTATAAAGTAACCTAAATATTTGGATTTAATTTCTGAAATTACTTTTCTACCGTCGTACAAATAAGATCGTGATCACTGATTCACTTTTAAGATTTCATGTGTAAGTGAGACCTTAACTCTTTAGCCTCTTATAATTCTTAAAATCAATTTATTAATACTGTAGAATCCTTGTCTAAAATTGTGTGTATTGATATTAAACTTTTCGAGCCAATTACAAAAATAGGTACTATTTTCAGTAGTGTTTCGCATGGTAGTCACAAGTTTATTTCCACGTGTTTTTAAAGTTTTTCAGTTCTACTTTCTATGTGAGACAATTAAGTGATCTTTTATGATTGAGTTGAATAAACCTGAACATAACTTGAAAAGTTTATTCTTGCAATCATACTCAAATAACCTTGCCTCAAATAGTTGTAGTATAACTTTTGAATTCTTATGACTCTATTTTTTAAAATTATTTCTCCTCAGATAAATCTTGACTGTGAAAAATAATATGATACTTTCTAAAACAGTGAGCACATCTGTAAAAAAAATAAAAATTATTCTGCTTTTTATACTCGCTTCGATTAGAAATATCAGTAGCTGGTAAACCAAATTCTTATGACGCTAGATTAAGTTGGTACGTTGACTACTCCTCCTATTTTTTGCTTATCTTCATTTAAGTTGACTTGCACAATTCCAGGTTCTAAAAAAAATGTAGGTAAAAAAAATTTTAAACTTTTTCTAAATCAATTGATCTTTATCTGCGGTTGAAACACAGTGCATAAAATAAAATAACATTGAACGTGATAATTTTTTCAAAACTTCGTTTACCAAATCAGAGCTAAATAGATGCCTATTATCATTTAAAAATTTTATGGCATTTACTGTATTTATTAATTTGATGCAAAATAAAAAATATACTGTCTCCAAAACTATATGCGGTAATTTATTTATTTCGTTCTAAATTTTCTACAATATCATTCTTAAATTCTCATCGCACAGATCAAGTGTTTTCATTACTTCTTGCGCAATTTCTTTGTTACCTCTTGTGAATGGAGTTTTTATTAATTATTTAGCTTTTCTTCCAACATTTATTTAAATTCAAAACATTGTTCTGACTTCAATACTTTTCTAATTTACTTAAAAATTGAAAAGCTTCTTTAAAGCGAATCCAAGTAAGTGAATCTCCCAAGAAAGTCGACAAAATCTTTGAAGAATTCATATTATTAATTATTCTTCAACCATCAATTATGTTTTTAAATTTCTAAGACTTTCTGTCTTTTGAATCACTGCTAAGGTTTGTTCTATTACATTCAAAAATTTATTCGGGACTTTCCCACTCAACTGACTGCTGTCTTTATTTGCATTCACGTAACTTTTATATGATATATATACGTATCTGTGATTTTGTTAGTAAGAGATTAAAGTATTTCTGAAGACATTGATATAAAAAGTTTCTTGGAACCCAGGACGAGAAAATCTCCTTACATCGCGACGCCATATTTGAGGAAAATGTGACTACTATAGCGCCAAAGTGCTAATACAATGAAACGAAGTGGCCAAAGTTGAAACTCAAACCTATCCCCCGCATCCACTTGAAAGTGATATATATATATATATATAACGCCCCCCTGCGCACTCCGCACGCCAACCCTCCTTCCAACTTTTAAATTGGTTAAATACTTTCCTTTTATAAATAAATAATATCGTGGAGCTTAGGAATAGCGGGAAGTGGCTTAGGATGGCTAAAGCTAATAAACTTGAAAAAAACAAAATGAAAATAAAGAAATTTTAGAAACAAAACATGTTTTTATTAGTTAACATTCTTTACAAATAAACATTTTTACAGTACAAAAATATATATGACATATTATTTTTATGATACATTAAATTACATTTTTTTTTAAAAGACTCTGAGTAAAACATGAATAACTAAATAATCTTAAAACTCCCAATATAAATGGTTTTATATAGTGGAACGTTGCTTGGAATGCCTCACACAGTTAACTATATAAT
The DNA here is from genome assembly GCF_036245765.1 of Copidosoma floridanum. Lineage (NCBI taxonomy): Eukaryota > Metazoa > Arthropoda > Insecta > Hymenoptera > Encyrtidae > Copidosoma > Copidosoma floridanum. The sequence continues at coordinate 37,317,843 of NW_028321881.1, forward strand.
ATAAGAGTTAACTTTATAATTCAATATATAATAACAATGATGCTTTGCGCAATGACCCCCTATAACTCAACTATGACTTTAAATTTATCTTGACGATTAGATAAATCATGGCGATGAGACAGTTTTGTCTTCAAGTAATTTAACATTGAAGCAGATTTAAAATAATAGAATAATCCATATACGACACGTATACATCTGTTGACACATCAAGGTCCAAAAAATACGATAAATATGATGTGATCCACGGTCTCCAAAAGAAGTGTGGCAGATGGTGGGGGTGGTGGAGGGTTTCGAAAAAATGTACGGGGGGGCTGTGGGGGGTTTCGGAAAATACTGCGATATGTCAAAATAAGGGAAAAAATGACAGGTTTTTACCTTATTTTGTGGGGGTGGGGGGTGAATGGGGGCGGTGGGGTGGTGTGGAATGCCCCACTGAGATAACTATATAATATAGAAAGATATGTAGACATATATATACGTCAATTGATGAATGTTTGCCTATTTAGTCAGTTTTTTCTGTTTAAATATTCATTAATTGTGCGATTGGTCACTAAAACAACTGGGATAAAAATATTAAAATAAAAAATATATATTGTTTCACGAATTTCTTGATGATAATACGCTTGGTATTTTAAAAGCTTTCGAAATTCGTAAATAGACATGGTGACATGATGGAAGCGTTCCTGATTGGTCAATTAAAAGGGATGCGCAACGCCACACCTTGTATTTTACATCATGACTCACATTATGTTAATAGATCATTATGAAGCAAATACCAAGTTCATGTATGAATGGATACAAGCTAGACCACTCTTCATGACGATTGCTTATATTTCCTTCTTCGTAACTTCTCTTAGTCGACCAAATAAATCTTAAAGACGTATAATAAGTAAACACATAAGAAGTTAGTGTCAATTGTGTTTGTCAATGGGTAAGATACTAGCATATAGTACCAATAAGTTTAACAAGTACCCAAGGAATAAATAAGTTTGATCCCTTTTCTTTAGATTACTTTTATTCTCAACTCTTTAACGCATATGTATGTAAGGTGTTGTACACATGGATTCATAATGTATTGTAATAATATGAATACAAGTGATGACCTAATAGAACTTAGATATTTTTACGCTACTACTCATATTGTATTACATAATATATTAGTTTGAAAAAAAACAAGTTCAGTTAAAAAATTGCTTACAAAGCACATTTAGTACTCAGAGGATTCGATAATCTGACGGAATACGAGATTAGAGAAATATACGCCCCTGCTTCTAGACTGTTAGAAACATAGTAGTACTAGCCATAATCAATTAATACGTCCTTGAGCCTGAGATAGATGTAAAGCCAGCCTTCCTCAAAAAGGTTAAATAAAAGTTTTACGGATCTAGCCATTAAATGTGGCCTGAAAAAAGACATAAACGAAATTTGTCTGTTTACATAACGTATCTTACTAAAATATAAAGCAAAGTCACTAAAACCGTTGTAATCACTAATCACGAAAACTACTGAACCTTTTGCTGAAATATTGCATACTGATTCTTGATGATTCCGAGATGGTTTTCGCATAGTTTTTTTCTTGAAAAAGTTAATGACAATAGCAATAAATAAGCTTAAAGATTTTCTAAAATAAGCTAGCGTTGCGCTTTAGTTCAGAAGGATCCACTAGCTGGCGTCGAGGTAAAATTGAACCCACCCGTAATCAAAGATAAAGAAGAGTTGTTATAACATGCCTCATTGAGTTGACGATTACCGTAGTCGATCATCGGCACTACATCAAGAGCAGAGTAGTCCATCGTGCAGCTGAGAATTCCGGCTAACAATGATACTCTTCTTTCATGGGCAAGCGAATGAATTGGTTTTCACCCTAGATCGCCAAAATTACCGAGTGGGATGGAAAAATACACGTTTAGAACGTCAAAGTCTCTGGTGGAGTACCAGGAAACGTGCCTAACCAGAGCACAACCTTCTCCAGCACTTCAGAGCTCTGTGGTCGTTCAACCATACGATGTGGCGCCGTCAGAAAATTTTCTACTTCAAATGCGAGCCAGGGAAGACAGCCCTGAAGAGTACGGGTAGCCACAACGGACTCCTTCTTAGTGGTCGTCCCAACGGCATACCTACAGGAAAAGTATTCTCCAGGCCCACTTTCCTGACTAACGATGAACGTTTGGTTATGCGGGAAATGACCTGAAGACGAGATATTCTTTGGTCAGCGGTGTACCTCCCTCATATAGGGTGTCCATACAGAGATACTCCAAGGATAAGAGACAAGCTATATACAGCTGGCTCTCTGTTATCAAGAATAATAATTTGCACGGTAATTTTCAGCATAATTCTATTTTTTTCTCTTTTTACAGCTTTTTACTTGACTAAATGAACTGTATGCAATCCGACCGAATATGTTTTTAGTAACAAGATTTTTGTTCTGCGAAGTGTCAGGAATATATGTAAAATTTCTCACCAAAAATGTTTTACATTACGTATCAACACACTACGGTGTTGCATTTAGTGAGTCTCTTCTGGAATGTCGTTAAAATGTCAAATAACCCCAATGGTTACAAGACAAGTGAAGAACAGAAAACTTAGGAATTGTTAAAAAAACATTAAAAGAGTATTTGGATATACCATAGATACCCAAGAGTTAGGGTTGATTTTCAGAAGAAAAGATGAAGATCTGTGTGCAATTACAGCTTTACAGATTTAGAAGACTCCTTCATAACTGGTGCTCAAGGTAGTTGTTTCTCAATATATGGGTTAATCGTATATATAGATATACAATACTAAGGTTATGTTTATATATCATTCCGCATTCAGACTATCGGAGAAAAATGTAAATGCCTCTGCGTACACTTGTACGCACATAAACATATACATATATCTACTTGTACTCATATGACAATGTGACGTTGCCACATATGCGATACTTACTTAGTTGTCTTTTAAAATCCAACGAAGAGCACTTTTTTGATTATTATTGCTTTGAAACTGTGTGGTAAGAAATTCTCAAAAAAATATATGTGTTTCTTTACTGTCTAAGGTAATTTTTAGTAGTTTTTCAATTATTTATAGATATGGGATTAGTTACACTTTTTAAAATAATGAGGATTTATACTGTTTGCACCATTGGTCCAATGTTAAAAGAGTGATTTTTTGACGAGAATGTTTCAATAACAACGTGGTAAATTGGTCTCAAATTTTTAACACTTATTTTTCGATGCTTAGATTAGTTTTGCTGAAAATTTCGTACCTTTTTATATACTTTTGATTTAGGAAACTACTACCTCAAGTTCATGTTATTTCACGTTACTATTTGGCGTGTCAAGTTATCAGCTGTTACATGAAATTAATCAAATAGAAATCACAATTTAAAGGTTGAACAGACTAGTTATAGAATAGTTACAGAGATACCGAAAACAACAAGAACCACGCACGTATTCTTTTTTTAAATTTTTATTGTAACTCTATTCCGGCGCAAGCCAAGATTCGAGCTTCGCCCAGATGCCTAAGTGCACCTCCTCTCATCCCTTTGAGAGCGAGTGGGCCTCCGAAATTCTCCATTATTTTCCTTCTTCTTTCTTCTCTTATGCTCTTTTGTCTTCTAGGGGAGTGGTCCTCACGGACTTATCCAATGCGGAAAGGTCAGTTTTTAGTCAGTAGGCACACCAGGTGAATCCGACACTACCACCAGATTAGTTAGGGTGCCTATGAAGATTTTTCCCTCCCCGCTTCATTAGCCAAAAAAAAAAAAAAAAAATTAATTCTTAGTGTTTCCCAATCTTAAAATAAAATGTACATTTTACTTAAGAAATGCAAAAGATACTTGTTTAATATTAAGACAAGTGGACTGTACGAATTTATTCATATGGAAGAGGAAACGGGCAAATAACTTAAACTCAATAACTAACTAAATAAAATTGTATCTATTAACAACTATAATGATGAGACTAAGCCAATGAGCCTGAATTGAGTAAACAGCAGCTTGCTCATACGCTGTCCAAGCACAGTGTTGTCAAGAGAGATGCGCTCACAAGACGAGCCATATGCAGACTGGTTATATTATATGATCAAGAGGGCTTGGCAGCGAACAGAGCAGCGAAAGCTTATAAAAGGTTTGTAAACATGTAGACCAACAATGTATTTAGGAGTGTAGGGTATTTGTACGTGTAAACTTGAGCTTCTACGCAAAGCAGTGAAAGCTATTGTTTACACGAATTCAAAGAAAAACAGAATGATAGATACCGAGTTTTAAGCAGAATAATATGAAAATGCGTAATATGAAAGCTTATGTTTAGTAAAGGTGTTTATAGTTTATATTTTCATATTATCTAAGATCTAAATGCAGGTTTAATCCCAAACCATACTATGCTTGGCCCATTATTTACAACGCACACACACGTGCGCATGCATTACGTTGATCATCCATGAATTTTATGAATTTAAATATAAATATTTGCTAAAAATTAGATCACCGATCGTGTCAACGGTTAATTACTTATTAATAATATTTTTAATGAACTCTTAAACTCACCAGCAGATGTAGGATCTTTATTTTCTTCAATACCAGCCCAAACTTGACAACCAACTGCCATCAAACAGATTGACACACCAACAATATGGACCATTCGGTATCTTATCCCAAGAACCAAACAGGACAATGCAAGTGAGACCGGAATCGCCACGCAATCAAGCAACTGAAATGTTTAACAGTTTTGTTATCTTCAACATCTTTTAGACATCAGTTACAACATTTGTTTTTTTATAATCATTTTGTTAGTGCGTTTAAGATCAATTTGTATGTAGTGACATACTGTAACCTTATTTTGATAAACCGAGCATTAACGTTTCTCCATTTCTGAGAAGTTTACGTACTAATTTATACATTTGCATTTTTATTATTTTTGTTTTATAACGACTCCATGATCAAAGCTGCAGCTGTTCACAAAAAAAAAAAAACAAAGATTCTTTCCTAGATTAAAGACAATGTTTAACTTTTTTAAAGTTATTTTGTCCCTTTTAATATTACTTTAATTTTCAATACTTTTGATTAACCACTGCTCTGTGAAATAGCTAGAATTAGTCTGCCTACAGCATGTACAGATGTACAGCTAAAGCAACTCACCATACTCATTCTCTATAATATCTAAGGAGGCTTGGCACTCGACGCCTTACTTACCAACCCGAATTTTATTTTTTGTAAAAATGATCTGTTAATAAATATTTTAATAACTTTCTCATTTAATTCACAGTTAGGAATCTTTAGTTACTGCTGCTCTGGGTACTCTCGTGTGCGGAGGGAAATTATCCACTATCCTCATAGAAATGCCTGTCCCTTGCTGTTAAAGCTCAGTCACATCATCCTTGCAACAAAATCAACTCCAGGCAATATTGAACATAGTGTCTTATTATAATTTAAAAAATGTCATCTTTAATAGTTTTTGTAAGTTTTTATTTGTACGCATGCTGACAATTAATGACAACATTATTTCAAACTTAAGTTTAAGAGAAGTTCTGTCTATAATTTTTCAATTCTAGATGAAGAAAAGGTTTTTCCTACATAAATTTTTGTAAATCTAAATTTGTGAAAAAAGAATGCAGTATTGAGGTTTCACAAATACTCATTTTCAGGCAGTCCTGTACATGGTAATCCATACTATTCCATCTTTTTTTCTTTTTTCATCAAGTACTCTCTTTTTATACTGGATACATTTTTTAGAGCACAGTTACCATATTAAGCAAATTCCAACTAGCATAAGGGTTGAAATTAGAAGAATTTCTCCTATTCCCCAATGAACCACTTAACTTGGTATATCAGCCTTTTTAAAATGATATTGACTTCATCGATTAGCTGAGCAGGTACCAACTTCAGAAATCACCAGGAAAATCCACTATTCGTTTTTTAAACATCGGATAAGTGATTTTTTAGCATCCATGGTACTTGTCTCATCAAAAGAGCCTGAAAAAAAATCTCGATATTTTTCGACACGATTCGAACTCACGACCCTCAAGACCCCTCAAGTTAGTCCAACTAGGAGGATACAGCACTAATCGACAAGCCATCAGAGCTCTTGACAAATATATTTTTTGATAAGTATAAATAAATATTTTTAACTGGCTTTCCAACTGGCTTATTTCATCCGCCAATAGAGGCACTGTGTCTGTACTCTGTACTCTCTCAATTCTCTGTCTACCTTCTTCTGCTGGAGAATTAAAGAACGCAACTAAGAGAGCTCGTCGTTGGCTCAGGTGGTTAACGTGCTAGCCATTAATACAACACAGCTCAAGGGGTCGTGGGTTCGATTCCCAGTTGGGGCAATCAGATTATTTCTGATAGTCTTTTCCGCATTCCAATTTACGACACCGACTTAGGATTAAGAATCAATTGTAAGATCTAACCCACAGTTCTCAACCCCAATGTATTTTAATAATGTAATATTCTATATCTGTAAAAGCCTTTAAGGACTTAACAAAGCTTTCAAATGAATACACTATGCAAATAGGTATTTGTTTGAAAAAAAAAAAAAAAAAAAAAAAAAAAGAACGCAACTGAGTGCACAACCAAGTTAACACTCTTTTGATCACAGGCCTGCGATCCCGACGTGTTGATTCTCTGTGTGACAGCCATTGCAAGTTCTCTTATTATACGTCTTGTAAAAATATCTGTTCAATTTTCAAGTGTCGAGGACTCATTTATTTACAAATTCGCCTGTTTCTATTTTTCTGCTTTATTAGGTTATCCACCCAGACTTGCTCTGTGACCAAGCATAAGCAACAAAGGAGACCTTTTTTCAAACTGTGTACGTATAAGGGACAATCAGTAAATAACAATTCGTACTGATAAGTTCAACATGGTCTCCAAACTGTCATTACGCAACATTGAGAAGTTTGATGGATTAAACTCTTAGGCCTGAAAGTTCCAGCTGCTTAACCTTTTCATTACTCACAACATCGTCTGTAACGAGATCCATGCCTGAGGATTATATAACGGAAGAAAGTAAAGTTTGGGTCAAGGATGACACTAAAGCTAAATTCCGCATATCATTGATAATTGATCTCGCTCGTAATCAGTTAAATCACGAGCTCATTTGTGCAACAGTCAAGGAAATTTGGCACGAACTCGTGATGATGTACTAACAAAAGTTGACCTCGCATAAGCTCTTCCTCACACACAGATTTTACGAATAACAGATGTCTCCAACGAACTCCGTTGCAATAACCCATGTAACAAAAGTACAAAACATGGTATGCCAACTCTTCGATTATGGCGAAATTGTCATCTGCAAGAGCGTGTATATGCACCTTAGAGAATATATACATGGAGGAAGCATTGTATGCTCCGACCGCGAGACGAAATGAGAGAGACAAAAGACAAATAGCAGTACAACCTTTCTCTCTCTTACACGCCTCTGATTGGTTGGCCCCCTTCCGTATATATAGGTATAGTCATATCCACGAGTGGCGGTCGTGGGGGAACAGAGCAGATATATCATACGAATATACCTATATATACGGAAGGGGGCCAACCAATCAGAGGCGTGTAAGAGAGAGAAAGGTTGTACTGCTATTTGTCTTTTGTCTCTCTCATTTCGTCTCGCGGTCGGAGCATACAATGCTTCCTCCATGTATATATTCTCTAAGATATGCACATATGTTCCTATATACTACATAACTGTTAAGGCACGGATTTTCACACTGACCCCAGCGGTCCCTCTTCCTCCCCTCACAAAATAAAAGAAAATTCAATCGCTGACTGTTATTTAACCTAATAAAATAATATCAAGAACCTGACTAGACCCTCTAGCTCTTTTGCAGTTCTCTAGCACAATTTTCAAAGCCCCCCTCGTGACCTCCTATAGCCCTCCGCAAAGTAACGAAAAATTTCGTAGGTTTATCTGTAATTTCAAATCAAAAAAATTTTCCATCATTTTTGTGGTGGCTTGACACCCTCCACCAGCACAATTTTTAGTGCCCCCCCCCCTCTCCCACAACCACCATACTATATTCAGATCATATGCCACCCTTCCAGCACTTTTCGCATATTTTAATAAATTATTTTTACACTTATTTAATAAATGTGTCCGTTATTCCAATCAAATCAAATTGTTCTGTAATTATTCTTGCCCCATCCTCTATAATATATGTTTAACAATAGTGTGCAGTAAAATAGGTGTTTTCCGCACTAATATTAGTGTGGGAAATCGATTGTCCAACATAGTGGGCGGAAAATATTTTCCGCGCAGTGTGCGGAAAAGGTGTGTGGCAAAGGTTTGTCCGCACAGTATGCGGAAAAGGTGTGTGAGAAAAACCTTTAACACACATCTTTTCCGCACACTATGTGTAAAAATCGATTTTCCACACTAATATTAGTGCGGAAAACACCTATTTTCTGCACACTTATTGCGAAAAAACTTGTACGCAACTCGTGTGGGACGATTTCCCGCACTCGTGTGATACACTCGCACTCATGGCCAGTGACGGTAACTTGTGCCGTGCGATCACACTCGTGCTACGCACTCGTGTGCTCAGCTGGCACTCGTTCCCGTCAACTCCGGCCATTCGTACGAGTCAATCACGACTCGTGCGGAAAATCGTCTTTTCCGATCTTGTTACGTAAATAACTATAAAACTACTGTTGTTCTTAGCTGTATGTAGTTATCAATTTTTTTTTGAATCACCCAGACGGCTACTAAATTGATTTTGTACGTATTAACAACGAGAACAAAGAACATTAAATATAGTTATAACTTTATATCAATTTCAATAAGTATATCTGAAGTACGTTGACATTTTCTTTACTTTTATCTTTTCTTAACACTTTAAGTTTTAAATAACTAGAGGATACTCACAAGATTTTAGAACTACCGTTTTTACGCTAAGGGTGGCATAAATTTTTTCATGCAGAAAGTTTATGCAGTTCTGAAATAAGTACATTAGTTTTACTTAACACGATATAAAGTACACAAAAGTAGATAGTCTGTTAATGCTTTTTTACGTACAGTCGTACTAGATGATATGATGTACATTGAAATTCATGGGAAAAAAATAGAAGTCTTGGTAATCATTCCCGGTTACCCTATAAAATCCCTAAGTAAAATAATAGCCCGATTTCAAGACAAATATAACTATTTATTGATATGGTAATCTATTCACTTATCATAGTTTTTTTAATTTTAACAATTTATTTTAATTTCTGTATCTTTACTTAATTATTTTTTTTCATAAAAAATCCATCGATCTCCAATCTATTTCATTTTATGTACGTATTAAAAAACAACTATTTGATGTGTAAAGGTAATAATTGATTACATCAATATTTTTTAATACATGAGATTTCTAATACAAAGTATCATAACTTGTTACTTTTGAATTATTGTTTTTTAATACATATTCTCCAAAAACACTACACCAAAAGTTTTAATTTACGTATTTTTATCAAAATTGTAACATAATGAGATATTGACACATTATGTCACGTACTTACATCAAATAATGTTGTAATAATTTATTTGAATACTTTTAATCCGTTTCTGTTTTTATTTATAAAACGCGTATTTTCTTTCAATTAAAAAGTATTTCCGAAGAACATTTTATGCTTTTGACTTGTTTTTACGTTGCATTTGCATAAACAATCCTTCAGGTTGACAGTTTGATAGGAAAAAGTATAATTGTTAATGAGAAAATAAAACATCCTTTAAGTATAAACTTACTTTATAAAAACTTTGCCCTTAAGATTTGTTAATTGTCATAGCAAATGCTAAAACTACAGGACATCGCTGAGAGGTAATGACAAGATATATGACCTGCATTTAAAGCAATTTTTGGTATAAAGACTTCATATCCAAATCCTTACCTAGATATAATTTAAGTCTTAATATTTTACTTTGGTAATTTTGTAATATTCAATCGTGTAAAGTTGCACAAACCATTGGCTATACTTAAATACATGACTTTTTCTCCGACTTTTTAAGTTAGTTCTGTATACCTTTCTAAATATTCAATAATTTAAATAAATTTCATTATCTTAACTATCAATACCTTTGTATGAAGCGAGACTTATACCGTAAAAGTTTTTGTCCTTCCTTTGATTAGATTTAAAGCTTTGTTTTTTAATATAAAAGTGTGTACATAGTGAAAAGTCAAAATTACACTATTTAACAAGGATTTGTTAATTTACTAAATATTTTCAAATGTGCATCATTGACAGTCGATTGTTTATGGATGCTTAAGGATTTTACTTTTCCTTTTTTAATTTTTTATAGTAATTTAAAAAAAATTTCATTCTCCGAACGAATGTTTGTATTTAATTTGAGGAGCTTTGGAAGAAAAGTTTAAAATGTAGAATCGTGCCAAAATGTATGTTACCTTTAAGAGTATCAGGAGTGCACATGAATTTTTGCAGATTTTTACCAGAGAAATTTTCGAGAAAAAAATTGTTTACCATTGACAGTTGAATGCCGTCTCTTATGAGAGAATAAACTGAGGTTCACTGTTAACTAAAATTAAGGTATGTAACAAAATTGTTAGAATTAAAAAAAAAAAAAAACATTTTTAGATACCTAGGTACAAAAAGATATTTGACAAAAAAAATCAAGCTTTGACAGGCATTATCACAAATATAATCAATTACATTCGTACAGGATCAAGTTTTAAAGGTGCAAGAGAAGTTGCACGGTAAAGAAGGTATATCTGAGCACTTCCCTCAAACTTTCCTCAAAAGATTTCAAAAATCTCCAAAAAATTAATACTATATAGTTTCTGATATGATGATACTTCTATTACTGCCTTTTGTATCAGGAGAAATTGGACAGGAATCTTCATCTGAAATCATTAATTTATTTTTAAAATATGTGTGTATTTTATAGATTACGTGACGTCTTATCAACTATTTCTAAAGCTTTTTGGAATCATAGAAGTCTTATTTCAAATTATCAAATTGACTTTACGTAATTTCTTTTAGATTTAAAATTGAAAAAATGCACTCTCAATATTCTATAATCCAAAGGTAAGTTAAAGGTGCAATAACTGATTATTTCTCTCGGTACTTGTATTGACGCAGTGCCAGTCCAATCCATTGATAAAATTTTTTTCTTTATGATGTAGAGTGATAAATAATTGTTTTATATAGTAAGGCTTTTTCTGACTTGCTAGGACCATCTGTAATACTACATTACGATACTAGTGCGTGAGGAAGGCGATTGACGCGTGTCAGTTAGCACACGAGGGCTAGCGAGTATGCGAAGACACGCGTATGTCAATCACCTAACCTCTTGAAAGTGTGGTGTATACAACTTTTTGACACATCATGCACGGGGAACGAGATTATGAGCCATCTAATGTGGCTCTGCAAAGATCTCAACGTACACACGAACGCCAGGCACTTGACGGGTACTTGATGGGCACTTAGTGGGTACTTGCCGGGCAGTTGACAGGCATTTGGCGGGTACTTGACGGTCATGTCAAGTACCCTTCAAGTGCCCGTCAAGTGCCTGTGAAGTACCTTCCAACTATCCAGCAAGTACCCGCTAAGTACCGCCAAGTGCCTCTCAAGTACTCGCCAAGTTTTCCCGAGTGCTCGCCAAGTACTGGTGATAAAGAAAAAAAATAATAAATAAAACACGTGGATCTTAATGCATCTTGATGGTATTAAACTCCGTACGATGTGCGGCAGTAATTTTTTTTAACCCACTTTGGGCTCAGCTCCTCACTGCTTATCGACTCAGCACAATAACAATGTGCCAACGCTGCGTGTTCATACAGCCACTCTATAGTATTTTTCACCCTTCTAGAGGTAGTTTGAGACGTATTTTTAATCGCCTCCCATTTAGAAAGCTATTAGCCCTAAAAATGTAATTCCAATAGGAATCGCTTCAAAAAAAACGCTCTGCACGCTGTTCTCGGAAAATACCACCTTCACATATCAGCTTGTATATACTTATAAAAAACGTGAAAGTACATGATTAACAATATTAAAAATTTTAGTTTTTTTTTGTTGATGAAATCATACAACTATGTGCCTGAATTTCTTATAGCTATAAAATAATAGAAACCGGAAAGATTTCGCCTTATAAATGGACTTACTACTACAAACCATATTATAGAGCCCTATAAAACCACAAAATTGTGTTTTTTTAATAACCTTAATAAGTGATTAAAATAATATTAAAAATGTTTACAAGTTTTAAATGTTTTTTCTTTAACTGCTACTGTATTCATCTGTATCTCATCTGTGTGTAGGATTCAAATTCATTAATAGAGGGTTGGTACGCAAAACGCGTAGGAGAGCAGAGTCTGACCTAATACACACACACACACACACACACATCTTCCTATAGTATATAGTTATCTAGGTGGAGCATTCTGCACAACCCCCTACTACCCCCACAGAATAAAATAAAAACCTGTCATTTTCTCTCTTATTTTGACATATCACAGTTTTTTCCAAAACCCCCCACAGACCTCCCATAGCCCCCCACGTAATTTTTCGTCACCCCCTTCTCCACCACTCTCCCACACTACTTTTAGAGAATCTGACAGGGATCATACCGTCTTTCTCGGACCTTGATATGTATGCAGACATGTTCTTATCGTATATATTATTCTTTTATTTTCAATCTGCTTCATTACTTAATTACTTTAAGATAAAACTTTCTTATCGCTATGATTTATCTCATCGTCAAGAAAAAATTTTAAGTCATAATTGATTTATAAGAGGTTATTGCACAAAGCGCAAATTACATTTAGTTCATTATTAATACAAACCGTGGAAGTTTCGAATTAAGATGACGCTTTTTATAAGTCAGCTTATAAAACCCTATTAAATCACGAAGACTTAGGTCTATTTCTATTCTGTTTTAAATTAATATTGAAATTGGTACGATAAATGAACACAATATTCATTCATGGGATATGTTATAAGGTAATAAATTTTGTCTGTACTTATAAGAATATTTAGATTATGTCGTAATTATTAAAAACATTATCACTTATAATCAAAAATTTCTTTCCAAACTATATTTTCAATATTTGACATGTTTTCTCAACTGATTTGAACCAAAATTCCATTTTTATTTTTGCATCTCCATAAAACCACGTACAATCGATCATGAGAAAATAGAGGTTTTTCCAAGTATAATCCCGCATTATCAAAACTTTGACCTTGAGACTTATTCATATTCATAGCAAATGCTATAACTATTGGAAATTATTTTCTATGTAAAATAAAAGGTAATGATGAAGTAGTTTCAGTATTTAATGTAATTCTTGAAATTAAAACTTTATCACCAATTTTTTCTCCCGTATCTATTTCGCCTTCTACGTTATACATCAACTAATTCACAATCGTGTAGCGTTACATAAGCCGTCTGATACACTTAAATTTTAAATAACCGTTACTATAGTACCCATTATTTAATTTAAGTTGATGAGGTGGTAAGCCTTCACCAATATTGTTTAGTATTTTTACAGGAAAATTTATGTAGTGATTATTATCTGATTTATCAACACCTTCATAGGTTACATTATCAATGATGTATGCTGGATACAGCATGTTGATCCTATAGTATTTCCTTTATTATTTCCAGTATGAGATGTAGGATGGAGTACATGTGATAGACGAAAATTTTTAACAAAAGCAGAAAATCTTACAATGCTTCAATATTCCTTATATCGAACTTCCTATCGACCAAATAGTAAAATTTTTAGTCCCATACTCTATGCTGGAAGATTAACGCAACAATTTTTTTTACATGCATATATTATGATAAAAAGCAATAGAATAACATTATCAAGATGCAATGGTAATAATGCGAAAGTTTGAACGATCTGATTTTTTTATTACCGTTACACGTAACCCTAAATAGATAGAAATAAAGCAAATTTTAAAAAACTTTTCTGAAGGTACCATTCTGAATGATATACTGAACATAACGGTTAGATTATTTCATAAAAAATTTAATTTAATTTTAGACAATATAACTAAACACAATATTTTTGGAAAAGTTATTACTTACGTTTATACCATCGAATTCTAAAAAAGAGGATTACCTCATTCTCATATTATTGTAACATTGCATATGAACAACAACCTATTTACTACTACTATAGACATGGATATATATATTTCAGCGCAAATTTCACTTGATTTACGCATACAAAAATTAGTTATGAAATACATGCTTGATGGACCTCATGGTAAACATAGTCCATGTCTTACTAATCATAAAAAAATTTGTACGAAAAAGTTTTCAAAAAAATTTACCAATGATACCGTTTTTACAAAAATGGATACCCAAATTACAAAAGAAGTGACAGAAGATGTAATAATCACATATATACAGTAAAAAATTTAGTTGATAATTCAATGGTAGTACCATACAATTTATTTTTGTTAACCAAGTATAATTTCCGCATTACTGTTAAATATTGTGCATCTATTCAAAGTATAAAGTATATTTTTGATTGTATTAATAAAGGAGAAGATAGAGCATCACGTAAAATAACGAAAACAGATACGAGTGATAAAAAAGATAATATGTAAATTTTTTGTGAAATATCAAAGTGTGTAGATGGCCGCTATTTAAGCCCTATGGAAGCAGCATGGCGATTGCAAGAGTTTCCCTTGTGTAGACGTAGTCATTCTGTATTTAATTTACCAGTAATATTGAAAATAAAAGAAATTCAGTTTTCCAAAAAAATAATATGTTTAAAGCTATAGAAAACTTTAAGACAGCATTAACGGCTTGATTTAAATAAAATAAAATAGATAGTTTCACAAGAAAATTATATAAGTGAAATTTCCAAAATATTACTGTTTCAGTTCGACGGTAAAAAAATGGGTTAGAAAAGAAAAAGTTAGACGTGATTTAACAATAGGGCGACTTAAAATAGTGTTACCTAAGGACTCTGAGTGTTTTTTTTTTTACATCGGGCGAGTGGAGCTGAATCTTTCAAAAGTTTGAAAATAGTTGATAACATACATTACAGTACATTTAGAGATACTGCTAGTGCTTTAGGTTAAGCTAAAGACGACTCTCGAATATATAAAATATTTAAAGAAACTTGTAACGTTTTGCTGAAATATCAACTGAGAACATTTTTCGCATGGTTCTTAATATCTCAAGACGTTTGTGGTAAGTCTATTTAGGAACCACTCCAACAAATTTTTAATTGAAGAGTTAAAAGACAATAAAAAAGCAATGCTTTCTTACATTTAAATGAAATTTTCAAAATTAAAGAAAAATCTAGTAAAGATTACAGACTACCAGAACCGAATGAAACAGTAAAATCTGAAAATATTGAAGATATTAAAACTGTAATTGAATTAGAAATAAATAAGGATTAATTTGTTTATCTAAATAGTAATCAAAAAATAAATTTTAATGAAATTATTAACACTGACACAAAATGATATTTTATTGATGGTCCAGAAGGTTCTGTAAAAACATTTATGTACAAAACATTAATTTTAATTTTTGTTTAAAAAGAAAAAGGTTATATCTATGGCTTGAACAGGAATAGCTTCAAATTTATTACCTAAAGTAATGACAAGTCAGAGGAAACTTTGATTATTATTAGATTTAAATAACATTAAAAGTTTTTTTTTTTAGAATATGAAGCTGATAAAAAAAAGTTAAGAGAAGTAAATGTAATTATTTAGTACGAAGATTTAATGATCTCTCAAAAAGCTTTGAAAATAGTAGATAAACTTTAAAAGATTCATGTAATAATATTTCATTTAGTGGACAATTATTTATTTTAGGAGGCAATTTTAGATAAATTCTTCCATTGATAAAGCATGAGTGTAAAAGTTCTATAATTAGTGAAACTATAAAGTATTTATATCTACGGAAACACCTGAAAATTATAAAATTGAAAGGTAATATGCGGTAAGCAGATTCAAAAATTATTTTATGGTTAATGGACATTGGAATTTAAACAACAAAATCTTTCAAAATTCTAATGGGATGGAAAACCGATGATGTTTGTAAACAAATTTATGGAGATGGTATAAATATCTGCCTAAACAAATTAATTGTAACAACTCATAACGAACTTTGATATATTTTAAATAATAAAATTTGCAATTATATGAAAGAAAAAGAACATACTTATCACAGCATAGAATATGAAAATAGAAAGGTAGTAATCGCACTGATGAAAATACAAACATAAATTTTTCTATACAAACTCTAAAAAATATACATGAAGGATTACCGCCACATGTCATAAATTTAAAAGTAGACGCTATTGTTATGTTAACAAGAAACTTAAGTATATTCAATGGGTTGTGCAATGGCACTTAACAACGTATAACAAAATTATTTAAATATAATTTAGAAGCAGAAATAATAACTAGTGAAAAAGATAAAATTCCAAGACTCACGTTAAATACCAGTAATAATTCATCTTTACCGTTTATTATATATATATATATATATATATATATATATATATATATATTAGGGTGTCCCTTATTTATCAATATTTTTTTTTCACCGTGCCGCCCCCTAGATCTCTTTTTTGTGCTGAAAAATGAAGATCGCACTTGAAAAATCAAGAAAATAATTTTTTAAACCGTGCTGAAACTACAAAACGTATTTTTAATTCACGTAAACATTATATACTTGATCCCATATACTTTAATGCTCAACTATATTCGAAGTTAACCTGAAACGATTTACATATGACTTTTTTCTTATGTAAAATTTGACGCAAAATCTGTATCCTTACTTATTTTGAGCCAAAACTTACATCTGATTATGTAAAATGCACTTTTACGTCGATTAAAGGCTGTTTTTTGATGACATTTTGCATAAAAGTTTCCTCTAAGCTCGCTTAGACTCTTTTAACTAAACAAAAATAGCAATCTCATAGTAAAATCTGGTGTAGTGCCCGAATATTTACTTATTTTGCACCGGAATTTTGCATTCACTAGCGTAGAAAACACTTTTATATCAATTAACTTCTGTTTTTTGGTGATTTTCACAATCAAAGTGCCCTCTTAACTCTCATTAACTCTGCAACCGATAAAAAAAATTTGAAATCAAGATATATGTGTTTTTTTTGTACTTTTTACTCATTACGAAGAAAGAAGATAAAAGAAAAAAGATTCAGCCTGAGTGAAAAATTTTGATAAATTAAGATCTTACTACAAAAGACTTTTGTTTTCTCATGGTCAACTATATGTATTAGAATCAAGATGTGAGAATCCTGAGAAAATATTTATACAAATTGATTCGGAAAACCAAGCAAACATTAAGAACATTGTATGGTAAGAAATTTTATATCGTAAACAATTTTATTGTTTGTTTGTGAAAGTTCATTTCTTATAATTTTTTATTTTTCTCTAATAAATGCAGTTTTTTAAATATACAGAATAAATCTTAAAAATTAAACTTTTAACAAGTGAAAATATAAAAAAAACTTGTATATCAAGGCACTGTATTTCAAAACTTTTGCATTAAAAAACAAAAATAGAAATGCTTGCATTACAAAATTTTTTATGCATCTTGTAACTTCGACATTTATCTTGAAAATCTTGAATTGGGGTAAAAAATTAATTTTAAAAAATTGAAGAACAGAGCAGCCTTTAATTTGAAACGCCGATTTCATAATCATAAACGTTTTACACTTCAATTTTTTGTACCAAATACCATATCGCTGCTGTACAATAATAATAATATTAAATCTTAATAACTAAATATTTTAGTTCATAAGATTATACAGATGTGTACATTTTTCTTTTGCAAAAAAGCCTTTATAATGAAATTCCTATCTCTGAATACTTTAATTCCAAATATAAGTTGTATTTTTTATATAATAAAATATTGTGATACGAAATTATAATTTATGTTGTATGTACATTTCAAGTACATTGGAATATTAGAAACAGCATTAAGAAGAGTAAATAAACTAAATAACAATTGATTATTCATAAGTTCATTAATTTGTAGATATTATATCAAAATCTCATTAATTTATTGAATTTTCAAGTTTTAAATATTTCTTGGGGGTTGGCGCGCGAAGCACGCAGGGGGACTAGTATATATATACGTGGTAAGTTCTAAAAGTTTTCGGCCTTTCCACATTATATTAATTGAAGACACAAAACTAACCTATCATTAAATTACTAGTCGTTCAAAAATTCGAAATGGATAAAATTGAGTATCGAGCTGTGATTAAATTCTTAACGAAAGAAGGCAACACGCCCGCTGAAATCAAACATTGTTTAGATGCTGTATACAGGCAATCTTGGTCTTCGTATTCCACCGTTAAAGAATGGGCAAAACAAACTCGTTTGGGAAGACAATCAATCGAAGATTTACCTCGTTCAAGACGCCCATCCGAGACAAATACTGATGAAAACATTGAATTTGTGGAGCAGAAAGTACTGGAAGACAGACGGTCTCAGATTAAAGAATTAACAGCTATGACGGGTGAATACTATGCTTTTTGTTGCATCAGTTGCGCATAATAAAATGCTCGCCTTTGCACAGGTGACAATTTTTGATTATGTTGTTGTGCAAGTAGGCAGAGCTGCTTCCGGCCTTCTTGCGAGTTGACATCTCTGCAGTGGCACCGACAATTTGAAGCGTTGAAATACGTTGCTCAATGAAGAGCTTTATCGCAACTAAGGTAGGAGGTTCAGTGGTAGAGCTCTGCGAGGACTCTCATTCTCGCAGAGCCCGTGCGTCAAGCTTTCAGATGATAAGCACCACTACCAGGTCATCTCAATGAGTAGTGGGATGGTCTAGCTGTTTTAGTGCAGCTAAAGCATTCACAGTGCCGCTGAGCAATACCTTCAGCTTTCTTGTGGAATTTGATGCAGTTGGCATGAAAAGCAAATACCTGGTAAATTCTGAGACTAACTGCCGCTTATTTGTGTAGTGGTCATCAAGCATATTCCATGCGGTTTCAAAGTTCACATCGATTGTTTGCACCATACGCAGCATTTCTGCTGCTTTACCCTGGACATGTGTTTTCAGGTGCTGCAATTTACTGATGTTGCTTAGCCGAGAATTACGCACGACGATAGCTCTAAACAGATCCTTTAATTCTAACCAGTCTGAAAACTTGCTTGAAAAGGTTGGTACAGCTACTGGTGGGAGGCTTCTTGGCACAGCCAATGGCACATATTTGTCACTGTCTGGTGGCACAGTAAGCTTCTGCAGCTCCTCAGAAAGAAGTGCAGCCAAATCGAGATAAGCCTCCTTTGTAGTGCAGTAGTTATCATCTTTAAAATAGTGTGTTTCTTCAGCATCGTCTTGAAGCGCGAGAATTTTATCATGATTTATTTGGAAGTTACCCCAATCGGCTCTCAACTTTTCTAAGCGTCCTTGAATTATAGTACGTGTAAATTGTTCCTGGCCTAGCTTTCGAAAATTTACGGTTGCGTTTTCAATCCACTGGAGCAACTTGACTTATAATTTAATA
Organism: Copidosoma floridanum; assembly: GCF_036245765.1. Taxonomy (NCBI): domain Eukaryota; kingdom Metazoa; phylum Arthropoda; class Insecta; order Hymenoptera; family Encyrtidae; genus Copidosoma; species Copidosoma floridanum. The sequence continues at coordinate 37,337,271 of NW_028321881.1, forward strand.
CTACCGTGAAGCGTGCGTGACAAATGAGTTGAAGTGCGTCAGAGCTAACGACCACCCACCTTGACGATTCAGAGACGGAAGCCACCCACACTGCACTTGAACTCGTGAAGTCGTTCACGAGCACACACACACAATATGCCTAATACCAAACAGGTCACAGACAATCTTGGAGTCAGCACACGTTGCAAGTCTTGACCCTACACCGAGGGTTAAATGGTCCCCAGAACCGCGCTCTACTTTTTCGTATTATTTTCTTTAAACCTAATGTAAAGATTACAAATCTTATTTTCGTACAAAATATGTCATTATTTAGAAAAATAAGGAAAAAATTATTAACACCTATGTTAATTTCTAGAATTAACACAAATGTATCATCTTAATAAATTGGTCCCTTCAATGATAATTTTATTGTGTATTGTTTTATATTTTTATTATGTAATCATACATTATAATTGATAATTTAATTTTAACAACTACCCTAAAAGATATTAGAGGGGACTGGAGGGGGGCCCACTTGAATTGTAAGGGGGAAAGGAGAGGTGAGAGAGGTCTTCATTTCCGTAGAATACTTTTATTACGTTAATTTTATGGAGAAATTCATTCCCTTATTTTTATGGAAGCTAAAGGAAAAATTCTAAATTTTGGGGTGCTACGAGGGGGGTCAAGTGATGGTTGATGAGTGAATTTGATCTTACAACTATAATATACATATACATACATATATATATATATATATATATATCCTTCTACATTATCTAGTTAAATGCGTGGAACATTCCACATAACCCTCTAACTGCCCCTACCGCCCCTTAAAAGACCCTTCACCGTTCCCCTACTGGCCCCCACAAATTAAGAGGAAATTCCTTTTATTACTAGGTTATTTTAACTCAAATAATATTGGGTCAAGCCCCCCCACAACGTCCAACTGCCCCTCCACTGTATAACGTTGCATTTTTCAGCCTCTGTCAACGTTTTCACGTCAACGCGAAGCCGTCCCAATGCAACGCACTAGAACATCTCCGATCACCTGCAATACCTAAAACGCCAAAGCACTCTGACCCAATACACCTTACGATACTACTGCTTGGCTTAGCTCTGCTCTCACGGTGTAAACTTTTGACCTAACGGAGGCCTCGCCGTGGACTTTTCGTCGGGAAACGGACAGTTTCAGAGGAAAATGATCAAGACACATATATAATACGCTTGAATAAATCACACAAACACGGAATTCGCTGTTAGGCTATTCTTTTATTTTATTTGCAGGAGATGAACCAAATAGATTCGGTGCTACTTTTGACACTAACTCGCAAAACGCAGTACCCACACACACATGTCTATTACCAGACCTTTTCACACACTCCTACATCCATACACTCACACCTACCTTCGTACCTTCTGCCATGCTTCTACACACTTACACAACCATATCCATACCTCTTCCCCTTGGAGCCCACACTTGCACACACGTCTACATTCGTACCTGTCCACCCCCGTGTCTACCTCCGTGCACACCGGCACCTCCATTCACATGCACTCCTCCCACAACGACCCTCTCTAAGAATACAACCGTCATACTCACCTGTGAGAAACCCCAGCGGTTACGCAACCCCCACGACTACGAGCTATTCTAAGCATCATCCCGATAACGAGGACACACACTGCACCTCACCTCCTTTGTCCGCAGGAAGCCCTACTGCAGTGAACAATCAGCTTCTCTAGCCGACCTGCTGAGACTCAGATGACTCTGCGGACTCACTCACACACATACATTTCGTCCTATTGCAATGGGCAAACGGCCTTACGCCAACTGCCGAGTCTCAGACGATCCTTTAACTTCACACGCACACTCGTCGTTCTGTTGCAACGGGCCGACGGCTCCGAAGATGACTGCCAAAGCTCAGACGCCCCTTTAAATACCCATACACGTACAAATATGACCTTCCTAAATAGCAGTGCTACGTCTCTCGACCGTCTAGGATGCCTGGCCCACCCGCGATCCCATTGGCTACACCTCTCATTCTCGATCCAAAATCTTCGTCTCAGACGACCTACGCACTTGCTCCCCTTTTCTCATCTATACTATCTCTCTCTCTTTTCCTCTCTTCCCCTTGTACTATCGCATTACCACTTCTCATCCTCTCTACATCCATAATCTCTCTTACACACTTGCACACTTCAGCATCCTCGCACACTGGCCTGCACTACCTACACACGACCGCTCAGTACCAACTCCTACCTTAGCTGCAACATCCTCCTGGGACCTGGATCGCCTATTCAGAAGTCGAGCGACGTCCTCGCCTGGAATGGGTCTTGTGGGTAAAAGAAATAGTGGTAAAGATGGAGCTGCTGGTGGCTGTATTATGCTGGTTGGATTCTCTTACCTGGACGCGAACTCTCTCTTCCGTTTATGAGGGCTAGCGAAGAAGTGAAGTACAGCAGGCCTACTGGCTCGCGCAACATTTTTCCAATTGCAGCTGTTTCTCTCTCTCTCTTACTCAAGCATTCCAAATCACTCCTGATTAGCTCTTAACCCTCAAGCCTTTCATACAACTCGTCCATGCGTTCACATAAGTCTTACGCATTTTCCGCTGCTGGCTCACGCTAGTCACTCCAATGCATTTCTTAACAACTAACATAACATATCTGAAATACTCCTATATCTCTTCCCTCTTGTCTCTTGGCTATCAGCGTCATCCAATGCTCCATCGCTGTTTTTCTTCCTCTCGAAGAAACCCGAGAAACAGATTAACAGATATACGGCATTAAAAAACGAGCCTCAATATTAATAATTAGCGTCGAGCCAAGTTATGGTGTTTTTAGTTGGAAAACAAAAATGACCCCGTCATAACTGTCCCTCCACACGATTTTTCTACTATTACAATGAACTGTTGGCGTAGAATTGATGATGAGGATGAATAATAAACAGGCCTGTACTAAACATAGTTTCAGTAACAATACAGGGGCTCTCTCTTTAATAAGACTGATAAAAAAAACTGTTTTCTTATATCGTAAAATATTAGGCAAAATAAATTTAGAATTTTAGCTATTTATCCAATAATTTTAGATCAATTAAGTAATTTAAGTGTGAATAAAAATTCCTAAAAAAAATGTACTAATTTTTTGAATGTAGCGTATGCAATACAGTTATGAAATAAAAACATTGCGTACGTAACGTAATAGAACATACGTTCAAGCAACGTAAATTATACGTTGAATTATCTGTGATTAAAAATTCAAAAGACTTATGCATTTATGGCGTCATTTACATGTACACATCACGGAGCACAATGAAATTTGTAAATATTGCGGAAGAAAATTTTCAAGAAAAAATTCATGAAAAAGGCATTACAATAGACTTTATAGAAGAGAAAATAAAGCATTTTAATAGCATGTTAATAATTATCAACCACTGCAGTAATGTTTGATGTATAAGTATCTTACTTTTTTCAGAATACAGATCAACTACTTTTAATAGAAGAATATATATATATATATATATGTCAGTATATACTTATCGATACATTAAAATAGTTATGTGCATTTAAAAGACAATAAATAAAAAATGAAACCGACTAACAATAATGTATGTTGTAAGAATATCTTAAGTACTTGTTTATCTTAAGTATGCTGAAATTTTTTTTGTTAAGTTTAACAATTATATTTCATTTACTTCTATTATAAGCCGTTCTTTATTATTCACCACAGATTAACTTAAGCTAATTTTTATATAACAATCATACTTAACTAATGTAAAAGGTATTTATTATACCTTTGTTATTATTATTACTTATAAAATTTATGTTTTGCAATCAAAAAATTTTTTTTTTTACAACCTTTCGCTTCCTACCTTAAAGGCTATGTGAAAGGCCATTATGCATTAATAGGGGGTTGGCGCGTGAAACTTGCAGGGGGGGGAGCACCACTAGTATATATACATGTATAACATTCAGATCTTTTGTATTACAACTTACCCTATAAATTCATATAACTCTTAGCCAAATTTTGTGTTGTTTCAAATAATAAATATTATGCTTGTTTTTCTTTAACTTATTTTATCAGTAATTAAAATTAAAAATTAAAAGTAATTACCTTTTATTGATAATAATTGTAGATGATATTTATGTGTCTATAATATTTTACCCAAACAGTTATTTACAAAATAGTATGTTACGTACCTAGGCCAGGAAGTGGGGCTATTACTGACTGCGCTATATTATCAGCTGAGCCAAAGGCGAGGCCAGTAATGTGCGGTCAATAGTAGCCCTACTTTTTGGCCGTGGTACGTATACTTTTTTTTCTTACACCTCCACTGAAAGTTCGCCACAAAAATTCATATGATTTGTACTCCTCATTGTAATCATGTTAATGATTATTGTAACCTCTACATCTGCACTGTATACAGTGGTTACGCTTCTGTGACAGTCGATCATTTTATTTAGAAGTCAACTCAATATACTTTTTGAACCTCTACCTCTGCACTGTATTCAGCAGCCACGCTCCTGTGACAGTCGATCATTTCATTTAGAAGTCAATTTATGCTGATGTTTTTTATTAATTTATGAAAACACAAAAAAAAAATAACTATAGCAGAAACTATCAATAATTTTGTGCTATCAAAGCAATAGTGTCTGATCAGGGCATTCAATATACCGCATATTTTATTAAAGCATAATGGAACCCAAAAACCGCTTATTATACCTTACCATCCAAATATTTCTTCTAAATGCAATAATTTTTTGAAATCCAAAAATTTTAGTATAATAAACAGGATTAACAACAAATTATCTTTATTTATAAGATTGGGAAAAGATACCTTAGACACAGGACAAAAAACACACGTCATGTACTCAATTAAATGTCAAAAATGTAACAAAATCTTTATAGGCCAAAGTTCACGAAAACTTACGACCAGATTAAAAGAACACGAGAGACTATACAAAAATAAATCTGAAAAATCTATCTTTTTTCTACATGCAAGAGAATATAACCATAGTTTAGACTTTTATATTAACATAAATAACAAAAATATCAAAATAATAGGTACTGAACAAAACCAATTATAAAGTAAAATCATAGAAATTTTAAATATTTTTTACTTTGACTATAACATCAATCGAAAAAATGATTTAGATGAATTATCTAATACATGCAAATATACCATTTCTCAGTTCAAACAGAAACAACCAAATAATTGTACTTTTAGTCGAAACTAACAAAAATGTATCCATCTGTACTGATATACTTCTTGCAACTAAATCCACGCTCACACATTTGTACATAGTTCCACTAATATAGCTAGACAATCTAACTAGACCGCTAATGTATACATGTACATTAAGACCGCGAACCTTGTAATCTCATTGCCTGTCTGTCTGTCGGTGTGAACAGTCTTCCTATAGTTCATAATTGGAAAAGTTCTTTCCTTTATTTATAAAATGATTTGTGTATAAAATAAAACTGTTGGTCTATAGTGCGTGAAATTTTTCGTAAATAAGTGAGAGGTAGTACACGTATTGTATCTTTACCATTATTTCATTTTATATTTTATGTACAATAAGCTAACATATGTGTCAATGTGTTTACAGTCTTAAAAAGGTCTCCATGATGAGACAAAATATTGACAAGTATATAAATAAAAAACTTTTGCTCAAGAAAAATCAAGTGGTGTTTTATTGTTAACGTAAACTCTAAACAATGTTCAAGTTATCAAAAAACGAGCAAGTGGAAGTTCCAAGGGAGTTACTCTTTCCAATTTATACAGTTCTACAAGTATATTTTTCTGAACAGAACTGTGAGGGAGCGAGGGGAGCTGTATAGAATTGTAAGATTGGGGAAGGGGGTTCGATTCGATGAAAAAATAAAAAAAATTTTGAAATAAAAAAATGTGCATGAAATATTCATTATTCTTATAAAGTTAAGGAAACATGGTGAAGGGTGGTAGGGGATTAAGGCAGGTTATTTTAATGACCTTTCTTACGACAACATGTATAAATATGAAAGTACATGTATACATTTGTATTTTTATAGCGAGGAAATTATGTGGACAGTTATATGCAGATCGAGGGGGGTGATTATGCAGACAAATTAGGAGTTATGTCAACGTCTGAAAAATTTCACCATGCTATTAACATATGTATTTTAGAAACACGTTAAGGCTGCATAAGTCACTTGAACTGAAAACACATAAATACTTGTATAATTATATTTACTTTAAAAAAAAATTTCATATAACCTTTAAAAGAACGAAATTCAGAAATAACGAATGCATACGTTGTAATAAAAACTTGAATAGATTCACACGTTTAAATAGATGTATACAAATTCGCTGTGGATTTGAAATTAAACTAATTTGTACAAAATGTGAAAAGGGATTTTTAAGGTAAGAAATTTCGGAAAGACAGATGCAAATTTACGATTCATAAATTTATAATGTACAATTTTTTAAAAATTGATCAATGTTTCGTTACATAAATAATTTATTTCTCTTCATTATTATAGGATATCGTTCTAAAAATTTTTACTACTATACAAGTTTAAGACTTCTTAAAAAAATATAGAAGTCTCTTGTACAACACTTAAATTCATTGGCGCAACCAAATACACAAACGTCAAATACTCAACAAAAAGAAATAATTTACTAAACTATTAAGCTCCTTTAACCTAACTGGACCCGTGATGTAACCGCTTGTGCAATTCACCTCGAAACGATTCGTTCGACCCAAAGATTACCAAATTAACTTCACGGAAGAACCTTGACCAAAATGGGTTAAATATCTTAGTGGAAATTAAGATGAATGGGTAGAGAATGGAAGGCCATGCATGGGTGAAGGGGAGATTGAGAGATATGTTATGAACAGGGAGATTTAGAGATATGTTGCATTTGAGGCTAGTAAATTAAGTATGGGTGGACAAGTCATTGTAATACGTCTATGAGTCATACGAGAACTATCGACTTTCGAAATTCCATTCCAAACTTTTCCACTCCGATTCTACCTCACCTCAAAGTACCGTTTTTTTTTTGTTTTAGAGCAATCAATCCCAGCCAAACTTTTTTATCATCACTGTTGGACTAAAAGACGAGACATGTGTTTCGGGGTTTCGTCCAATTGACCTCTTTTCGCTACATAAATGCAAAAACGGTGGTGCTACTTCCAACGTCGGTAGCCAAGTGGTGCACTCCATTAGGTGGCTTTATCTGGGCTTACATGAAAGCAAAAACATAGTCGTAATTATTAAAACAAATATTTGAGTTTTATGCCCGGAATGAAAAATTATAGTGATTTTATGAAAAATGCTGAATATTAACCAAAATCACATTATAAGCGATATTTACGCTCTAATTGAAATAGCTGTAACTTTTGAATAAAGGCACAAAATCGAGCAAAACTCAAACAAAATAGGTCTTGATCCCAGCTTTCATTTCAGCCCAGTAAGAGCACTCAAACTTTTGAAGGAGCTTAGCTACACGTGTGAGAAGGAGATACAATTTTTCAAAAATCGATGAAAATTGACTTTTATAAAATTTTGTACATTTTTTAACTAGTCAGTCTTGTAGTTGCATCGCTTTACATATTTGTTACTGATGTTGTGTACAGTAGAAATAACATAAAAAAAAAAAATTTTTAACCAACTTCTTTTTAAACAATTTTTTAAGTCGATCTGAGCAAGTTTCCACGGAATTGCCCATTTATAGCGCATACAGATGGTGTGATATATATATTTATATATATAATACATACACAAGAGAGAGAGAGAGAGAGAGCGGTTTTTTATGTTGAAGTAACCTCAAAAATAAACAGTATTGTGTTATTTATTAAACAATCACGTGGTAAACAATGTTTTTTTATAAAGTTTGTCCTGCATTAAAAGACCAACAATTTAAGCCAAAAATTTAAAAATTGGATAGCTGGTTCTAAAGATATAAATTTTTTTGAAACTGTGATAAGAGCCTATTTTAAAACTTCAATTTTGTCATTTATATGAGCTAAAGTATGTGGTAAAAACATCTGAAAAATCTCCAACCTAATTATTGTACACTGAGAAAAGTGGTGTTAGAAAAAGTGTTACAACTATAATAAAAATTACTATATTTTATAGGAAAGCTGAGACATACTCGCCATATTATAAAAATTGCTATGCTACATAGTAAAACCAGAGCATTTCAGAATTTGCTATTCAACATAGTAATTTTTGCTTTGTTCAGAAATAAGAAAAATATATATATATTTATTATATATATACACAGGGACTGTTCATGTAACTATCAGAAAATTGAAATATATATATATATATATATATGTATATAAAAAAAAAAAAAAAAAAAAAAAAAATTTAAATACACTTTACTTGTATTTATTTATTTTCTTACATTTCGCCCCCAACGGATCAATCACTGATCACTTTGAATTTCCAAATTCACCGGAGGGCACTGATATATACTAACAAATTATATGTATATAAGTTACATGTACATAGATATTTGTTCACAGAGTACAAATTGATATTGATGTAATATACAATTTTATTATTTTAAAAAAGATCTGCAGCGACTGGGATTTGAACCTTCATCCTTCGGCTTCCGAATCAAGCTCCGCAACCACTAGACCACGGGACATTATGTCCACGTGCGTATGGATAAAGTACATGTAGGAACGTGTACTCTTTATCATACACACAATAAAGTTAAAAATCAAAGGGTTTCCTGTGGACCACAGTGTTGACAACGGATAATTAGTCGATTCAATATTGATTGTCTGCACGTATCAATATTTTAACCTTATAAATCAAAAAATTTGATTTTCTTAATATTTACATCTGTAGAAATATAAATATAACCTCAAATTTGAACCACTCAAAAGGTGTGTATACCTATAGGCATCATACAACATTACTTTCGAACATAGTAATTTTTACTATACTGAATAGCAATTCAGAGGAATGAGAAATTTTACTATGTCACATAACAAATTCTACTTCTGGTAATTTTTGTTATACTGTGGAATAATTTTTGTAGAGCTACTACATAATAAAAATTGTTTAAAACATTATAAAAATTATTTTAAACGTAATAATTTGCGTCATCAGGTGAGTATGTCGAAGCTTTCCTGAAAAATATAGTAATTTTTAGTGTATTTATAATACTTTTTTTAACACCACTTTTCTCAGTGTATAGTGAACTAGAACATATCTGAAATTTAGCTAAATCTTATTAATTTTGATGTAGCTTATGGACGTTCTTGAACATAAGGAAACAAACATTTTGAACTTTTTTTTCTGTATTGAACTGCTTTTGATAGTTCCAAATCTCAACATTTCGTGATCAATTTTTATTAAGTCAAGCAACCTACCACACGATTAAAGTCTGCTTATGTAACTACTCTATTATTACTACTTATCACTTACAGTGGATCCTTAAAACATAGATCAAGATATTTAGTGCACAGTTTGACTGTATGTTGTTGGGAAAAAACTTAATAACTTCGATCTAGGAGTTTGAAAAAATAGATAAAAACTATCCATGTAATATTGACAAGAAAAAATGACAGTAAAAATATCTAAAACTATAAATGTGTATATATATATATATATATATATACCAGTGGGGCTTACGCCCCCCTGCGCGTACTGCGCGCCAACCCCCCAACTCTTGAATATTTTATAAGAAATACATTTTCATAATTCTTGTGTATTTATTCTTATTTATTCTTAACTTTTTCAGTTACACAGTAAAGTAATTGTTAGAAAATTATATCACCACGTCAAATTTTTAGTGGGAATTTGTGATTTCTGATGATTTGTGGTGATTTGTAATTACAGCTTGGTTTGAATTAAATAAAGTAGATGATTTTGCAAAATCACTAAAATATGTTAACATTCCAGAACATTACATTTTTGACAATAAACTTAAAATTTGGAAAAACAAGGAAAATTATACTGAAAAATATTGCTGTAGGTAGATTAAACATAGTATCTCCAAAAGATCATGAACGCTTTTTTTTTAAATTTATTTTCAAAAAATTACATGAGGCTACATCGTTTGAAGACGTTAAAAAATATAATGGAATAACATATAAAAATTTCAGGGATACTGCAATTGCAATGGGTTCAATAGAACATGATTCTGAAATCGACAATATTTTTAAAGAAGCCATAACAATTATGTTTCCATACCAGTTAAGACAATTTTTTGCTTGGTTTTTAATTTCAGAAAACATTCAAGGAGATAAAATATGAAATAAATATAAAAAATATTTTACGGAAGACTTCGATAATGATAATAATAATTGTGTTCTTCTACATAAGAATCAAATTTTGGTATCGAAAGGTAAATCATGTGAGTCTTTTAGTTTACCGACACCAACTATTAGCAACTATATAAATAATTGCAATATTGAGGAAATGTCTTCCAGCAAAAAAATGTTCGATATAATGTACACAAATTTAAATGAAGATCGAAGAAAAATTTTTAAAACTATTCGTGAACAAGATGAAAAAGTACATTTCATAGATGGTCCTGGTGGATCCGGAATAACCTTCTTATATAAGACACTCATTTATTACTTTATTTCTAGAGGTAAAAATATTTTTTCAATGGCTTGGACAGGAGTTGCATCTGTATTACTACAAAAAGGTATGACCAGTCATAGAACTTTTCGTTTACCTCTAGACTTAGATAATATAAAAAACGTATTTTTAGAATTTGAAACTGAAAAAAAAAAGTTAAGGGAAGTTGATTTAATAATATCGGACGAGGCTTCTATGATTCCAAAAAAAGTTCTAGAAATCGTTGATAGAACGTTGAGAGACTTGTGTAATACAAAACTTTGCTTTGGTGATAAATTAATAGTACTAGGAGGAGATTTTTGACAAATCCTTCCAGTTATAAAAAACGGTAATAGAACTATAATAATAGAAGAAACTATTAAATCATGATTTTTATGAAACTTCTTCAAAATTTTAAGATTACAAAATAACATCTGTTGTAGTAATAACGAATTTTCAAAATTATTGTTAGGAATTGGAAAAGGAGACATAGAAACATTTAACATTCCTAAATCCTGGATAACAGATGATGTCTGTACCAAAATATTTGGTAATTACAGCAACTGTTTTGACAATAACGTGATACTAACTTTACATAATGAATATACTTTTTTTTAAACAATAAGATTTTAAGTAAATTACGTGGGGAAACTAAAACTTATTACAGCATCGATACTGCAACAAATAAAGGTGTTGATAAATTAGATAATAAAATTTATAAAAATTTTCCCGTAGAAATGTTAAACAACATTCGTGAAGGCTTGCCACCTCATGAACTTAAATAAAAAATAGGTACAATAGTAATGTTAATTCGAAATTTGAGTATATCAGACGGATTATGCAACGGCACACGATTGCGAATTACTAAATTACTGAAGTATAACGTATAAGGTGAAATAGTAAAGGGAGAAATAATTGGTAATAAATTTTTTATTTTAAGAATTACATTAAATACTGGAAATACTTCATCATTACTTTTTATTTTATATAGAAAACAATTCTCATTAGTTGTAGCATTTGCTATGACTATGAAAAAGTCTCAAGGTCAAAGTTTTGATAATGTGGGATTATACTTAAAAAAACCTTTATGTTCTCATGGTCAATTATATGTGGCTCTATCAAGATGCAAAAATAAAACTGGAATTTTCGTTTAAGTCGATAGAGAAAACAGTTTAGAGATTGAAAATATAGTTTGGAAAGAAATTTTTGAATGTAATAATGTATCTAATATTCATAACATGATTTAATTATTATTAGTTATTATTTTTTTTATGTATAGGTAAAATTTATTAATTAATAATACATATCATAAATGTATATCGTGTTCATCTATTGTACCAATTTCAGCATTAATTTAAAACAGAATAGAAATGGACGTAAGTTTTCGTGGTTTAATCAGGCTTTATAAGATGACTCTTAAAGTGATGCGAAACTTTCATTGTTTATGTTAATGATACTCTAAATTTAACTTAAGTTTATGTACGTAAAAAGAAGAATTGTGTATTAAAGGACTATATAAGTGATGATGATATAATAAGTATGCGCACCAATATATGTGTATATATTATTTGGTTTTAAAATATTGTTAACTCCATATAAGTTGGTTTTTAAACATACTTAGTTGTATAACGTACAGTAAATGTGGGATGTTTTGAGAAAAAATACTATACAATATTTCCATGTGATTTGGTAGGAATGTGGTAATAGACTTTAACACATTGACAGGGCTGGCAAAATGCAACGTTACAAAATGCAAACAAAAAAAGTCAGCCCACCAAAAACTTTATGCTTACAAAGAAACCAAGGGATCCAGTAAATCGAAATACAATTAATTGTATTTAATTTTAGCCGATCATAGTATTGTGCAGTAATCTGTAACTATTTAATTATATATTAAAACATACATTGTTATCATCCCATGAAGCCATACGTGGTTGAACCCCCTGGCTTGAATAAAGACTTATACCATACTTCTATACTATTCATATAATATTTTGTGGGGGGACGGTGGGGGGCCATGAAAAAATGTGTTAGGGGTTGGTGGGGGGGGGGGGCGGCGGGGGGCTGTGGGGGTTTTGAGAAAAACTACGATATGTCAAAACAAGCTAGAAAATAACGGATTTTTACCTTATATTGTGGGGGGTTGGTGGGGGGGCGGCGGGGGGTTTGTGTGGAATGCCCCACTGAGTTAACTATATAATATAGAAAGATATATATGACTTCAGTCTACAGTGGAACTTTCAACGTTTAGTTTGGCTCTTCCACGAAAAATAAGCCCACGTTCACCTCTGTACGTCTATCTACGACTCGTTAGAGTAGTCTAAATCTAAGTTACCTCTTTTTTAACTCGTTTAAGAATCTAGTTCTTTTTTTCATCATCCTTTCGGATTTTTGGTAACGAACGAGTGGACTTATTCAAGGATTCTTCGTTTTGAGAAAAAATTTAAAGTACAACTTTCCCCTTGTACATTTTAATTTTGCTTTTTATTTTTAAAAAATTTACTTGTAGATATCAAATAAAAAGAAATTTTTACAAATGCAAATACGGTTTTTCTAAATAATAATCATTTTACTATACTTACACATACTTCTGGACAATAGATTACCAATATTTCATTGATTTTGTGTTTCCATTGTTTGTCACCTTCAACTAAATCATATTTTTGTGACATACGTTTATTTTTTAAATTTGAGAGAGCTTGAACTACGTTATCTTTTAGATTAAACAGTTTTTCAATAACTAATAATTATACATGTACAACGTTATCTGTAGATAATGAGCGTGCGGTGGCTCAGTCAGCTAGGTCGTAGATTGGCCCACGGCAGACCATAATTCGATTTCCAGCCAGTGTGACTTTTGGGCAAGTACCTCTGTGATTTTTCACATGTGCTTTTTTACCATGCAATGCTCCTCGAGGAGGGTTTAGGCGACCTTCTGGCAGCGAAAATTGCATAACTTCCCCCTACCCCCCTCCCAGTAATGGGAGGCCTCCCATCCCTTTACTTTTCCCTTTCCTAAGTGCTAAGTGCCCATATGAGTGCCCTCATTAAAAGAGCCAGACGTAGAGCACTCTAATAAAAAAATTTAAAAAAAGAAATCTGTAGATAGTATACTACTTATTTAAAACAATTTGAACAATTAAAATTTTTTTCGATATTTTGGAGACTTTAATCCGCATCACTGGACTATTAACCAAATGCTTAGTCCACTGGGCTTTTTTTCTTTGAAAATATTAATTTACTTTTTATAGAGTACCGTTGGTTTAAAATAAGACATATTTAAAGCTCAGTTATTAACATATAACTTAATGCTTGACAGTTACAGAAATTAGACACTCGTATGGCCCTTATAGGAGCCCTACACGTATGGCATTAAGGAGTTTGCATGTAAAATACATATATCCTTATTCGTTTGCTGAACTTACAAAATTGTGGAAAAACTCCACTCCCATTTATTGAAAAAAATTGCTTTCACTCCTTTCCACTACCAAGTACTAAGCCACTTAGTAGGTTGTAGATACATACCATTGTAAGCAAGAAAATCGATTTTTTCATTTTATACTTGAGGTAATGTTGATGAACTGAAAAAGTTAAAGGACCTAGAAAAGTGGAAGGTATCTCAGTAAGAAGTGTTGTAGGATTCATTAAAAAACTAATTCAACCTACGTACATAGTGATACAAAATACATGGTTGATCGACTATTGGATCCTGATTAAATATTAGATATTTTACTTTATAAAGCATAAAACATGCAGTAAGTTTAATTATTACGAAGGGCATTTTCATCCCATGTAAGTCAGTGCTAACATTCTGGCATTACAACTGTTAACATTTTGATAAATTCCATCAAGCACTGAGCGTTGTGTCTGCTTTACCATATATAGAGCAGCACTGAGAGCGAGAGCAAATACCGAACAGACACACTGTTCAGATGAACTATATACTCTACATACATCATCCCTCGCAGGCTTTTCATACTTCTAACGGCTGTAATATAAAACGCCTGCTTCGATTTGCATGAGATAAAACGGGACCTACTAATAACTAAATTTTCTATAACTTTTACGCTTTATGTTGTATCATAACATGCTTTATTTTTAAGATATTTAAAGATATCCGTAATCTACGTGGATTTTAAGCCATCGACTTACCCCCAGGTATCCAATTTTTGCAATGGGCTGTAGTGTAGTACCACAGGTCATTCTAGGTCTCAATAGCATGGATTAAATGAGTTTAAGGAGCAGTGTTAAATTTACTTAAAAAAAAGTACTAACTTATTTTTAAGGTAAGAAAACTATTTTTGAAAGTATTGTGTCAAGTTACTGCATCCTTAGTTCAACGGTGGATAAATATCTAATTGATTTATGCGTCTATACGTAGATAGATGTTAGAGGTATACTCTTTAGAAACAACAAAATTAAATTTTATCTTATAGGCCCATGAAGGTTAAGTTAGTTCTTCAATTCATACATACATATAATATATTTGTGTCAAAGAATTATGATAAGCATTTTCAATGGCCATGCAGTATGTATTTTGCTTGTTTAAAATCTGTTTGTGTAAATAATAAAGAAAAAAATCTTTGTAGTATTTTTATCTTCTTTGCTCCAGACTATGAAGTTTATTGTCAACGAAACCATAAAAGACAAAGAGCGACATATTCTAATCATCATCTTTACAAGTCTTGCATAAGTATCTGTTGCACGTGTCTGTCTCGAATCCATCGTAAATTTGCAGACGATACAAAAAAATGCTTTGGTAGATGAATTTTCTTATTTTTTCATTAACATTAAAGTAACATAAGTAATTAACTATGTGACAACTATTACAAACGAAAGTTAGGTCAAGTAGATTGAGCTGTCACTTCAATACAACCAAGGAGAAAATTTGAAGCACCATAGCACGACAACTGTGTAAGTCACTTGACGAGTAGCAAAACATTATTATCGTTATTATAGTTTCAACTAAAATCTTTAATTTCATATTCAAACAAAACCATTGAATAATAATACATAAGAATTACAGCAATTGACAGTGATGATAATAAACCAATGAAATTAAACTGTTCACGAGAGTGGGATCTTAATTGTTTTCATAACATAAAGTCACTGTGAAGTTAAATCCTAAGCAGCTATGAATCTCTGAAACTACACATTCAAACTTTTTACCTATGTAAGGATCCACTGTGAGAGATGCGTAGTAATAATAGATTAGTTTTAAGAGGAAAAATATAGGTGATAATCTAGCAGCCCCCTGTCGTGGCTTCGCCCAAGACTCACTGAATGAAATACCTTAGTATCTTGACAAGTTCTGTAAAATATTTTCAGTTAAAAGTTTTTCGTCTATTCTTGACTTTTCTCGAAATGAAAAACAATTAATAAAAAAATATTCAGTTTGGAAGCTATTTCGCTCATTTGGTCAAAGGATCAGCTGTAAAAGTAAAAAAAATTATAATGATACTGAAAGGATTGTGTATTCCTTACGCCATAAAATAATTGCTGGCCTTAAAAATGGTCATTGGTTTAAATTTTCTCACGTTACAACATATGAAGAAGGCTATTCGTTAAAGTCGTGAGGATTCATAACTGTTAAAAAAAAACAATTAAAAATTTTTTTTTTAATCACAAAACTTTACTACCGAAGCAATCAAGTTGTGGAACTTAATCTCTGCATTTTTTATCACCAATGTTCTGCGTCAGTTTCTTAACGCCTAAAATTGTATACATCAAAAGCATTTGAAGTTTTCTTTCTAATTTGCTCTCTTGCGACTATTGGCATAATTGAACCTTTTGCGAGCCTTAGAAGCTGTTTTTTTCAATTTTGTTAAGTTATAATATGCTTGTTGGCAAGGTAATTTGACGTTCGATGGCCCTAAAAAGGACTGGTGAGCTAAACTTTTTCTTGACTAAAGTTTCTTGAAAATATGACGGTCTGGATACCTCAGGGTGGTGTGGTTTCTTCTGAGGCCTGCTTCTGTAGCAACAGACTGATTGGGAGGACAACTACGACGTCAATGTCTGAAGTGTTGGAGCTAGTTGTAGAGCTTTTTTTCAACATCTCCCGGTATTACGCCAGAGACTTTGGTGTCCAAAACACCTTTTTTTGCAGAGTTTAGTCGTTTTGGTGATCGAAAGTGGGAAGATTGGTTCGTAATTTTTGCCTGTTGGAGACTATTCTATTTGCTCAAGTTTGTTATTTTTTAATAGCTTTACTGTTAGAATTATTAATTTTTTTAAGTTGATCTTTTAGGGCAAACTTTGAAAATGAAAAACACACACACCACATATTTTTTATACACAGCAACGTTTTGTCAACTGGAGTGTTGACCTCTTCAGGCTTTATTAACAAATTCAATATGAAATCAGTACAAACCAATGAATAATAGACATAAAGTACAAACGATATAAATACCTTAATAACAAACACTGAAGGGAAAAATTTAACGTAACGATGTTTGTTCGCACGCAAGTCAAGTTGGCAAAAGCGTTTTATTAGTATGACTCAAAGTGTACAGATCCTCTTTCTTATTTATATTATTGTCGTCTGATACTATATGGAGCATTTCAGAAATCACTCGCTTCCTATAATTTGGCTCCTTGTCTATTATTTTGATGTCGTCCCTTTTAAAAGTATGATTATTGGAAGTTTTATGTGCAGATATTTAAAAATACGTTCTTTACTTTCAGTAACAAAATGTACCGTCAGATATTTAGCACACCCATGGGGTCTCCGATTTCTCCTCTTTTTGCGAACTTGGTACTCGATGATTTTGTCGAGTTTTGTTGGAAAAATCTAAAAAATCAAAATGGCATAGAGTCACTTTTTTTCATTACATATGGTAATGACTCAATAGCTTGTATAAAAAAAAACACATTGTTGAAATTGTTCTCCAAACCTTTAATAATTATAATAAACATTTACAATTTTCTCGTGAAATGGAAACTTATGTCAAGATTAACTTTTTAGATGTTACACTATTTATACAAAACAATAGATTAAGAACGAATTGATTCCGTAAAGAAACGTCTGGAAATAGACTTTTAAATCTTACGCCAGCCCATACAAAACAACAGAAAATAAATATCATATATAACTTAGTAGATAGGGCCCTAAAACTGTCGGATAGTTCATTCTATAGTAATAATATCAAGCTCATAAGACAGACGTTGCACGAAAATGAACATCCTACACATTTTATCAACAAATACATAAGAAAAAGATTTATAAAAATCAATAATACAGAATCGTTAAATTATACACGCATAACATGTAATAACAGCAATTTTATTCGTTTGGCATAATTCTCAAACATTTTTGAAAAAACAAACTTATCTTAAAAAAAATTTCAAATAAATACCATCACAAAAATAACGAAAAAATTTAATCACATTGTGCAATTAGGTAAAGACAACACAAAAAAGTTAGAAAATACTAAGGTAGTATATAAAATTTCATGTAATGACTGTCTCGCAAAATACATAGGTGGAATAAAGAGAGCACTAAAAGAGAGGAAAAAAGAATAAAAAAACAATTATAAAACTGAATCTGTGGTATCTGTACATCAAACTTCCAATAATCATACTTTTAAATCGGATGACATCAAAATAATAGACAAGGAGCCAAATTATAGGATTCGACTGATTTCTGAAATTCTCCATATAGTGTCAGACCACGATAATATAAATTAGAAAGAGGACCTGTACACTTTGAAACATACTGATAAAAGTTTTTTCAAAAATATACGTTCCTGACCATGTCTATCAGTTTGATACATTGACCTCATGATATATCTGTGTAAATATATGTGCTCTACTATAAACTGACAACTTTGCAAAATGTGGACGCTTTTGCTAACTTGGCTTGCGTGCGAACAAACATCGTTACGTTCAATTTTTCCCTTCAGTGTTTGTTATTAAGGTATTTTTATCGCTTATGCTTTATGTGTATTATTCGTTGGTTTGTACTGATTTTCTATTGAATTTGTTAATAAAGCTTGAAGAGGTCGACACTCCAGTCGATGAAACGTTGCTGTGTATAAAAAATACGCGGTGTGTGTATTCTTAATTTGCTCTAAAAGATCAACTCAAAAGAATTATTAATTCATGCAAAAATAGAGAGCGAAAGACATCATAATTACCATAACTAGCTTCACTATTAGGTTCGTCCAGCGCAGACCTTGAAGAGAATTGGTGATTCCTAGTTAAATGCTTAGAGTGGAGAGGGTTCTGAGTTGTTGGTAGTTGGAGTATCTAGCCTCACAGCCAAACATTCCGCTCGTGACCTCTGCCAGTGAATGACTGACTTGGTTTAACAATGGCTGGAAATGGTTGTAAAAACGTATTTTTTGGCTAGGTAATTTAATGTTAGATGGCTCTAAAAAGAGCCGATAAGATTAATGGTTAATTAGGGAACTTAAATATTGATGGTTGCCCTAAAAAGGACCAATGGTAATTCTTCCAGTCATTCCTTACTATTAATGATGATAGAGGGCCGGCTGCGGGTAGCTTGACTCTTATCCTCGGAATTTGCGTATAGAGACCGTGTTGAAGAGAGGCACACCACTAGCTAAAGAATATATCGTTTTCAGGTTGCCCCCCGGATAACCAACTATTCACTGTTGATCGGGAAAATGGGCCTGGAGAATATCTCCTCTGAGAGTATACCATTCGGACAGAACACTGAGAAGGAGGCTAATAAAATTTCCAGCCAATGTGGCTGCAGCTGCCCAAACTCTTCAGAGTTGTTTTTCCTGACTTAGTGATGTAGCAAAATCTGCTCTGGTAGCACCAGCTTGGTTGTAAAAACGGTCACAAAATCCCAAATAGTCAGAGTAGATTGTACTTTGGCTAGACTTCTTCTGGTATTACGCTGGAAACGTTAGCGTTCAAAATGCCTTTTATTGGTGGCACTCGTTTATCTTGGTAGACAAGGATGAAATTTGACGTACGTCGTTTGTCGATTGGAGAAGAGTGTTGTTGGTAGCCGAGATATTCAGCTGCATGACTCACAAATCTATACTTAAAACATTAAGTAAGAAATACAATTCATCTTTTTATTAGATAATTTTATTGATACAAGGAATTGTAGGGTTTTTGTTGTTCGTATCGAAATATTCTGTCAAACAATTTTTGTAACTTTTCCAAATTTCACAACCTTGAATATTCATTAAAATTAAAAACAAAGCGAAAAATTGTCTGACTTAAGAAGAAAGAAAGTATCATGGCACTGTATTTTTTGAAAGTAGCAGTTTCTTTGTCTTCCAACTTTTAAATGATGTTTCTCCTGGTACTTAATTCCATATAAAGTAAAATCTTTGAAAAAAATATTGTAAATAATTGATGCCAGTAAATGTGTAGGTGAATTTACTGACAAAATGATTGCACAAAAAACAAGAGAAGCTTCACGTAAAAAAAATTTTAAGTTTACGTATTCAAAGAAATCTGCAGAAAAATGCTTCTATGAGCATGAAGCCGTAAAAACCAAGATCTCGTTGTTACTTTATGCATGAGAAATTTTAATCATATATTCAATTTTAACGATTTCAAAAACTCAGATCATGAACCCAACAGACAAAAGAGAATAACATCCAAAATGCTATACATCAACTCTTACGCACCAACAAGAGAAGAGGTAATAATAATATTGGCAACTATGATTGATCAGTGTTTTATCATTACTGTCGAGGATGCGCTGGTTAAGATCTCACTGCGTCCAACTTGATTCGTTATCATTATTTGTTTTCTTTCTTTTATTTTTATCACTTTTTTTTAAATATTACAGCTGCTGTTAGTGCAACTTAATGCCATTATATATATTTTTTGTTACGTTTTTTTCTTGTTACTCTTGTTGCCTTTTGGGTGTTATTACAGTTGTTCGTTTTGCATTATTTGCCAAGGAGTTATTGGCTTCTGCTCAATCGCGAGGTTTTTTTGGGTAGCTGGATCGTTGCAATATTGTTTCTAATTTCGATGCCAAACTATTATTCAGTGATGTCTCGTTGGCTCTACGATTGGAGTTCTTTCATGTGTTGCCTGAAATCATTCTATAAGAAGTCAGTAGTGGGGCTTCCCATAGAAAACGGCACGGTTTTTGGATGCAAACGTTGTAATGAAGAAAGAGAAGGCATGTAAAGTAAATATACTGAATCTTTGCAACCAACGTAACAGGGTGAAAATGACCTGTTAATTACTTACTGTGTTAACAGATCCTCATTAGGTTATTATAATTTGCACCCCTTTTACACATATTTTGCTTGCCTTGCGTTAAATTCTTATTTTTCTATAGCCAAGGTTTTTTGTATAAAATGCTCATACTAGTTTTTTTTTTTCACTAAAGTACAACATTGTTTTTTTCTTTTTTTCTATTACTTACATTAGTGTACTATGATGGATGTATTGGTGCCATACGCAATTTAATTATATTTAAGATGTGTTTTCTCCACCTTATGTTAATCAAAAAATGCTTTCTTAGCTATAATAAATATTAATTTCTTGTTTGATTTAGGATCGTGTATACTGTTGGAAGGAAAATTTGTCGGCAATTCGTTCGTATTTTCAAGCAAAAATTTGTTAGTTTTTTTGTTCTGTATTATACGCCTGTCTTTTCTTTTTATACTGGTGTGTGTCTCTTCTGTCATGGTAGTGCTGACATTCACTGGTAATACCGTGTGGTGTTTCAGTCATAGAATCGCTTAATTATTCTTATGACTTATGTCTACGACTGTTGTAGATTTTTAGAAATAAAACCATCGGTGTATCTGCTTAGGATATTCTGACTTTGTTTATGAGATGGATGACCCATTATTTTCTTGAGTAGGGTTTATTTATACAAATACGTATGCATGTGCGTATACATAATAATCTGTATTAGTATTTTCCTTCTTTCAGTTTTATTTTAGTCTCATTGTCTCAAACGAATTTTGAAAATTTTAGTAGTTATCATTATCCTTTGATCACTGTTTAATCTAAACCTTATGATAAATCGTTCAATCATAGCTTTCTTTAAGATTCCAATGTAGAAAATTCTTTCAGTTGAACAATCGTCCATTTTTTGCTGCTGATTTTTTGTAGGTGAACAATACTAGAACCTTTATGAATAAGGTAATTCAGGGACTATAGCTAAGTGCTCAGTTAATAAGAATTTTAAATTGCAAGTGCATTTCTTCATAATTTAAATTAAAATTACTTGAAGACATTTTTTTTTTTTCAAATTCGTTGATCTCATACATTTTTAAATATATTAATAACTCATTACTAATTACACAGATCTCAAATGGACTACATATGCCTGCAAGTATATTTGTAAATATGTTGTTATTTTCAATTTTTTTTTGTATTATTGATTACATTTTTTTTCTAGTTATTTTCTATATGGCTTTTTGTTCTCACGGAAACACCATAGTTTTTTTATATATTTCTGAGTGTAACCATACGGTTTTGTTATTATGAATAATTCCCCTTATTGCTGCTAACAACTAACTCTTAAGAATTTTAAAATGTAACGCATCAACAATGATCTGTTTTTCCTAACGTTGGGTGTTCTTCTATTTGCCATATAAAAACAACTTTTAGTTCAAGTATTCTTCTCTTTTTTCTTTTTTCTCTTTTAATTTAATAGGGGATCATAATAATAATAGAGTAATAAATTTTAGGCTTTGTGGGTAGGAAAAGAAAATTTCGCTTACATTTCATTATAGGACTTTTTTTTCGTTAGATAGTTCCACACGTGCATCCCATTGGCCTTATTGTTTTGTTCTCATAACGTACGTATGTTATTGTGATGTTCCGTCACCTTTACCAGTGTGCATATTTATATTTGCTTTAGTTTTTTTTTTTCGGTCTTAACATAACTTATCGTTAATTTACTTGCTTCTGTCTATGTATATTTTTTTGCAGCCCATTTGAGGGCCATGAGAAAAAAAATTTTTTTTTGGACGTATTTTTATCAATATTGTCTCTTTAAGAAAAAAGTGGTTAATTGCATGAATGTCTGTTGGTTACACAGTTATTGGTTATTTTATATTTCTTCTCCGTATAATTCATTGCTCTCTCACGGCTCATCTAGGGGCTGCGAGAAAAAAGGAAAGAGGATATTATGTACATGTATATAGTGCTTGTTTCGTAGTACCCTGCTCCTTCACATTTTTGCTTTCTGATGGGTGGGGAGATTTTAGTATGCATGCTTTTTTGATTTTATTGATATGTGCTATGCGTGTCCCGTTGCCTCTTTGTAATTTCATACTGTGAATTTATAGTCTATGCTCGTTACATTATATGACCCCTTGAAATGGTCGTCGTACTTTCTTGTGGACGGCTATTTTAGTATATTAACCATCTCTTCTTCCATGAAAAACTTCACATACAGTTTACTGTCGTAATAATATTTTGACCGGTTTTTATTTTGTATACGTGTCATCGCAGCTAGTATTCTTGATTGAGTAAGTAACTATGTTAACTGTTCGAATAGGTCAGTGTACGTTTAGCCGCTTTTTGGTGGCTCAAGACTTGTTGGGAGTTTTACCCGCTGTCCAAATACAAGTTAAAATTTGTTGATTTGTATATGTAGGCTAGCATGCATAGTGGGGGCAGCTCATCCCATCTTTTAGTTTTTTCCAGATATGCTTTTAAGTATTCCGACAAGACGTCGTGCGTGCGATCTATCGCACCGTTGTTCTGCTACCGCTGTGCTGCCAAGTTTTTCTATTTGAAATAATCTGGTTAGTTCTTCAATTGCCTTATTCATGAAGTGAGTTCCCTTATCGGGCAGTAGTTTTTCTGGAGTTCCGAAGAATGCAATAAATTTATCTATTAATGCTTTTACCATTTTTTCGGTATTTTTTCAAATGGTCTGCTTGGAGTGTCTGTAATTAACGTGGCATGTTTTGTTTTTACTCGTACGACTTTTTTCGTTTAACACGACGAGCAGCCGAGTATGAATTTCCTGACACCCGGTCTTATGTTTCTCTGATATTTTCTTATGATTTTATTCATGCCCTTGTACCCCCCAGTTGCACACTTGTGCTGTTCTTTGATTGCTACGTATCTTTGATCGACTGACGGTACAGCTAAGGTATTCAGGTAAACTGTCACTATAATTTTTAGGTTTTTAAGGATTTCCTTGAACTGCTCGACGAAGTACGTCCATTGGTTCACATTGAGTATTATGAGATCAAGTATCGCCCCTATCAATTTTAGCTCATTTTTTGTAACTACACGGAGTGACAAATCTTGGATCTTACACTCAGAGTTCTTCGTGCGGATAACCTACGATAACCTTTCTTGGATATATCGTCGTGCTATATATCCAAAAAAGGTTATCGTAGGCTATTCGCACAAAAAACTTCGAGCGTAAAACCCGACTCTTGTCTCTTCATGTAGTATATTGAGTGATTTTATACATTTCTTGATGTCCAACTTCAGTGCGGTATCTACAAAATGTGTTCTTATATACATTTTTATCACCGACACTTTTCTTACGTTAGTGCGTCTTACGTCACTTACCAACTTATCCTCGCTATTTAGAGATATTGGGTCTATATACTATCTCTTATACAGTGCGTCGATCGTTTCTGTATCAGGATCACTGTCTGTTTTTGTTCCAAGGGCTAAATTGTCCAAATAGGTGTTCTTTCACTCGGTACATTCTTTGAAATGGGGGTCTAAATTATTTTATGGGAACCACGGTGGTATTTCTTACGGCAGACGTGTTATGCATACCCAGTATTTTTCCGTAGTTCCTTTTTTGTCGAAAGTCTTCCTCTCCTCGCTGGGACTATCGTCGCTTTTTTTAATTAAAGCCTTATTTAGGTCCTGATCGCTATCTAGCTTGAGAGAGTCTCGTTTGGTGTTAGCATTCAATAGTGGCAGAAAGCTCAGTGAAGGCATGATGCATCTTTCAGCAGCTCTCTCTCTTTTTCATTCTGTTTTTCACTCTCTATATCTTGTTCACTTTTATCAATATTTTTTACGTCAAGTCCGTTAATGAGTTAACCCTTCATGTCAGGCTCGGGATTTTCTTTGACATTGTTCGGGTGTTTTGTTTTTCGGGATCGTCGTCGTATTTTTATCGTTAATTTAAGGTAAAGAATCGCTTCTTATGTTTTCTACGAGGCCTTGACAATATTGGTCTTCGAGGTCCATATGCTTGAATTCTTTATTTTCATCCCCCATAAAGTGTTGGTATATCATTATATCGGGTGAGCACGCGGTGGCTCAGTCAGCTAGGTCGTGGATTGGCACGCGAGAGACCGTAGTACGATTCCTGGCCAGTGCGACTTTTTCGGGCAAGTACCTCTGTGATTTTTCACATGTGCTTTTTCGCCACGCAATGTTCCTTGAGAAGAGTTTAGGCGACCTTTTCGCAGCAAAATTGCCTAAGTTACCCCTACCCCCCTCTTGTAATGGAAGGCCTCCCATCCTTCTTCCCTTCCTTCTCCCAAGTGCTAAAAGCCCATAGTAGTACCCTTATTTAAGGAGCCGGACGTACAGCACTCTAATATTAAAAAAAAAAAAAAATTATATCGGGTGTTGCTTGCAAATGTATGCACACATTAACTTTATATAATTGTGAGAACACAAAGGCACATTTCTGTCACCGAATTTATAACTATTATTCAGTATTTTCTTCGTCCCTCATAGATCCTTGTATTTATTTACCCAATTCGATTCACGAAGTACCTCCCTGAGTTCATCCGTCGATTCCAGTAGCCCATATTGGAGTATTAGACAGTGAAATGAACAGTCTCAATCCCTAGGAACATGGACGACCATTTCTAGTTGTTAGTGAGGTTCTGCGCGTTGAGCTCCCACCCTTCGAGTGTGTACATCCTCTTCTTCGTTCATCGCGATCAGTGCTTTGTCGCTTTGCCATATGTCTATTTTTATGCCAGGCTTTCCCTCTAATATCTTCTTTTCTAAAGTCAATTCAGCCTTTTGCTCTAAATCGATCAACTGACTAATTCATTATTGATTTTATATTAGTGATTAAGCTTTTGTTTTGTAACTGTGATTATTTCTGCAGTCTGATTTTTGTGCTTTTGGCGATCGTTTGGTTGCGTGCCTGTTCGGTGCCGTTCGGCTAGGCATGGTTATTTTCGTTCCCCTTATAGTTTTCTGTTGTCCATCTTTGATTTCTCTCTCGCTCTGTGCATGTGCCCTCCTGTTATCTTCTGTTTCTCTGTTATCGTTTCGGCCCACGCTGAGTGCTTCTGTTGACGACGTTTTTTCTCGGAAATTCAAAGTAATCAGTGATCCGTTGGGGGCGAAATGTAAGAAAATAAGTAAATACAAGTAAAGTGTATTTAAATTTTCTTGCGTTGATTTATTGATGCGCAACGTTTCGCTGACAATATGCGTCAGCCTCATCAGGCGCAGGTACGCGAGAATTCGTAAGTTTGGTTGACTTACTCGTCACCTGTCATGCTATCGACAGTCGACATGATGAGGCTGACGCATATTGTCAGCGAAACGTTGCGCATCAATAAATCAACGCAAGAAAATTTAAATACACTTTACTTGTGTTTATTTATCTTCTTACATTTTGCCCCCAACGGATCACTGATCACTTTGAATTTTCAAATTCACCGGAGGGCACTGATATATACTAACAAATCATTGACGTTTTTTCTCCTTGGGCTCTCTCTTTCTCTGCTCTTTCGACTTCGTTGCTTGCCCGTGCTATTAGATATCTCCAATGTTTCTCTACCGTATGTTCCTTCTCTGTTATGTCCTTTACTGCCGATGGTGCGTCACAGTGTACTATGACCAACTCTTTGAAATTTCCTTCCTCCTCTAACGTATTTGAAAATTTGGATTTTCTGTGCAGTATACACAACTGCCTCTTTCGAGTTTTCTTATGTACTTCTTGTACTCTTTTTTGCTCTACAAATGGTGTGCTTGCAGCTATGATGTACTTGTTTATGTCGCTCTTTCTGATGGATGCCAACTTATCGCTCATCGGCCCCTGTGACAAGATTTCTTCGTTGTTTTCATTGTGTATCGCTACTAAAGTATCTTTTTCCCTTTTATTCATTCATTCTTCCCCTTCCTGCTCTGGTTTTGAGTCTTCTTTCCTATAGCCACTAGTGCTTAATGTATGCTCGTTTGATTTATGTTTTTCGGGTTTCTCCTTAACTACCTTCTCGTCTGATTCGTCTGAGTCCAATGTTTCTATTTTATCCTTCCTATTCTTCCTTATAATACTTCTTTATCTTCTGGTGCGCATTTTATAAATGCGTGCTGGTGACGTGTTCACATTTTCTTGATTTTTTTTTCCTGTTTTTCTGCAAGCTCATACAGCTCCTGGTGCGGGAATTCTGGGTTTTCGTCCCCTTTTTTTAGCACTGAGTTACGAGACAAGGCATTCGGTACCTTGTTTATCTGTCTAAGTTTGTAAATAACATTAAACTCCTATCTCCGGAGTTCTGCCTTCAACCTTATAAATCTTAAGTCCAGTTTCTTTGATGTGTGAAAATGACTGAGCGATTCGAAGTCCATTACGACTGTAAATTTGCAACCAAACAAATAGGTTTTAAAATGCTCTTTGGCATACACTATCGCCAACAATTACTTTTCGTACGTTGGATACCGTAGTTTGCTGCTTTTTAAACATCTGGACGCATATTCACAAGGGTGATCTGTACCTATTTTTTCTTGGCATTAAATTGCTCCAATAGCGTAGTCGGGTATGTTGGTTGTTACTATGAATGCTTTACTCGTGTCTGGGGCTGTAAGCACCGGCGCGCTACACAAAACATGTTTTAGTTTTACAAATGTCTATTCCTTTGTTTCTCTCCATTTGAAATCAATAGTTTTTATTATCAGTTCTGAAAATAGTTGGGCTATTTTAGCATGGCCTCTTATAAATCGTCTATAGTATCCTAAGAGCCCGAGAAATCGTGTCATTTTCTTGGCATTGGTCAGTCTTGGAAATTTTTTAACAGCCTTAATTTTTTGTGGGTTCATTTTTATTTTTTCCTTCTCAACAATGCGTTTTGGTACTTTTGCCTCGTGCTTGAGAAATTAGCATTTCTTTGGCTCTATCTTTAAATTTTCATCCGCTGGCCTTTGCAAGAGCCTCTTCAGCTGTATGCCATGCTATTCCAGATTTTCCCCAAACACCATGATATCATTCATATATATTTGAAATAAATCGTCTTATGACAGTTTATAAGCAATTAAAAACAACGTCCAATGGTGGTACTGTCATATTTTGTATCTATTAAAAAACAAAACGACGTTTTGACCGTTTGAATAATGTCCCGGCCCTCATCAGGTACACAAATCTCTGACTCTTACGAAATCATTAAAAAATAAAATAAAATAAGATCATTCTTTTATATTGGTAGTGCCCTTTTGGGCCTGAGAATGTGGTCTTATGTACGTCATAATCGTGTATTTCTACCTAAAAAATCTCCTCTTCAAGCCGATTACTGTTATGTATCGCACGGCGCACGGCCGCCAAATTTTCTAGAATTTATTTTTTAAATGGTAACGGTTAGTATGAGCCCGTGTTTTGGAGCTATATGGCGATTTGATGACTCGATTATACCCTTATTTAGTAATTTCTTCATGTTTGTTGACATTTACTCCCTTAATTTTACAGGGTATCTGGCCCTCTTTGCAGTTATGGGTCTATCTGTTGCTGTTTGTATCTTATGATTCAATAAATATGTTGTCTTTAGCGGTACGCCCTCCCAGTCAAATACGAGAGGGTTAAATTTTATTAGTTCTCGTAGGTGCCTTACTTCTTTTTCGTTGCAGCTTGATGTGTTGACAAGTTTCATTATTTTTTCGACCTGTGCTCGCATGTTTGCTTTTTGGCTCGTATATTATGCCTTCCTATCGCTATAATTCCTTTTATCTCCCCACTTTGCCCAACATTCATTTTCTTGAACCTCTACTAATTCGGTATAGTTTTCCCCTGCTTGGTTTTCTTTTAAGTTCTCGCTCGATTCTAAATTAGAAAGTCTTATCATCGCTTTTTGCAAGCCTGTAGCATCGTCCCCTTTCATGCCAAATGGTTCTGCCCTTCGTGTAGTTCCACATTCTATTAACTCCACTACTGCTATTATTACCTTTATTTTTTTGTTCGTTATATTTATCATTTTAGCATACACTTTGCCCTCTTTACTTTCCACTATAAAGTTTCCGAATAGAATTCCCTCTTTTATGTTTTGTAAGAGAACCCAGCCAACTTCACAATTGTCTTTAGATTTGTTTACGCGAGCAAATATTACTTTTCTTGTTCTCGCAGGAATCTGAAAATATTCCCATTCGTACAGGGGAATCGCGGTGCCGTTTAATATTAGTACTTCACTTCCGGCACTTGTGAGGCCATCATACAACTTCAACGTGTCTTAGCCGATTATGCCTTCCACTTCGGTCGGGAAGTTATCAGGAACTCCATGCAGAGTTACTTTAATAACGTTAAGAGATATTTCATTTGTTCCTTATGTGCAGCGTACACCATGTATCACTTATTTAATGATATTATTTTTAATTATTTTCCCTTTTCGGCATTCCTCACCAACGTGCAAGACTCGCTCGTGCTATGTCCCTTTCGTCTACAGTACGCACAACTCGGGGTCGAATTTTCTTGACTATTTGTTGTGATTAAATTTTTTTGAGTATCGTTCTTTTCCGTCGTATTGTGTTTCCGTTTATCTAAATTTTCTGTTTTTCTGGCATCTACGTTGAGTTGGAATATTTTTTACTGTTCCGTCGCATTGTCGTCCCTGTTGCAGAATAAGTAGGGATCATAGTTTGTCCTATTCGGGTACTATTTTGGCGTGTTTTCTATTGTCTAGTTGTACGTGTACGCACTTTTCTCCGTTTTTTCGGTTTCTACTTGTAGCATCCTTATGCGCGCATTACACCACGTTAGTACATCACAGCGTAAGCTTATTTCGCTGTCTATTTTCAGTGCAATCACTACTGCTTCGCTTAATTTTTGTGGGTTGCGGCAAATTACCTGAAAGTTGTACGGAACCTGTAGCCCATAGCAAAATGGCCTTATTGACTCTTCTTAGTTTTGCCAATAAGGTGATGGCATTGCCAATACAATCATACCTATTTTTTAGTTCTGTCAAAAAAATTTTCTATTGAGGAAAATTTTGCAAATCAGAGAACGAGCTCGCCCACCTGGCTTCGTAACCTTTTTGCAGGGATTCCAATTAGAAATTTTTCGTACACTGGTCCTACCGTAAAAGTTACTCTTCTGGGCATGTGTTCAAATAATGGGAGTTTTACTATATCACCATCGAATATTGGTATGTTTTTGGTGAGATGGTTTAATGTAGCTAGGGAGTTTTGTAACCCGTGTATATGAGTTTGATGTAATGTGTATTTCGCCGGTTCTTGGACATGATTTTGCGTGTCTTGGCACCTATCGTCCGTCTGCCGTAAATAATGTACATGTACGAATTGACGTATATCCGTTTTATTACGTATGTTATGATTTTTGATAAAATTGTTATACCTATCTGTTGTGCTATTGTTTTGAGAAAACAGGAGTTGCTCCCAAATATTCAACTTAGCTCGTGTTCCTTCCCGAGTTGCAACCACTGTCAAGTCGTTCATAGCACTACTTCTGTTATTTCGGGTCAACGGGGCTAATGTGTACTTTGTTTTGGGGATTGCTCCATGTTCCGTGATAGAAGAAATTTAACGCTTGCAATACTACTTCTTTACCTGAAAACAAAAAGAGGCACTGACACAGCTTTGAAAAATCTCGTTGACGTACGTCACCTTTGTCCCTAGACCTTGGGTTCTTTCTCCTAAAAAGAGGGATAAGCGTGGGAGCTCTCCTGTTCTATGGAGAAAACTATTAATTCAAAACTAGTAAATATCTACTATTCTTTTATTTAATCACTTAACACTAATACACAGTATCTCTTTATTCTGTACACGACATCATGCTTCACATCATCGTTGGACTGAGCTGCAGCGACTCTACCTCGCACCACGCGACCCGCAAGCGCCCGTCCACCACGGCCTGCTTGTCCTGGATCAGGAGAAACTTCTGCTCATCCTAGAACTACGTTAACATACACACACTTATACTCCGTGCACAATCCCACACACTACTATATTCTACTGATCCTCTGATCCTCTCTCTGGTCTCTCTGTCTACTCTGCCCTGCTCGCTCTTGCTCTCTGTACTTGTGCACTCTCTTTCTCTCTCTCTCTCTCTCTCTCTCTCTCTCTCTCTCTCTCTCTCAGGCGCCAAACTCTTCAGCGCAGCTGATTGGCTCTTTTTCGCGACCCAAGTCAACCAACCTGATGGGGGCTCCTGGCTCTAACTACCGACTTTCAAGCCCGCGGCACCTGCGCAGAGACCTTCTCACACGCTCTGCTTGTCGGTCTCCGTAATATTACTGATAGCGAAGAGAGTATTCAAAATCTGCCGCCCAAGTGTACACGGCACCTCACTGCACGTTCAACACACCGTTCAACACACTAGACACTAACAGACGTCTGCCTGTCAGTCAAACTGCGCTCTGCGCATGTTACCTGACGCTACACTCGGATAAGTAAACGACGATACAATGTAGATAGCCCTGCTGCGTGGCTGTTTTTATATTATCGTAGCTCTAATTCCATTTTATTTTATTTCATCTTGCATACATTATTTATACTACTCATCTCCACTCTTCACAGTCAGCTATACTTTCACTTCTACTTTTACTTTTACATACACGTTAACTTCGTTTATTTGATTTTTCCGCGCATGTTTGGATGCCTGATTCTCCAACGTGTAACACTTGTAATTCACCTATTTTAGGAACACACACCAGGGCCGTCTGCACGCAATGCTTGGGGGTGTTCCACTCGTTCTGCCCAGCGTCGCCAAACGTTAGTAACCGCAGGAAGGCCAAGTGTTGCATCTCTCAACAGTTTCTGCGCATAAGCTACTCTCCGGCGATACCTCACTTAACCACTACCACCTCCAACCCCTTTGTTACCACTTGTGCTACCCCCCCGACTTCCTCGATTTTCCCAACATCTGCCAATAAGCGCCTCATCTCGCCTATCTCTCCGCTATCATCACAGATTACCAAGCGCCCCAGAACCATTAATTTCCCCAATACATCGATCTCATCTGACTCTTGCCCCACGGATTCCCCTCAAATGCTCAATAGCCCAGCACGTACCTCACTCAACGCATCTCCACTCAATATGAGCACCACACACCTCACACTACCGCCTGACACCCCAGCCTGGTTTAGTAGCTTTTTTGCGATCCACACAAGCAACAACCTCGAGCTAACGACCACAATAAATAGACATGAAACCCGTCTCAGTGCCCTTGAAGCCGGGGCTTCGACGCCTGATCCCTTGGAAATCCGTTTTATTGGCCTTCCATCATCACCTGCAGAGCAATACCGACCTTGCGTAATCAAAGTCCTGGAGGCCATTGGGCTACTGGACTGTGCAAATCTCATCGTCCGGATTAGACCATGGATTGGTAGGGCCCCAACCCAGGCTGCCCCTGCGAATGCCACCCCGGCAATGGGAGTGGCACATATATTTTTATTGGTGGCTGAATTCGCCACAGCTCAGGTCCACGATCTCATTGTCTCGCAGTCCTACCACTTGAAGGGCGTTAGGGCTCAGGACCTGTTCCGTTCGGAGGGAAGCGCGCCCATTTTTTGTCGCCCTCTCTGGCCTGCACCGCTTCACCACCTTCTGCTTAAGGCCCAGGAGGCTCAGCGTCGCCTCAATTATCTGCCTCCGGTGGTTCGCAATCTTCAGATCTTCATGCGTCCGAGTCGCACGGCAGACCTTGTGCCCATTACATCGGAGGCGGACCTTGCTCGCCTGTCACCGTAGGTCCCTCAGCTGGGACAGTGACTAGCTCCCACACACTTGCCCGCCCTCAATAGTCAAAACTCAAACTCCATCCGCATTATCCATATTAACATAAACCGACTAAACCATGCTCACCACACACAACTAGAGCTCTTAGCCACAGACAGATCACCTGACGTCATAGCCATTACAGAAATCTTTCTTACATCAGATACCCTGGATGCGGTTTTTGGCCTTAAGGGCTATTCTTTGTTTCGCGTTGACAGGGAGGGGAAGGAGGGGGGAGGCGTTGGTGCCTACATTCGTGACGCATTCAAGACCACCATCCTTGCAAGCTCAGATCCAGACTTTGACAATACACGAGAATTCCTTATACTCGAGTTATCCATAGCTGCCCACAAAACTCTATTAGCCATAGTCTACCGTCGCCCTTCAACTGCTTTACCACACCAATTCTTCAACACACTCTGATCATCTGCCTGCCTGCTCAAACATTGTCATCACAGGGGACTTCAATATTAACATGCTCACGTCATCCTTCTAATCCCAGTTTTTAACCACAAAGATCGCTGAAAGCTCACTCTATCTCGTCCCATCCAATCCGATACACCACGCCTTTTATCGTAATAACTTATCTCATACCTGGATAGACCTCTTCATCATTAAAGACTCCTCTGCACTTATTCACCATCAACAGTCCACATCACCTTTCATCGCCGGTCATGACTGGATCGAAGTCACCCTCCATTATATTCAGATCCCACCCATCTCAAAAATCATTTCAGCGCGAAACCTCAAACATATCAATACCGAAGTACTCTCATCTCGTATCACCGCCTCCATACCATCTCTGACCACACTCACAAGCTGCCTAAGTCCTGACTCGCTGGATGACATCACGGAGCGCTTTTCAGCGGCAGTACTTGAAGCGTTTGACGGCCTTGCACCAATTAGGAAGATCACCCTCTCATCACGGAGAAAACCATGGGTTACTCCGCAGATAAGAGACATGATGTCGGCAAGAGATCGTGCCTACCGTAACACCCGGCACACGGGGCTGCCGTCCGAAATAGAGATTTATCGCCGTCTCCGCAGCGGGGTCTCAAACACCCTCTCCACAGCCAAAAACTCTTACTTCGCTCATCTCATCAACTCATTTTCAAATCCGAAAGAGAAATGGTCCGCCCTTCGTAAACTCAACTTCACTAGCCCTACCTTACCTACACCTACCCAAATCTTTTCCCCAGACATACTCATCTCCACATACACTTTGGCAACAGCTTCAACAACACCGCTCACCTAAAATGATTTACATGATCTGCTTGCCGACGCCCCGTCATCAGATCCCGTTGCACCCCCTTTTAGTTTCAAGCCCACATCGTCAGAAGAAATTCATCAATCAATCACCTCATCGTTGTCAAAGGCAATAGGTCATGATGGTCTATCTAATAAAATGCTACGTCTCTCCCTCATAGTCATCCTACCATTTCTTACCCTTTTATTCAATAGTCTCATCCTGTTCTCGCATTTTCCCTCTCTGTGGAAGAGGGCCCTGCTCCTCCCTCTGGCTAAGACGCGTCAACTTATCTCACCCTCCGACACCCTCCCCATAGCTTCCCTCTGTGAAATCTCCAAGGCCTTCGAACGTATCTCATTTCGACAGCTTTCTAACCATATCTCAGAAACAAACGCACTAAACCCTCATCAGTCCAGCTTCAGGAGGGGACATAGTACTTAGTCCGCCCTCCTTGGCGTGACTGAGGATATAAGAGAGTTACCAAGAATTAAACACGTCACACCTTGGAGACTACAGTTGGGCTGGCTCTCAGCGCGACGCAGACAGGAATATCATCTGGGGTGTCTGGCCTTCAACATCATTCGTCATCAATGCCCCGCATACCTCGCAAATCGTTTTCGCCCTGCATCTCAAATAGCCTTATCTGAACGCAACCTACGTCTCCCTCATCCCATTCTCATAGTCCCACCCTCCCGCACCAGAGCACGAGATGATGCCTTTTACATTCAAGCCTCAGACCTTTTAAACTCACTCGCACCCATCAACCTTGATGACTACACCTACCAGACCTTCAAAGCCATGCTACAGGACACCCTTTTGCGGCGCGATTAGAACGAGTGAAACGAGCGCGTGGAGCTCGAGTGCATAGTCCTGCAGGCCCAGCCTGTCGGGCCTTCTGATAGTGCGGGCAGTCCGATGGTGAAGTCAGCCTTCCACTGCACTCATACATCTCACAACCAGATACCTCGAGCCCTACGTTATTCACCCACTTTGTTACGCGCCATTATTATTTCAACACTCAATTGCACTTCACCAAACATCATTCCAAGCAATTTGTTATTTCGCACCAACTCTGTCACGCGACATTTTCATCCCATAAACATCCTCATTATGCACTCGCCTTCCACACAATACGCACTCACCAGCCTTTCTCTCGCCTCTACAAACTGATCATCCTGCTTTCTCCAGCCATCACAATTAAACTTGCATTGCCCTCCATTTGAATTATTCCATCACGCTAAAGACTTCTCTCATCACTTCTTTCGTCCTTCTTATCAGCCTCATTACCTTCCTAAGCTATCAAAATCATTCACCCAGCCTTACGTATGTCTGCTATTTTTCGCATTATGTAAATTAGCTTTAGTGTTACCATTAGTACTTAATCTTAAGTGAGCATTTGCTGTAAACCTTAATCTTTAAGTTTTAGGTTATAATTTGCTTTACCTTGTAATTCAATTTGGCCAGATGGGGATCTTCCCCTAGGCGTAATAAACTTCTAAACACTCTAAGCACTCTCTTTCTCTCTCTCTCTCTTTTGTCAAACTTTTGACCATTGGCTTCTCTGATGTTGCGGCATCGCGGATCGAGTCTTACTTGACTGAAAGATCGCAGACCGTTCGTGCACCTACTGGTGAACTTTCTCAGATACTCTTTCGTTGCTCTGGTGTGCCTTAGGGAAGTTGACTTGGGTCATTGCTTTTTGCAATTTTTTTTCAATGATATTTCAGTGAATTGTAGAGATTGTAAATATCATATTGATGCTGACGACTTTTGTTTTTATATACAAGGTAAGGCCCAAGTGGCCAGAAATGTTATACAGAAGGCGAATAAGATTCCAGAAGATATTTCAATGTGGTTAGATATCAATGGCCTCATTACTAATCATAAAATAACGAAAATCACATGGTTTGGCACCAGAGGTATAAATAGTCGTCTATATGCAAATAACTCATTACATGATGTATTATTTAACAGTGTAATTATTGAACCCACTGAAAAAATTAAGCTGCTAGGAGTCATGCTCGATACTATATTGACATGGAGACCACATTGTACGATAGCTGCAAATAAATGTTACTCTGCACTAGCACAGATAAGGCGCTTTAAGGACAGTCTCTCGAGTAGCACTAGACTTCTCTTGGTACTTATGGTACTTACACTTATAGTTTCACACCTGGGTTACTGCGTGTCTTTCTTTTATGGCCTATCATCGGAAATGGAGCTTAAGATGACTCGTTGCATGAATGGTGCCCTTCGCCTCGTTGATAATATTCGAAAATTTGAGCATATTACACAAGCTTATAAAAAGTATGGTATTATGTCATATTCTAACAGAAGAAGCCGTGCCTTCTGCAAAAAGTTCTTACATCACAAAAGCCTACATATATTGCTGAACTATTTACTTTTAAATCTGTCTCACCAAATGCAATCAACCTCAGAAATTCGAATACTGCGGAGTTACTAGTGACGCGTGTTAATCTAGATGCTTATAGACATTCGTTTACCATTGGAGCTGCTATTAAATGGAATGCATTACCTGCTCACCTACGATCCATCCAAATCCCAGCATTGTTTAAAAACAGATTATTTAAATATATCATCAGTGAAGATTTTAGACTCAAGTAATGAAATTGTATATTATTTTATATGTTGTTACAAATGCAATTAAGCTAGCCTACATTAAAAAAATTTTAAAAACACTGTAACCATTAGTAGATTTTATTATATTTAATTTTTACTATTTAATTTCTTTAAAATTATTTTAACTATTATTTTACACTTCATCTCAATGAACTTTATTGTAATTAATTTATGTGTGATATATCTTGTATTATTGTGACCTGCGTATCACTAACCTTCTATAACCTGCTTTTATCAGTCTTGTAAAAACTTGAGCTTAGGCAAATACAGACCACAGATCCTTAGCTTAAGTAAATACACTCTACTCTACTCTCTCTCTCTCTCTCTCTCTCTCTTATCCTTGACTTAACTCTCATCGTCTTGATCTCTCTTGTTCTCTCTCTTTTCTGTTCTTTCTATTCTCACACTACCAGAAAACACACTCGAATAATGGTGGCACTTCCAAGTATGCGCCTCACTCATATACCTCTCACTCTCTCGCTCTCTCTCACTCCCTACTCTACTCCTTAAAAACTCTCGTTATTTCTCTTTCTCTCTCTCTCTCTTTATTGTAAACTAGCACCATACCTACTGGATGCAATCTAATGTACTTAGGATTATGTAGCTCAATTACGTATATATTACAATTGAGTTTTTACCTTATATTTTGTTACATTTACTGTTGTTTATCATACATCTTTTAAATTCGTATTGTTTGGTGTGTTGCCCTTCGGTGTTTCACCTTTGGTATGAATATATTCGTTTACAATCTCTAGCCTCACCTCCTAATCAAACGTCTGCGAGTATAATCCAGTGCGATGTCATCCAGGGTTCTCGAATGGGTCGTTCGTCTTACGGCTTCGCTTTTTATCTTCAATCTATCTTACCATCTTCTTCTTGTCTGAGCTACATCTGTAGTCCTTGACCTGGAGACCTTGTCGTTCCGGGAGAACATAGCCACTGCTAGACTCGTGCACGCTTTTATCTTTCTTTTCTCTCTCAACACTTTACACACCTTCCCAAAAACTCTCTCATCTCTTTTTCTCTCTCTCGAACTCTTCTTTTACCACGCAAAAAAACCCGCAACTCTCGCTGCTCACACTTAGGCGCTCAGCTTGAGACTTTCCTCGAGACTGATTCGCAATCTCTCGCTTGAGCAATAGCCGCCACCGCTGCTGCTGCCCTTCACGGTCGCTCTCAATATAACAGCTACTGTGTATGTCCCGGTAGTCACGTTCGCATTTTTCTTGTCCTTTCTTGCTGGCGCTGTTGTGTCTCTGCAGCTCAGCTAGTTGTCCGTTGACATCCTCTCCTTCTCCTCTCAGCGCAATTTTGAGATGCTTTCATTGTTGTGTATTTTGGGTTTGCTTGATAGATATGTGCACTCTTAGTTAGCATTAGTCAATAGTCATTTTCCCGTTCTTGTTTTTAGTTAACTACCCCTTTTATTCGTTTATTAATAAATTAAAAATTTTTTGTGTGGGATGTTTGTCGCTTGTATGTTAGGCATATGTTTATGCATGAAATTATGGGTTACTACCAATGTCCTTCAAGTTTTCGATTTGGTAATAATATCGATATATGGAAATTATCTTTCTGGGCACGTATTTTTTTCGGAAGTTATGAGTATAGTGTATAAGAAACAATGGAAATTTACTTACCAGGTCCTTATTACAATGGTAAGTATAATGATAATACTGTGTATATTCATAAGTTGGCCTTTGATCCTCCTGTGAGTTGACCTGCCTTCACTTTTCCCCATTGTTTCCTTCTTTTGTATGATGTATCTCGTATCCCGTCTGTGGCTGCTGTCCGGACTTGACGTACCGTGTTCGCTTTCTATCCATATTTACCTGAGCTTAGTGATTGGTAGTTGCTCTAGTATTCTGGTGTATGCCTACGCTGGCTTGATATGCAATTATTCTCTCTTATTGCTGTACTGGTCTAACAGTAGTGTTGAGAAATTTTTCTATTATTTCTCCTACTCTTCTTTCACTAAGTTTCTTTGTATTGTGGTACTTGACACGCTGAATTGGGCTTCTGGCACTTATGACACTTTTTTTTAGGTTGAGCGATATTTCTTTCTTTTTTTTTTTTTTTTTTTTTTTTTTTCAATACGTTGATTAATAGAAAAAAAATTTTTGTTTCGCAAGACAAAGTGATTTCCGCACACGAGACGGACCGTAAAAAATTGTTGTCTGTATCCCACTTCTGACACCAGCTATTACGTGGCTTTCTCAGTGCAGAAATAAATAAAAGCGGAATTTGTGGTTAACTTATACTTTGTTAGCACTACTTGCATTCGAGGGAACCTGCGCGTGTCTTCCAGTCTCATGGGTCTGGTTCTTTCGCTCTCACGTCTAGCAGGGACGCATGCATGCATAGCTATATGCTATCGTATGCAACACTTTCAATGAACTATATAAGATGAAGTAAAAAAGTTTTTTTTTTACAATGTTTTTTTTTAACTTTTAAATTGTAAAGACGGCTGAAAAAAAAATTTAGGTATGTATTTTTTTAAGATCTACAATTTTCTTTTCAGCCCAGATGGTAGCGAATGCATCAGAGAATATCAGAAAAAGACAGGTGACTGGTGCGTCAAGCCAAGGAAATAACCAAGGAGACAGATATACAAAATGCTTCTCATGCAATAAGTTTGGACATAGAGTATCAACCTGCCCCCTGGCTGCATATAGTCTGTGGTACTGCTTTTATTGCCAGGACTTGGAGTACCATATAGGGAATGGTCACCAAAACAAAGACAATGCAAAAGATGGGTATGTTAAATCAAACGTTTCTAATACCAACAGTATCAGAGGTAACAATACGAACAGAAATGGTAATGGTGGTAAGGGTAAGAAAAGAACTGAATGTAAATTTGAAGGTTACAGCAGAGTAAATAAGAATTACCCAAGTAAAAATGACCAAGATAGAAATCAGAAGCATTAATTTGAATCAATGCTAGCAGGTAATTCCAAAATAAGAACAGATAATTCCAAGACAACATTTATAGCAGATTCTGGAGCGACGCATCAGATTGTGGAAAAAGGGTTTATTTCTTCAAAATTTTAGAAAAACTAAAAGTGAAATTACTAAAGTGCTTTCCAACATACGCATGCTACTATACATATAGATAAAAGAGGTAAATTAAATTTAAAAACAGATTCAAAGAATATCATTAAACTTACAAATGTGATTGTTGCAAAGGACATCTTAAATAACCTCATTTCACTACAAAAAATTTGTGGATCTTACGGATATAGGAGTAAGGATATATTTAGATGATGAAAAACTGTAAATATTTAATAAAGACACAGGAAGACACTTTATAACAGGTGTATACGAAAAACAAAATTGGGTTATAAAACTAGTGGCAAAAAGACATAAAGACCATAATCAGACAACATGCTATGATGAATACTCATACACAGCACAATAAGAGGTGGTAACTGATATCATGCAACAATCCCAGACGGATGTTATGGACCTGATAAAAAAACAGTGTTCATAAAATTTAACAAACTCAGAAAATTAAAATCATCTATCTGGGATTGGGACGGAAAGCATGATTCAGCAAGTCAGACACAGATTAAGAAGAAAACTTGGAGATAAACTATCAAAAAATTGAAGACAATTACTTAGATCAAGACAACTTAAACTCAGGAGAAAGTATGTTAATAGAGATTCTAATTGAAAGTAAAGACAGAAAAGAAAAAAACAAAAAACTGATGTAACATATTAAGGTGGGCCATGCTTCTCAATAACACTTACAACATTTATAAAAAATAGTTCAACTGGAGTGAATTTTGAAAAATCAATACTAGATTGTAAAATTTGTATCTTAACTAAAATGGAAAAACTGCCTTTCTTGAAAGTCGGAGTGAGAGCGCAAAGACCGTTGGAAAAAATACATGTAGAAACAATGGGTCCAATTAAGCCGATGTCATACCCAGGAGAAAAGATATTTATAATTGTTTTCATATATGATTACTCAAGGTATGCTACAGTGTACTTAGTGAGGTACAAAAACCAAGGAGGAGAGTACCTAGACAATTACTTGAAATAAAAATTGAATCGGTAAAATGAAAAAGCATGCTTTATCAGATCGGATAACGACATTCAGTTATGGTAGTTTTTCAGAAATTATGGAAAAAGAGAATATGAAGGAGATTATCACCCCCACACACTTTAGACTTTAATGGAACGTCAGAGAGATTTAACAAAACTATTCAATGAAAAGTCCGAGCACTTATTCTGGACTCAGGTCTACCTAAAGGCATGTGGTCCTTGGCAGTAGAAGTGGCGGTACATATACACAACTACACAACAAACAAGTCAATAAAAAGACCAACTCATACAAGTAAGATACAAGGTATTGGCTGGAAGCGATCCAAGAAAAATTTCAGTCAATGGAAGAAAATCATGTATGGAAAACAGTGAAAAGACCTTCTTTGGATAAGAATGGTGAAAAAATTCACACCATAGACACCAAATGAGTCTTAAAAAAGAAAACGAACTCAGATGGTAACATCACATATAAATTAAGACTTGTCATCCAAGGTTTTAA
The DNA here is from genome assembly GCF_036245765.1 of Copidosoma floridanum. Lineage (NCBI taxonomy): Eukaryota > Metazoa > Arthropoda > Insecta > Hymenoptera > Encyrtidae > Copidosoma > Copidosoma floridanum. The sequence continues at coordinate 37,378,106 of NW_028321881.1, forward strand.
GGACAAAGCTGCATAACTATAAGCTCAGAGAGATATGTGCTCCAATATCTAGATTGGTGATTGTAAGAACGGCATTTGCAGTGATAAATAAGTATAATTTAGAAGTGTGTCAGACACTTGTCAAGACCGCTTTTCTGAACGGCATTCTAGATTAAGGTATTTATATGGAAATACCAGACGGTGTAGAATGTGATTCAGAATTGAAGGGCCGGATCAAAGAATGGGATGTGCGCGTGAACTCTCGTGTACTAGCCCCTAAAGTATGCAACCAGATACACTTCCTCACTGATGCCGATTTTTCAACTTTGCATTAAAAAAAAATACATAAAACGCCAAATCTCAGAATACTTTCAGCGAGAAAGTTTCTTCTATGTAAAAAACGAATACATTCCCGCAAGCAGATTATTGTTTTTTTTTTCAATCAAAAGTTATGGCGAGTTGAAAGAAGCTCGATCGAGTTTACACTATACGCTGCACTACTAGCTATATATAGATGCAGAGCAGACGCTGAGCTAAACAACAGAAATTTATAAATATTTTGATTACATTTAATATCAATGCATGTAAGTACGTTTGGTATCTTATTAAATTATGGTAATTAATAATAACGTTACACTTGTCTTATTAATTTATAATATAACATAATACTTATTCACATTAACAAAAGAAGTTGTCGCTACCCAATACATTATAATAATAATTTTTGTTATATTTATCAATTTCATTATTATTGCCACTAATGTAATTTCTATTATTATTATACAGCCAGATGGAATAACTACGTACCGACAGAATTAGACGTACAACACTGCGCGGCGTCTGCTCTGCATCTATATATAGCTAGTAGTGCAGCGTATAGAGTAAACTCGATCGAGCTTCTTTCAACTCGCCATAACTTTTGATTGAAAAAAAAAGACTCTAATCTGCTTGCGGGAATGTATTCGTTTTTTACATAGAAGAAACTTTCTCGCTGAAAGTATTCTGAGATTTGGCGTTTTATGTATTTTTTTTTAATGCAAAGTTGAAAAATCGGCATCAGTGAGGAAGTGTATCTGGTTGCATGCTTTAGGGGCTAGTACACGAGAGTTCACGCGCACATTCCATTCTTCGATTCGGCCCTTCAATTCAAAAAGAACAATGTGTGCAAATAACAGAAGGAACTTTATGGACTCAAAAAAAGTCCTAAGCAATGGAATCAGAGATTTTTTTTAGAAGTTCTGAATCTTGGTCCAAAAAGAGACGTTAATGAACCGTGTCTATTTACTTGGTACAAAAATAATCAAATGTTAATTCTAGTACTATACATCAATAACGTCATTGTTGCTGGGAATAATATAAACAGAAAAATTGACATGAAGACCAAACTAAAATCAACATTTAAAATTAAAGATCTAGGAGAAATGAACTGCTTCTAGGGCATACAAATTGAAAGAGACAAGGAAAACAGTACCTTGACATTTTTACAATCAGAGTAAGTAGAAAGACTTTTAGATAGATTTCAGATGAAAGACAGTAAACCCCAGATAAAATATTTAGATATCTCAGAGATACCACAAATTTGGGCTTTATACTTATAGGTAAAAGTGAAGAGTATTTAGCAGTAATAGACAACAGCTTCAGAGATTAAAAAGATTCAACCACAACAGCTTGATATATTATAACATTTTTTAAAGATACTGTAATGTAGAGAAGTCATAAACAATCATATGTTACCCTATCCATTTGTCAGGTGGAGGACCTTGCAATGAATGATGCCTGTTAAGAACTGGTATCCTTAGACAAGGAAATAAGAAATATGATTGGTAAAACAATGTATTCAGTTACTACATGGTACAATAACCAATCTGCTATCAAATGTACTTAGATAGATGGAAACCAGGAACGGAAAAATTTCAGTGACAATCTAGATAAAATTAAAAGTCAGACAAAAAACCATGAGAAATCCGTCATAAAAAAGTCACATGGCCAAAATCTATTGAAACTATATAAAAGCATGTGTTACAAAAAACGAATTTCTAGTAAATTGACTTCCTCCGTCAAAAATAAAGTTGACATGTTGACAATTCCTCTACCTCTCAAACATCATAACTACCTTAAAGACAAAATACTGAACATCTAGAAAAAATAAACTGCACAAAGTTATCTTTAGACGACACATTTAAAATTTCTGTTTCAGATATGTCAAAACAAGAATAGAATAAAAAAAAAGATGAAGAGATGTTAGACACTTAAGAGTAGATTTAATGATTACAAAAAAAAATTCAGAGTAAATTAAAGTTCAGATTTTTTTTCGATCGACACGAAGGCAGGAAGTGGTATTTCAGAGTTTGAGTTTTGTGCCACTTGATCAATGGATCAAATTTGTTATCTGACGGAGACTTTGAAAGGTGCCATGTGTGTTTAGTCCTAAATATGTATGTGGGTGCTGCTCTGCCAGTTACTGTGGCCAAGCCGCTTCCTGTTTGATTCTTCCTACCCTTGAAACTTCTTGTAAAACTAACTTGGACAAAAGAAAAGAAATATAATTACCTATCTTATAATAATACATTAATATTATTTTCATACAAACTAGAAATACTTTTTTCTAATTAAGTATGTGCCTCTCATGGCCTCTCGTGGCCTCTCGTGATATTATAGGGTGTATATTAACTGCACTTTTAAATGTAATGCATTATGCACGCATGTAACCACTACCTTATCGTATACATGTAAACGAGACTAATGAAAAAAGCAGGTATAACAGGAATGTCTTCTACGGTTAAGATCACTAGCATACCATATTAATGTGCTCAGCTAGTGGTCGAGAACGAAAAGAGTTTGATCCCTTTCTTTTAATTGCTGCTTTTTCCGTATTTTCTAATAGATGTGTATGATAAGGTAGTGTATACATGCGTGCATAATGTATTATATGGGAAAGTCTAGTTACTATATACCCTATAAAATCGAGAAATTCCTAACATCTCTACGTTTTAAAAACTTAAATAAAACATGTAACAAGACTCTTTCATTATGTTAATATAAGTATACAAGTATAGACACTAATTAAGAACTTTACTTTAAATATATAAAAAAAGTTGGAAAAGTTATGGTTTAATAGTGTCAAAAATTTTGGTATTCCGGTAGCAAAATGACAAAAAAACACTAGTTTCAGTAGTACGTTTCCGTACTGAATAAGATTATTCTTATAATTCTATTATTCTTGGTAGGATAAAATCTTTTTTTTTGTAATCTAAAGCAAGTTCATTGGATTGCTATAACTAAGACTTACTTGAATGCTAGCAATGCTGGTAAACTGATGAGAAGCAGTGATTAGGGTGTTAGCCTCTACGTCAATGAGGGCGAGTAGCAAGTAACGCCAACCACGAGCTCTGATTACCGAGAATAAGCCATTACCAGCACCACGGCTTGACATCCATGTTGTGTATACTAACAGCATCATCATATAATGTGGCAAATTTTGTCCTACAATCATCGTAAAGAAGTATTATTCTAAGGTTATTATTTTTTAAGCTGTCATAAAAATATTAATAATATAAGTTAAGGGTTGATAATAACATATGTATAATGGAGGATTATAAAAGTAGGATTTTATAGTACACTAATTCCAGATTATAAAAAAAATTGCACTGTTTAGATTTTCCTGTTTAATTAATCACTGTCAAATCTATGTACTGCTACTCTCTCTACAGGACGTCAATACTTGCTTGTTGAAGTTAGATAAATAAAATCAAACAACCCAGTGGCTTTAAGTAGTTCTTAATGACTCATGTATAACTGATTGATGACTGAATCGAAGTTGAAAATAGTTCTCAAGTTTTTGCCAATTTTTATAAGTATTTATACTAAGACTAAAAAATCGTATCGTAATCGTAAACGAGCGCAATCGGAGCGTGTGTGTGTATGTGAGTCAGGAGGCATATTGAGGGAATTGGCATATAGAAGGGAAGGAGAAGAAAGCGAGGGGGAAGGGTGGGCGAGGTGGTAGAGACAGGTTCAAGTGGGAAGGCAGTTAGTATGCATGGAGAAGGCATGGTCAAATTGGTCAGCTACACGTTGGTTTGTTTTTGGTGGGACAAGAAAAGGGCAGCACGCAACAAGACCAGAGACACGACCTGGCGGTGGTGCTATTTATTTTTGGGAGTGCCGTACACCAATCTACGCGATCACATTGACGTCGAAGTCACAGTCAGAATCGATGGTTGAATTGTGGTAAGGGTTCCTCTACGGCGAGAGATTGTGCTGCGTCTTGTGCAACTATGTTGTAAGGCACGAATTGACGTAAGTTTGTACCCGGTTTTTTTTGTGTATTGTTTTGTGTAGCCCGAGAGTAGCTGTCTTCAGCACCGTCTCTCAGCGTCGAGTGATAGCGGCACACGACTGCACAGATTTGAATTG